>NC_056534.1:14805044-15123933 GCF_910596095.1 Thunnus maccoyii | reverse complement strand
TTCCGACTTCTCTGCTCTGTCTGTGGCACTCCTTCTCCCTTCCCTCTTGAGACATAAATCTTTCAAATCTGGTCAGAAATCTATAGTTTCATTTTTTAAAGGCTCAGTAATTTCCTAAAACAGCAAACCCTGTAGTTTTTAGAAAACCTTACTCAAACAGGAATAAATAGTCCATTGGTTGGGGACAATTTTCAGACACAGATTAACACACATAAATGAGTATTTATCATTATGGTGTATGTGAGATTGAATGAAAATAAACTACAGTGCCCATGTTCATTGTAATAAAGGAACATGTCATCCGTATCAACTGTGTGGCTCACTGATGATGTTTTTTTTAAAAGATTCAGACAACAATGGAGGTTTATGGCACTGAGGAATGTGATATATCAGGCTTTGGCTACGCAGGCAATACTAATGAAGTGGAATCAAGTCATTGGCTGTTTAGGTCTTTTAATTAAATGTGTTGACAACAAGAGAAAATATCAAATATTACCTGCCTCGTCTTTTAAATACTACTAGTGATAGTGAAGACAGGAGTGACCCCTCTGCACTGAAACTTGTTTTTTGTTTTGGTTATTATTCCTTCAGTTGGATGTTTGAGCTTCACTGTGCAGAGTTTGACCCTGGAAGACTGTTTTCACCTTCATGTGCGAGAAAGTTTCCCTGTGCTGACTTTAAATCGTGCATACGAGCATTATTTTGGGACATCACAACTAGTTTGGAGCCAACTGTGATTTAAGACAAAAGTGTGATGGTGGAAACTTGAAGCCTCCAGCAGGTAAACACTGAAATTTGGACTTTGTAGTAGTAGGAGACATTTTGTGGCCAGTAGTTTACTTTTTGAAATGACCAATATTTGCACACTAGTAGATTTGGGATTATTCAATGAGGGAAAAGGAGTAGATGTAATTTTCAGAATATTTAACAAGATAATTGAACTTTTTTTTTTTTTTTTTTAAACAGACTAACTTATTTTTAAAGCTGAGTTTTTTTTATGTCTTAAAACAATTCTGGGGGGGGGGGGATCTTTAACACACTCACATACTCAGTTTCTGGATGAATGGACAAGCGGGTAAGCTGAGCTGTCAGAACAAGAATGTTTAGAGACAAAGATCTGTTTATGTGGTTATTATCCTTCTGCAATGCCAGCAAGACAACATGTCAAGGGAGCCCTGCATTCAATACTCCGCATGGTATTCATTTGCTACTGTGCATTAAGATGACGATTGTTTATAATAATTATACCCTGTGAGGATTTGCTGCTCGTCTGTTTAATATTACTGTAAACTGAATATCTCTGGGCTTTGGATGAAACAAGCAGATAGAGCAGCGAGCTCTTTTATTTTCAGTGTTTACTTTCAATGTTGGACTAGATGTTAATAGTCCCCTTCCAGTTAAAAATGTGTTTTTCTTACTGCTGCGTGACTGTGATGTTTGAACTTTATTGTGCAGAATGATGAATGTGCAGAGTTTGACACAAGAAAGCTGTTTTCAAATTAATCTGCTGAAAGTGAAAGTCTACTGATGAGCATGATTTTGGACATCATAACTAGTTTGGACCCAATCCTGGTCCAATATTCAACTTACACAAGTGTGATGTGGAAACATGAAGCCTCCAGTTCACAAACACTGAGAACTGACTTTTCAGTGAAACAGGAAACATCTTTGTCCAACAGTTAAACTCTTGAAATGAACAATATTTGCATATTTATACATTCTGGGTTTTTTAATGAGGAAGGACTGGCTGTCAATTTTAGGAATTTCTAACTAGTTAAGCTTTTTTTGTGGGAATCCAATATCAAGACACATATTATTATTCAAAGCAGAGTATTTTTACATGTCTTAAAGCATGTCTGGCGGGGATCTTTAATCAAGAAAACGATCATACGATGAACTAATTGTTAGTTACAGCACTACATGACAGTGAATAGTATATCAAGATGAAGGCCTGATTTTTATGTTGCAGAATAATTTATCTGCCTTTGATACCATTCATCACATTGGATATTTCTTTCTTTATTGTTGAAGGTTATTTGAATAAAAAAGATATTGTCGGATGGTGTTGATTAGCCAGCTGACAGCTGACACTCCTAATAGACAATTCTGTCTGTTTTATTCATTCATTCTTCTATTGATTAGCTACACGTAGCGAAGACAGCAGGTAAGTCAATCAGTCCTAATAGACTGCGGAGTGACAGATTTGCCAAGTTAGCTAATTAGCCTGTCTAGCTAAATGTTGTCATTCATTAAAGGAAGGCCCCTGTATCTTAACAAATTATTCTGGGTGATTTTTAGGAGAGATAACACATCATCTTTCAGTATAGAAACCCCACATGTGATATGATGACGTGTGTGTGGTCTCATTTTATCAGATACACAGAGGTGGAAAGCCGCAGCTAGCCTCAGCTAGCCTCAGCTAGCCGGACTGGTTTCCTACCGTCTCCGCTCCGGACGGCTGTGGCCCGGCTGCCTGCCCTCCCATCACTCCTCTGAAGAAGTTCATCTCTACAGACGTCCGCAGAAACCCTCAGACTCCCCTCTACGTGATTAGTGTGATAAATAATGTGAAAAGAAAGGAGAAAATAAAGAAACACAGTGATGATTTTTTCTACCAACCCCGGAACAACTCCACCAATGTGAGGGCGACACTGAGCATGCGCGCAGACGTGGCGATACGTGGCTGATCAGCACAGGAAGTGCAGCCACCTGATCAAATCTACCAGAGACTGTTTATAAAGTCTATGATATCTCTCTACTCTCACTTTTTATTATCACTTTGGAAAAAAATATTGTTTGGATTCACTGAATATGAGGGGAATCTCTGTTCATAGTTTTATTAATCTATTAATTTGCTTTCTATTTTGACCATATTTTATATTCACAAATCCAAATTCTTAACTTTTCAGATCTGACTGTCCATATCAAACAATACATTTCTCCAATATCTGAATGTACAAACAAAAAAGCTGTTCAAACGTATAACCACTGTAAGGTCTGCAAGATATTTATTCATTTATTTCATTTTATTTTTTTATTACAACCTTTAGACCCCTGGTGTGTTTGTGATTGTAGACTCAAGTTGTAAACAAGAGGTGCAGCCAGTTATTTAAAGGGAAAGAAAACTCATAATGACTGTGTGACAATATAACACAAAAGTAGAAAGAAAAAGTAATTAGTGTGAGAGCTGGGAAATGAATACACTAATTACATTTTCTTTGTATTTTTCTGCTATATTGTCACATAGAAAAGAAATTTTCTCCTTCACCCTTCCTCATCTCCTGTCTTCAATAATAATAATAAATAATAATAATAATACATTTAATTTGTACCACACTTTTAATTCATAGTGAATCTCAAAGTGCTACAGCATTAAAAACATTCAACACACAACATAAAGAAAATAAGAGTTCAAATGAAAAAGCCTTACTGGATAGAAAGGTTTTTAGGACTTTAAAAAAAAGAAAAAAAAAGAGTCTAGTGTCTGTGCTGTCGTCAGATGCCCTTGAATTTGTCGTGTTGTCTTGTCTCATGTTATTTTTCCAGTTAACTTCAGCTCATACTTCACATCACATCTGGAAATTGAATTGAAATGTATTGAAATAGATCCTCTGTGGATCCATTGGTTTCAGTGTTTTAGACAGTTGACGATTGTGACAGTTGACAGTTGATTATTATTTTGTTTCAAAAAGTAGTTAGAGTCATAGTAAATAATTACTAACACATTACCCAGCTAAGTCATTCAAACTTAGTCAATCAAACTTTATTTATTCGTACGGGTTAGTACAACTCTAAGTGCTTTACAGATGACAAGTCAAACAAACAATTGGGACTAATATATAAGACTAATATAAAGACTAATGCATGTGTGGACATAATAATAATAATAAAAACAATAAAATAGATCTAAAAAGAAATCAAATCATAATTAGACTGAAATGATAAAAAAGACAATGACAATTAAACACACTAAACACAATAAATACAATAAAATAAAATGATTAAATACAATAAATAACAGTAATAAAAAGGTAGGTTTTAAGTTTTAAGACATCAACACTTTCAGCTGCTTTCAGATCGTCAGGCAACACCTCTGAGCATAAAACCTTAAAGCAGATTCACTAAAGTAAAGTAGAAAAGTAAAACAAGTCAAACGAGACTTGTGCCACAGGACACGAGGGACCGCACTGCTTCATACATTGTGAGTATGTCAGACAAGTAGGTTTGTGTAAGACCATGAAGAGCTTTAAAAACAAGTAAAATAATTAAATCAACACAGAAACTGACAGGCAACCAGTGTAAGGACTTTAAAACAGATGTAATGTTCTCTCTACTTCTGGTCCCGGTCAGCACTCGGCAGCAGAGTTCTGACTTAATTGTGACTGATTTCTAACTTTTTTGGATGCACCAGATAAGAGAGCATTACAGTAGTCCAGCCTGCTGGATATTAAAGCATGCATTAATCTCTTTTTGTCACTCAGAGAGCAAAATGGTTACAATTTGGTTTATGTTTGAGATGATAAAAAGCGGCTTTGGTGACAAACACCACATGAGCCTTAAAGTTTGGTTCTGAGTCACAGATGACACTGAGGTTTCTGGCCTTTAGGCTTGG
The DNA here is from genome assembly GCF_910596095.1 of Thunnus maccoyii. NCBI lineage: Eukaryota > Metazoa > Chordata > Actinopteri > Scombriformes > Scombridae > Thunnus > Thunnus maccoyii. The sequence goes on along the minus strand of NC_056534.1, from coordinate 15,119,321 downwards.
GGTAATTCCTGGAGAATTTAGTTTTGTGACCAGCTTCTCTCTCTGAGCCTTAGACATACAGTAATTATAGTCAGCTGAATCCAATGCATTTCACTGTGAATGTCCACTGGCTGTGTGGTATGTAGAGCCCCTTTCTCATTCTTTCTTTCCACCGTGTGCTTTCAGTAAAAACATAAGATTAATGTGTTTTTTTTTTCCTCTGGCCCTGACATCTGCTCTGCTCGAGGACAGTAAGGTTGTCAAATACACATGCATGCACCTGTGTTCCTACAGTCACACACAAACACACACACACACACACACACTGGTAAGGAGGCACTCGTTAATCTATGATCATTTCTAAGAGCATCTTAATTATGATGCTTTTGAGAAACACCCCTCTCAAAAAAGCCTACAGATGATTTTGGGAAAGGGGGTCCGGGTCTTGAAGTTCATTCAGTTGAACAACTTTACTTCAGATATTACATTATTGTTCTTATATTGAGCCATGACAGCATTTAATGTATAAAATGTTCATATACGATCCTAAAACCCAACTCCATGATATGTGCTTAGCTCTAAGTATAGTCCATGAGCTGAAGCTGGAGTCAGTGGGATTAGTGCTTCGTATGACATCTCATGGACATTTAAAACGTCAAATCGTTTTCCTTTTGAAGATTATATTATTGATTAGATTATATAAAGATGAGTTTATATTTTTTTTAAAAACGTTAAGAGTTAAGAAGTTAAGAAGTTAAGAAGTATCAAGTGTCTGTGAAGATTTGTGGTTTTTCTGTGTTTTTAAATATTCGTAGTTGACTAATTCAGGCTCATCCTCATTTCTGAAATGTTTTTCTTCCTGCGTCTTCATCTTCTCAACCATACGCCGCCTGTTTTCAACTGTCAGCTGAGTGCGGAGGCTGGAATCTTTGCTGCAGCCTCAGGGGATATGTGTGTGTGTGTGTGTGTGTGTGTGTGTATGTGTGTATGTGTGTTTGGAAGTCTGGAGGCCCAGAAAATGAAAGAGCAAGACCAGCAAACTTCATGGCAAGACTTGAAGGCAGGTGGGGATAAAGCCTGATGACTGTCAACACCATAGTGGTCTTTCAGAATTTTGGAATTTGGAAAACAAGGAGGAAGAAAAAGAAATGTCTTTCTTGTCTTGCTGGCTGGCTGCTATATCAAGAGAGATGTAAGTAGTAATTTAAATAAACACTAGGAGGTAGACTGGAAATGAAGAGAATAAATTGATTTATTTTGCTGCGCTGCCAAACAGCTTTTTAGAAATATCTGCCGCAGTTGTTTAATGCTAACTCATTTTTTGTCAAAGAAAAGGCTGAATCTACGAAGTGTTGATATTGTTATTATGACGGAGGTGAGGGTGGGAAAGTTCAGTTTACATGAACTTCAACCAAAAGCCCTTTAACTTTTTGTAATTTCTTTATCTGACAGTTGAAAGTGTGCGTCTGTGGCCGGGGTCTAACAACGGCGGGTATGTGGTTATGTTTATGTCTTCATCAGTAGGCCAACAGGGTGGCCCCTTGTGTGATATTGGCCATTTTGTGCCAGTACTCAAAGGTCTCATAGACACTATGTTTGCAGAAGCGTCTGTCTAGCTCATTCAAACGGTGTGGAAACAACAGACATTTAAAGGCTTCACAGTATTTACATGCTTGCAAACCGACTGAATCCATTACAGTAACTGACATTTTACCAAAAGTATTACAGTTACTTGTCATGTACATTGAAATAAAGCCCTCTGTGACACACGATTGTATTTGTAAAGCTATTTATTGGAATTTATTGGTGTGTTAGTTTTAACAATTATTTAACTGCTTGGGTAAATCTAACTATAAGTAATTTGCACAATACTTGACAGATGTAAACAATAAAACACATTAAGCAACTATTTCCACAAACAATGTCATTAAATGGCTGAAGGTCTTTGTTCACAGCCCTGTGATGAATTATGGTGAAGCATAAAGATTGTTTGGACTGGACAAAACAGTTGTTAAAATATCATATTGTCTACTTAATTTGTGCAGTTTTTGTATGTTGAACTCTTTCCTTTCTCAGTCAGCTGTAATCTGCTCCTCATCTATGCTTAGCGCTGACTTTATTATTTAGGTTTAAAGGGCAATGTGTTAGAACTATGAGCTGTACTATATATGGTGAAGTAAAAGGTTTATCTTGTAGTCCTTTGACAGTAGAAAATCTGTGGTTTCACTCTCATACAGAAGCTGCCCATGTGGCTGTCTGTTGTGTGTTAGTCATCAGTAGCACCGGTCATCTGTACTCAGGACTGTTAAAGCAGCACACAGGTCTTCTTATCTTTGAATGGGTTGGACGAGGCAGCGATGCCGGTGAGCAGAGGGTCACTGCGTCTGTGGTCCTGACAGTACTGGACCAAGTCTGCTGCTGTGAGGGAGATCTTTTGGGACAAAGGTGGACAGGATAACATTTTACAGGATATAAGACAATGTAATAATAACAAATAGTGGACATCCTGTGTTAAATAACAGACATGGAGCATGCTGGTACACTCTGTACATTATGAACCATGCAAATCTTCAAACATCTTAAGTGGGACAGTTGAGATATTGATATGTGCAGCTAGAAAGCATGTAGTTATTCAGATTCTTACATACCTTAATTCTCTCCATGCTTGCCTCCACTCGAAGTTGTTCCACCAGTTTTTGTGCCTGAACAACGCTGTTACTGCTGCACATCTTTCCTGACATGGGCTGTAGTATAAGACCCTGATGTTGATTCAATATCCTTCTTCAAAACCAAAAGGAGCAACAATAAAAGAACTTAGAGCAGTATTGTGCTTGATCCAGAGAGTCGGCACAGGTTGTGCAAGAGAGTCTAGTCAGAGAGACTCCTGACTCCCCCTTTTAGACCCATACCCCCTTTTTATTCACTGTTGGGGCCACTTCAAAGGCCCTGTGATATTAAAGGTCATACAACACAGTCCTAGAAATGTCACAAACATCACACATCACTTCACAGTCACCACTCATGAAAAGATTATTGGTAAGCGCATTAAGCTATGCATCAGATATGCTGTCCTTTAAGCTACAATTATAAATAGGTTAAAAAAAAAAGTATTATGATTTATCAATTTCAGCAATACAGTGAAAAAAAGGGAAAGTGAGGTGGGACATTTTAGGTCTTAATTTATTAATTTGGTTTAATATGTTATTAGTGGGCACAAATACAAGGTGTAAAAAAATAGCCAAGCATACATTTTTACTAAAAGACTGCAGAACAGGGACTGCAAATATGTGTACGACACATACAGTGTATATATGTATACAGTGTATACAGTGTATATATGACACACTACAGTGAGCATGCAAGAATGTGTTTATTATAGGAAAACAGTCTGAACACTTCAGCAAGGACTGGTATCCCTTATTTTCAAAGCCCACTGTTGACAGTTATGTGTGATGGACACTCAGAGACAAGAATGAAATCCCTTAAGAGTACGCCACTGATTTAGCGTTGCACTACATTGCCCACAATGCAACTCCGCGGCTGACAGTTTGATCTGAAGTTCAGGTGTGTTATGCTAATAGTGGCTAATGTAGCCTGGAGCTGCTAGCCTCAAGCAGAGATGAGGAGCAGGAACGTCTGGTAACCTCACTGGTTTCAGATTGATTTCATTTTCAAACTTGTAGTCTTCAGCTTCAACTGATGCTGACTCAAGTGACATCACCTGAGGACGTTTATAGAATTTCACACAGCACCTTCTGGTGACATAAAAGGCTTTATACTACTTTTTTTTCACATGCAGTATAAAATCTCCACCACCTCAGTTTCAGGTGAAATATTGTCGGAGTTCCCCTTTAACCCACAATGTCCTGTATGGTGGTGATTTTAAAGGAGTTCTCCAGTTACTACTGCACCTCTAAGAAGTTGGGACTCAGAAGAGAGATTTTTTTAAATGAATGATGAGAATTGAAGCAGCTATAATGTCCTGTCCTACACTTCCCATAATGCAACCTCTTTGTTAGACCCTTCCTGCATGTTACCCGGCCACAACTTTCAGACTCCACAGCTCCAGTTTGTGACACCAGCTTTCTGTTTAACATTTGTCATCTCCATGCCAAACTGAGTTAACCCTGATGACATCACAGTGACATCATCAGGGTTATTTTCTCAGACAACAACGCTTCTCCAGAGCCACAGAAGACATTATACAACAGGCTACTGTGTAGAGCTACTAATCATGACAACTCAGCTGATTATATGCGTAAAATATGATCCATTTCAGAAAAATATTGTTTAGTGAAATAATGTTTAGACTTTTTTTTTTTAAATTGCTGTGACCATGTTGACCTGATTAACAGAACCGTCTCAGTCAGCTGTGTTTGCCGCAGCTCCACCCTCAGTTTCCTTTGGCTGGTAATAACTGATAATGATGACAGCAAGTGGAAACACAGTTTTGTAATGTCTCTATGGATGTTGTCACAGATCTGTCCGTGTTTTTTTTATAGTCACATCATTTCAGCCAAAATATTCTCCTCAAACATCACGTACCAGAGGCACGCTGTCCTGATAGCAAATGTTTAAAGCCTTCAGTTTCCTTCAGTAGTCCTGCGAAAAACGGTGTGATAAAGGTTAGTGAGGTGTTAGTGCTGATTATTTTGTTTGGGTTTCTCAGCCCAAGGAAAAAGAAATGTCTCATTTGGGTGACCTGCAATCATCTGCTCATCACCATCAGGAACAGCCAGAACACCTGCTCTCGTCCATATGCTGTTAGCAACAGGTGTCACACTGAATCCTCATATGTTCTGTGTCTCCAGCATCATTTCATTGAGAAACAATAACTTGTGTTTGCAGCATTGGGCATTGATGCAATTTATGAATTAAACATGTTGGCTTTTTCTTGTCCTTTCTTTTGTTTGTTGTTTTTTCTTCTTCATTCATTTTTTCATCCTTTGTCCTCCCATTGTTCCTTCCTTCACTCTTTTATTGCTTGAATTGTCTTCTTTGCTTTCTCTCCTCTAATTGACTATAATTAAGAGAGATGGACCTGAGATTTATTCATCAAATCTGTATGTGTGTGTGTGTGTCTATGCTGTAGAACCATTACGAGGAGCAGCCTCGTGTTTTCTCAAAGAATCCCCACCTGCGCTACATGTGACTACACACAAAGGCAGACATGAACAATATACCTGCATATATAAATACAGAAAGACACACTCTCACTAATGCTTGTTCTTGGGCACAAACAAACACCTGCGTGTGTCCTGGAAAAATGTACCTTATGTGGGTCGAGGACAAAGCGTTGATGCTTTCAGCAGTAAGGCTTTAGTTTCTTTAAAGTCCCCCTCCACTTAAAAATATGTTTGTCTTGTTTCTTCAGTTGGATTTTGCTCTTTTCACTGAGCAGAATGATGTATGTGCAGAGTTTGTCTCCATGTTCATCTGTAGGGGACCATTAGTAAAACACCACCATACTACTTATTAACTGCTATATCTCTTAAATGTAATATTCCTTGGCAGCCAAACTCAGCTATGTTGTACAGATGGGTACGCTGAACAATTCTTAAGCACTTGATACAATTTGACCTGTAGGTGGCGCTACAAGATTTACAACATTACTGCTGGAGCAGCAGCTTGTAGTGGCAGCAGATATCTGGCAGCTGCCAGCTCTCACACATAGATTTTCCTCAGGAAATGCACATTTCAGTTCTATTAATTATTGTGTGTGAAAAGATAACACACAAATACAAAGAGAACTTAATTCAGTTCATTACTGTGTGTGAAAAATAACACTTGAGCAGTAGTGGAAGAAGTATTCAGATCATTTACATAAGTAAGAGTAGTAATAGAATGTCAAATTGTCAAAGAGAAAGGAGAAGTACTCATTATGCAGCAGAGTGGCAGCTGGTAGAGCTATATTATTATGTATTGTATTATTATTAGTAGTAGTAAACATGTAACCAGGAGATTCACTGATATTCAACAGACATAAAACTAAGGTTACTTTGAAACATCACAAGGTCATAAAGATGAAAGAAGCATTTTAATGCTGTAGGTTACAGCTGAAGTCATATTTCTACTAGTGAATTCACATCATATCAGGTGTGTAGGCAACCTTCTATTATTATTATTATTTCCTTTGTGACTCACAATTGTGCAATATGTTTGATGATTTGTTCATTATTGCACATAAAAATCACTTGAAACATGAGTGAATTGGGGCAGTAAACCCAGTATGAACATCATCAATGAACTCAAATAATGCCTCAATAAAGTATTTAAAAAAGAAGGAAGGAAAAAGTCACATGATGAATATTACCCAATGAATTCTTAATGTCAAAATGTCCTAATTGTATTTAATAAATTGAATTACATCTGTTCAGTGTGTCTCTTTTCTCCCAAAATGAAGGTCAGTGAGGAATAAAAACATTGGTGGAGAAATACTGTACATGCATCCTGCTGAAAAATACTGGATTAAGTCTACAAAAAAGGTGTTGTTCCCTCAAGGTTGCTAAAACGTTAAAATCCCTCATGACCTCAGTGTCCTCTCTGATAGCCGGAGCTCTGACCTCATTTTCCATGTGACTGCTCTGATATCTGGGTTCATTGTGGTTATTCATTGAGTGTTTTTACATGTACACAAGTATCCTGGTTTTGATCGTGTTCAGGAACATGAGAAATATGGTTATTCATATCCTCCTAACAGTATCCAGTCCAGTCATGTCTTGATTCCTCAACATCTCAGCATGTAAACACTCTCCTTGTGCTCTTTAGCGTGTCGTCCGTCCGTCACCCTTCTGCTCATCTCTTATCTCTCAATACTGAGCCACAAGCTGATTTGTGTACATGCTGCAATTAAAGTAATTAAGATTTTGTTGATAAAGTGATGTTGAGTAAGCGATTAGTGAAGCAATCCACTATGATAATATAAATATTTATATACAACAATTTCAGATCCACCAAATTTTGTTTTAAAAAGCTCCACGGAGGGTTTTCAGGAAACATTTTCTGAGAAGGTTTTCCAAACATGTTCAGACTTTCATGTTTGGAAATAAAATCTGCAGAAAAGAAATCAACCATCCACAACAAGAAATACAATCATCAATCATTTAAGGAGGAATCTGGTTTAAGACAAGTCTCCACAGTTCACTTTATAATTCTGATTTAATCATCCTGATGAGCCAAGAAACCCCAACTCTGTCCACAAATATGTGACTTGGCTGATACAAAAAGTTGATCTACAAGCTGTTTAAATGCACTCAGGAATGTAATTCCATATCACTCTGATGAAGGGTTATTAATATTTTAATAAATCTATTTGTTTTTATTTTATTTAGTTGTTTTTTTTGCCTACAAACTGTCAAATGCAACGGTGGATAATGCTTTGAAACAGCATTTAGACTTTAATGTAGGGGAATAAAATCCACAGACAACATACTGTTATTGGACAATTAACATAACGTCTTAAAGTCCAAATAATTTAAATGTATTCATTTGCATTCACATTTGATTTTTGGTGCCTGGTCAACATTTTGTTTGTACTCATGACTTTAGTATTTCTAATATCCTGGCTACGGCTCTGCATTTAGCAGTCCTATAATAAAAATCTCAGGCATAAATAATGGTGCTGGATCTTTTCTTCTTTCTCCTGATGGACGTATCGCTGTCAACCACCAACAAGAATCCTCAGGAAACGACAAACGTGGCGTCACCTAAGACTGATGTCTCAGGAGATTCATTCATTCATCTTTTTTAGGGGCTGCAGACAGCTGCTGTTAAGAAGTGAGAACCCTTCATGGCAGATGATCCTTTGATGGGAAGCAAAACCACTCCACCTCCAATCTCGTCAATAAACCAGGACATGATACATATCCGCCTCATGTATTGTACCTACCTGTCAGGCCCTGTTACCTTCTCCCACATAATCCAGTCAGTGGAGACCTTCATGTGTATGGATGAGGTGCTGATGAAGCACAAAGAGGGGGGGCAGGTTGTTTGACACAGTCCATCTGGCTTACTTCAGGCTCCACAGTGGTTCCTGGATAATCAGAGAGATAAACACCACCCAGTGGGTCGGATTCAGCAAAGCAGCGGCATTTTCTGCAATGCAACCGGGAACTGAAGAGGTCCCCTCCTGGATCAAATGTTATCTGAAACGTCATCTGTAGAAGATGGTGACTGAAGACAACATACTGAAGGTGCCACAAATCACAAGACTGATTAAACTCTTTTCTACACGGATAACAATTATAAATGTGTAACTGTGTAAATTGGAGACTCACACAAATGCTTAAGGGTTCTTTTAAACGTCAGTCTTAAATATGAATACCGAGAGTATAACCCAAAATAAAAACCACAACTTGTCTTGTCAAGTGCAAAATATTTGAGATAAAAACAAATAACGGTCTTTTAATTATTCACTGTTTGCCATTCGACTTGCACCAACAACTTCAACTTCAGTTTGTTAGAAACTGAGACAGATAGCACATCTCCAAACACCTGCGGCAGATCTAATCGCTACCCGTGTTGTCTGCTTTGGCAACTGTATCAATGTACACACTATCTCTCATGTAGTAACCTGTAAACATGACAAACGGTATGAGTGGTGCTGATATCAGTAGTTTATTGTATGTTAAGTCCAACACATTCAAAATGGAAAGGAAAAAAAAAAGAACAAAAAATAAAATAAAATTAAAACAAAACAAAAAAAAAAAGATTCTCCACCTGCAACGGTTTTGTACTAGCAACAAGTTAAGGGTAAACACAGTAAATTAAGATGGCAGCCAACTGTTTACCACACCTGCTAAAGCCAAGGTACTTCTATTTCCATTCAAGAGGACTGGAATGATTCACAATGCGGATCCACTCTACTGCATTTTCAACCACAGGAAAAAAAAAATTTTTTTTTTTATTTATTTTTTTTTTTTACATTTACAGCTTTTGAGGATCCTTGAAAGTTTGGAGAAGGTTGTGGTCCTCGAAGACCTCGGTGAAAAAGATCCAACCATAAATTTGATACGTTCAAACATTTTACCACCACTGAGATGTAAAAGCACAGATTGGTCTGAAAGCATGATGGCTCTTCTTCACCACTCTCTTCATTGACCTCTGCTGTAAAAGTATGATTGCAGTCAAGTGCCCGTGTTATGCAATTTACCTGACAAATAAACATTCGGGGTACAGTCACCCATGAGAAGTGTTAAAAATAAACACTCAAGGACCTGGAAAGTTTCTGTAATATAAAGGTCAAACTGATATTATTCCTCACATGTGAAAATATTTTTTTTAATCTCAGCTACAAGAGTGTAGCTGAGCATTACTGAGGGAAAACTACATTAAATGTGCCATGTCTGTACATCAAATCTCATTTCAACTGCAAGTGAGCAAACATTTCAGGCTGACTTTTTTTTTTTTTTTTTTTATGCCAGATGAGAAATTTGGAGAGAGGCTGTGTTCAAACTGACAGATTGTCCCAGAAATGTTGGAAATAGTGCAATACCACCAGACAAGGAAGACCTCATTAGCATGTTTGTCCAGAAAAATGCTACATCAAATTTCACTTCCCATTTCAGTGCAAGATAACAACAAAAATAACAGATAACATCTCATGCTTGTCATGTTTTTTCCTTCCCAGCTGAAACCAAGATCTTCCCTCCCTATCGAGTGGTAAAAAAAAAAAAAAGGAAAAAAAAGAAAAGAAAAATTACGGTAGTGGACAAGAAAAAGCCTACCAGTATGGCATTCACACTGACTGTAAAAAATAAATGAATATAATAAGCACAATGAATAATCAGCATATGAAAATACAAATGCATAAACGGCTAGAAAAAGTGAGCACAATTATTTGCTAGTCTGTGGGCTGGAACTACAGCCAGCCCACCCACACAGATTACAAAATTGTTGCTGAAAAAAGAACAGTCTGACAACTTGTGAGTCCAGGAATTAACCCGAGTGCTGCCATGAGTTGCAAAAAACTATGGTCAGACTGAAAGTAAGGATCAACAGTGTCTGAAACATTGAGACAATTTTCTCTTTCCAAAATGCAAACCTCAGTTCACTGAAAATCATCCTCGTGTAGAGCTATGACTTGTTAAAACCAAGGACAAAGCATGTCAACTCTCACCGTCTTTAATGTACCTTTTTTTTTTTTTGGGAGAAGTTCTTCATGTGCACCTCTTTAACCATTTAACATCAAACAGAACTCGAGGCACCTATTGTCTCTACAAAACCCAGAACAGACACAATACAAAACAAATGTACAAAACTCACAGCAGATCATCTTAGGTAGTAAAACAGTATGGAAAAAATCAAATATGCACCAGAAAAAAAAAAACTTTAATCTTGTGAATACTGCAAGTTTTTTTTTTTTTTTTTTTTTTTTTTTTTTTCTTTAAATCTGCTCCCAGTAGACAATAGTTCAAAATGAGCAGCTCCACATTAGGAGGCAGCGAGCCTCGAACCGCAACGCTTTTTAGTAAGACTGGAAAAGGTGAAATAGAGAAGGCACCATCATGCTTTTATCAAGTCGAAAGAGAAAATGAAAATATACGCAGAAAAAAACAAAACATACAGTAAACTGTGATTTTTGCTGTACATTTATTCTGTTACTCCGCACTTAAGACAGAAAAGGGAGGGAAGAGGGAGGGAGGTGTCGTCCGTCCCAGTTTTGCGGTCTAGCTGGCAGGGAAAAACATGAAGAAAAAAAAACCAAACAAACAAAAAAAACCAAAACAAACAAACTTGGAATCAAAAGAAAAACGGAGCGAGCCGCCATCATTACCACCACTCTTCTATTCAGCTTTGTTTCTTGTTTATCCTTTGTCCCCCCACTCGTTTGGTGAAAAGTCAAGGATTTGAGCTTTTTTTTTTTTATTATTTATAAATGAGGAAAAATATAATGTAGATTTGCTTGTCATCTTGTCCATCCAGCAGTAATTGAAGCGTAGTTTTGGGTCAAAAGTGTGAAAAGTACATTGGTCACAGCGAACAGGCTGTGAGCGAGGCCTGCCCCGTAAGTCGTATCGCTTTGAGACAAACAGGTCTCTCCAGCTGCGTTCCGAGCATGGTTGTCAATGTAACACGACAAAAGTACCCATTAGTGCATATTGATGAGTGCATTATGCAATTTTGAAGCAGTGGTCTCTCAAAAAGGAAAAAAGTAAAAGGCAAGCTTTTCCCCTGGAACTGCACAAATTTTGCATCTCACTCTTTTCCAACAGTAACGGGCAGAAAACTACCATATAAAATGTGCAATAGAGGGATTTCGTGAAGCAGCGCCCCAGTTAAGTCAAGGCATATAATCTCTTTTCCAAATGATGGGCTGTATTATCGTAGTTACAAGTCTTTATCAGTCCCTCCTAATGTGGCAGATTACTCCTGGTTGGTTTGCCTTTTTTCACGAATTTACAAATTAAAGTTTGTGAATTCTTGAGATACCCAAAAAGGATGCTCAGCTCACAACTAATAAGCGAATTTTTTGTTTGCTTATTTTGTTTTGTCTATTTCACAAACAAATGGTTGACAGGCTGTGTCACATTCCAAAGCAAAGAGGGAACAAAAAATAAAAAACAAAACAAAAAAAACAAAAACAAATATATACGTTTATACATGAAGATTTTCTTTTCGTTAACGAGAACGGTTGAAGATGAAGAACACGGTACTACTTCCACACTGCAGGTGGTGCTCTTCTCAGCGGCGCTGGGTTGTGAAGCGACCTTCTCCCTGGCCACCGGAGCCCCTTCCAGAGCCCATGCCGGGCTTGGGGGCCATGCTGCCTCGGGGTGGTGGTCCCCTCCCGTCACGCTCACGCATCATTCCGCTTCCCACGATGCCTCGAGAACCTCCAGGACCCCGGTCGTTGCGCCTCATGTCCCGACGTTCGTCTCCTCCACCGCGGGTCTCTCGTTCACGCACCGCCCTCGTCTTCTTCTCCTCCACATTCAGACGCACTTCACCTCGGAACATGATGGGCTGCAGGAAGAAGAGCAAAAAGGTCACTACGGAAGAAACCAGGACTTAATATTTCCCCGTCAATTTCACGACCCACATCATTCACTGGTTTGCACACAGGTTTGTTTTATCTATGAGAGTAATCTTATGCATCACACTGGTTTGATCTGATAAATTCATCCAGTGTGTCCTTGCCAGTAAAATAAACCAACCTCAAAGGCCACGTTCAGACAGACAACAGCAACGCATGGAGGAAAAAAAAACAAAAAACACTCAGCTGCCTCATTCATTTGAATGACAACTCCAGCGAGTGAAAGGTTCTGTAAAAAGAACGCGGGGTTTGTAACCTGAACATCGAATTTCTTTATCTTGTTATTGTTGCAACATGACAATTTTCCAAAGTTGTACAATCCTGTCTCAGAGTATCATAACCTGCTATAAAGTGTTTCAGAGTCTGTTCCACCATAGAGGGATTTAAAAAAAAAAAAAAAAAAAAAAGCATAAAACTTGATCCTGGCTTAACTTTTGAAGTCCAGTGTCATCCAGGAAAACACTATGATGGTCAATTAAATAACTGCGAGCTAACGTTGTAGGTTGAGCACTTATAGGGTTTACAGAAGTATTGAGCCAATTTTAGCTTTTGCAGAAAAATATGGCTGCAGTGAAAGCTTCCCAGAGCTGTCAAATTCTGCCTCAAAGCCTTCAAACTGCACTTCTTTTACTGCTTATTTTATTTTTTGACGCAATGCTATAGTTGGTCTGATCGCGGTCTTGGATTCTCTGTTAACAAGTGAAATTTGTTACTGAAATCACACTGGGAAACTAACATTATGTAAGTATTATAACAGACAACATCTTTAAGCATTTCATGTCCTATGGGTGTTTAACCCAACTGTGAAATCCAGTGTCAAGCTAATTGTAAAAATGCGCGTCACCAAACCACCACCAAATGAATGAAGGTGGGTAATGAAATGTCAATACATGCCCCTTCTACCTTGGCCCCCAGGATTCTCTGCACAGGATCAGAGTCATCAAAGACCACAAATCCAAAGTTGGGAAGCTTCCCACCGACACCCTTGGTGTTGATCCGCAGCTCAACAACATTTCCATATGCTGCAATATGAAAAAAAAGATATTAAACTTACATTTATTTACAGTCAAAAACAGGCATGGAGTATTTTAAACTGAGTAATTACATAAATAAAGAGTGCATTGACAATGTTATTGCTTTTTGAGGAAACATACTCATGAAGAAGTCTTTGAGCTCGCTCTCATCGATGTCATGTGGGAGGTTGCCGACAAAAAGCTGATGGCTGTCTGGGTATCGGACGATCCGCCTGCTGTCCATGTCACCAGATTCAGCGTCTCCCCTGCCACCTGCAGGTCACAACGAAAAAGCAAGCAGAAAAACATCAGATCAGCTTTAAAGAACTTAGAAGTCCCGGCATCAAGTGAAATTCAAGTGTAAGAAGCCAATGACTGAATAATACTCTCACTGAGGAAGAATAATCATGAAACAGGATGATTAATTAACTCAAATGTGACTTAAATATTTACCTTTGTTAACAAAACTTAAGTGTGGTTTTCCCGTTTGTGACTCCGAAGATGCAACACCATCTATTAGTGACAAAGACATGCAGAGTTTAAGAATAAACCAAATAAACACTCTTAAACAGTGATTTGGGGAAAGTGGTTTTGGCAGTACCAGGCCGGGGACCCCGTGGAGTGAAGGCTGGTCTGTCCCGCGTGCGCTGGTCTCGGGGTCGGAGGGGTGCTGTCTGTGCCTCCGGCTTTGCTTCAACTCTGGGCTGTATGAAGGAAGTGTCACATTAAACAAACAAACAAAAAAAGACTACGCTTTTATCGTGGCTTTACCTGGTGCTTGAGACAATTAGCTGAAGTCAGCTCATCATAAATGTGTGTTTTTTTCGTCACTTTGTTGCAATGCTCACTGATTTGGGCATTGACACAGGAAAATTACATTTTCTGAAGTGATTGCTTGTCCCGTCAACCCATTTTTTGTTATATTGGTATTTTGTGTGCTACAATTTTGCTTTCAGGTTAGATCAAAATTTAAAAGGACGCTCCTCAGCCACTCCAACTTTCACTCGTCTACTTTTGAGAGTTTTTGCTGTTGTTGATGCAGTAGTAGTATCTGAATTCATCCTAACAATTTATAAAACTTCAGCTTCAGTTGTTTTCAGATAAGTTTTGTTTTTCCCCTTCTAGAATAAAACTGTAAAGAATCAGTGGTCCCACTTCTATCAATCAACTACAGTGGTGGACAGTAGTACTAGCACACAAATATGAATAAGGTCAGATGCAAAAAGGGAGCACGAAAATATTACCACATTTTTGTATTCTCATCTGTAAGTACTTAAAGCTTTAAAGGGGAATTTACCTTGATTGAAAATGGATGAGAACCTAGCTCTAACAGTGGTACTCCTCACATACACACATTAAAATCTACTGTCTTCAATCACTTAAATCTACAGTCACCATCTAATCTTCAATGCAATGGATAACAAGCTGATGAAAACATTGTGGTAGACTCCTGCGTAGTGTAGTATAGATTTCATAGTGACCCATGTGTAATGTTCCCTCACAGTTCGTTTTATTAGAATATATTTCTTAAATGATATTCCACAAATTTCACGTCCAGTGGTATTTATTTACCTGTGAGCTTGGAGCTTTAACAACATGGGGAGAGATTCCAGAGGAGGTGACTGAACCAGAAGGAGGCAGGTTTTTACTGGTCACTGAGGCCCAGGAGAAAGTCTGTGAGTGATGCAGTAATTGAATCGTTAGGGCTGCAACAACACACTAAAAATATTAGTGGGTATATAATTGGGCAGAGCATGTAACTGCCACCACAGAAATGTCTGGTGGCTGAGTGATGTGCTACTGGTTTGTGCATGGCAAAATAACTTAGACAAACTTGAGAATAAAATACATGAATACATTTTTGTAAGCTTGATGGAAAATTATTGAATAGAAATAACTGTGTTCCTGTGTGGGAACAGATCTCTGGTTGTCTGACATCCACAACAAACAGCCTTTTTTTGAATAAACTGACATTTACATGCACTGTAGTACCCTGGATACTGTAAATCTGGTTACGCATGCAGCAAGTCAGTAATCAGATTTCTCCCCTATCCCATCTTTATTTTTGAAGCATAGCTTTCTTAATTTAACTATTAGTGACAGAGGATTTTTTTTTAGCGCATCTGTGCCAGAGCAGACTGATGGTGCAGTGAGAGGACAGGCAGTCAGAGTGAGCACAGTTTTTCATCACAGCCTGAATGTATCTGATAGTGGTTATCGACTTATTTAGACTTCTAGAGGATACTTTGTGTTTCACTCAAATTTTGGATGGAATTCATTTAAATACAAGAATGCATCCAGTCGCGTAATTATCTCTCCTTGGATCAAGCCGGCCCACCGTCACTTTCCCTGTGTGAACCGGGGGTTCTCCATACTATAAAGACTGTTCAGGTGTAGTCTCTCCATTTATCCTCCCATCTCAGGCTAATACGCCTTGGTACAGAGATAAATCGAGCACACGAGAGAGTGGGCGAAAAATAGAAACCAATACAGACAGACTCTCTGCAACACTCAGATCGTGACCTCACACTGACTTCATGTTTTGCTGAAATCTAAAAAGGTGGTGTGATGGACTAGTTACCTGCTTGCCTATGACCTACTTTACTTAACAAATCAGTCTGTTGTTGGGGGAATGACAAGACACAGAGTAATGAGGGAAAAAGCAGCACAGACTGTGCCAAGTTAAAGGTCATTACCACAAAAATAGCCTGAATTATTGTTCAGCTTATTTGGCTGGATAATAAAATAGAAACCCGGTTACCAGTACACAAGAAATCTGTGTTCTTTAGGAGAAATCTAGCTGGACAAATCAGGTTTTTCTTATCCTCTGCCCTGATAACAGAAACCAGGTATCTCAAAATCAACTTACTGGAGAAACCCGGCTCTAACCCAGTTACTCAAGTGCATGTAAAACACACAGATTAAAGCACCTCAGTTATAAGACATCAAAGATTCAGTGAACTCAGACTAGCTTTAGTAATCTTATTCAAGAAAACTACTGAGATGTAAACTACATGAGAAACATCGGCCTCACCTTGGGAGGCTCCTGGGTATTTGGTGGGGACTCCACAGGGACGGGTGAGGGGGCTTTCTCCTCCATCTCTTCCAGAACCTTCTCATCTACTTCAGGCTTTATCTCCTCAACTTTGGGCTCTGGTTCAGGCTCCGGCTCAGGTTCTGGAGCTGGCTCCTCCATTGGCTCCTCTACTCCATTACTACAGAGCACAAATCAGCATGATTACACTTCCACAGATAAATCAACTCTAATAGGCAAAATAATCCATGCTACATTAAAAAACAAAACAAAGGGAAACATTTAAATATGATATCAAAGTTATG
This sequence comes from Thunnus maccoyii, assembly GCF_910596095.1. NCBI lineage: Eukaryota > Metazoa > Chordata > Actinopteri > Scombriformes > Scombridae > Thunnus > Thunnus maccoyii. Next base: position 15,102,956 of record NC_056534.1, on the reverse strand, counting down.
ATAAGTTTTAGCATACGTGACGGGATGAGGTTCATAGTAGGTGGTGCTGTTAGGGCTTTCTTGAAGCGGCTCGGGGGACTGCTGCCTGTCTTCTTGCTCCTCTTCAACTTCCTCTTCTGACTCTAAATGAGGAAAAAGCAAAAAACAAATCGAGAACTTATTTGCATGAGCACCCTCGCATTCAACCATGAACACATGAGCTAAAAACTCACAAAAAACAAACAAGGTCTTTATGGGATATTTGTGAACATCTTACCTTCATCAAGCTCAGCTTCAGAGTCTCCAAAAACCTCGTCCTCGTAACGGAAGATGTCATTGTGGACGTAGAACTTGTTTGCCACTGAACCCTAAAGAAAATCAAATTTGTCATGTGAAGAGAAAAAATAACAACAAAACATTTTGTTGTGTTCAAGAGCATCGATTTGAAAAATCACAAAGCTAACCACATATTAAATTGAATGACCTTGACATTTATTCTATTATTCATTTATTGGTATTCTTTCAAATAGTCCTCTTTTTTCAGAGTAATTTCATTTTAGCAATAGCAACTCATTTTGTTTTACCAGCTCTGTTTGAGCCAATCAGGAGATCAAAAATTCTTATTTACAACTAAAAATCGATGAGACTGAAAGGTAGATGTACTCACCTCTGGAGCAAGCACAAACGTTTGCATAAACTTCCTCATGGGCTGACCATTGTTGGACAATTCTCCGAGGACTTGCACCACCACTCCATCACTTAGTGTGGCATGGGCATCCACATGCCTGATCTTTGTGTGGCATTCACTGAACTGCAGAGACATGACCTTCTTGTGGATTTCCTAAGAGATACAGAGTGAAATAGAGAACCAAAAAAAAAAACCCATAAGGGACAAATTGGTTGAAATCAACAAACATCATCCTGTAATTCTAAAATGGTGTAGTGTGTTCAAGTGACAAAATTACGTACAATCAAAAAAGTCAGCATGCATACTAAAAAACACTTGATATTTTAATGGCACTTTCGATTGACACTAATGACCCACAATTCAATGCACAAAGGGAGTGAGGAGATACTCATGGCTGCAAAAACAGCGACAGAAATATCTAGAAAAACAAATCAAGTGTCATAGTGGGAAACGTTTTGCTTTTTCTCTGTTAAGATTATCGGCAGTTTTTGCCGCACATATAGAACCGTTTCCTGTTACTATGTTATGCTGATGTATGTTCGTTTCTTGTGTGCTTACTACAAAAACAGTATGCTATAAAGAACAGCATATACATACTGTGTAAAAATAGTATGTACAATAGAATTAGGAGGAAGCTACAGTGTCCATCTGCACAACTTTTAAAAATCATGTGAATTTAGTATACGCACGGACCAAGTTGAAAAAAATAAATTTATCTCAGTTTGAACACACTACAAACTCAAAATCTGATTAAAATTTGTAGGAAGGAATTTCTTTTTTTGTCATTGTTTTCTTTCTCTATTGTTGTTTGACTGTTCTCAAAAAGCCAATAACAATAAATATGAAAGTAGGAAGAGGTGAAACGGGACACAGCTCCAGTCCACTAAAGCATTTGAGCAGAGCTCAAGTAATTGTAAAAATTGAGTATAACTGCAATGCAGGAAGGGGCAGTAGAAAACAAATGAATAACCTGGTATCAGACACCCACTAAATTGTATTTTCAAAGAGAATTCTCCTTTAGTTTTTACCTACCGCTTGCCCGTACACTGCTTCCGCCAGCTTTCCACTTGGGTCAAGTCCCCCATGAACATAGGATGAATTTCTCCCATAAAACCTAAATGGCACAACAACATGACATATAAGTATTCCCAAAAATCCACATATGTATTTGCTACCACATCACATTTCGATAATTACCTGTGCAGGAAATCTGGTGCCTTGTTTAAGAGTGTGTAATACTGCCTCACAAACTCCCGCCCTACAAGCAGGGGACTTGGCTTCTCCATCACCATTTCTTTGGTAAACAATATTAAGTGCTGGAACAGAAGACAAACCAGTATTTAGTTATATTGTCTTGAAATACGAGTTGACACATATTGTATATAAACGCACACTCAGTTGGCAGTTAATGAGGTACATTTAACTAAAACTAATGCAGTCCATTATTACAGCCCTGTAGTACATCTCCATCCATGAAGATCATAATGTTTAGTTCTTGTTCAAATTTTTTAGAGAGGTGCTGATTACACATTTACAGTCATTTAAGAGACTGTACTTTGTGGTGCTGGTGAGTTTTATTGCATTATACTCGGGTAGTGTTTCTACTGTCATAACGCAATCCAGTTCAACAGCACCAGAAACTAACAGCAGCCACAAAACTGAAAGGGTAAAGTTGAATCCCCAAGTCAACAAAAAGTGAACATTGTAAGCTTTTAAAAAGGTGGGGTTTTTGCAGGGCTGTTGTAATATTCTGCATTAGTTTTAACCACGAAACCTGTAACAACCAAGTGCAGGAGAAAATTTCTTTTAAAAATAAAAAAAAATAAAATCAAGATTAGAGTCAATTATATGGATTGTTTGAGGTCAGGTCATTTTAAGGAAGCCTATATATTAGTACGCATTTATGTTTACTGTACCTCATGTCAACAACATAGATATGTCTGAACAGGACAAAAAAAAGGAACAAAAACGTGTTCCTTTCAACGGAACAATGTTTTACTTTCTTTGTCTCACTAGGCCCATGTTTGATCTGACCCACATCAACCTGACAGGAAAAGACAGCTCGCTGGCTAACCTACCAGCTAACATTCAACTGCGCCATCACGTTCATCCAATGAGACAAAGGGGGGAAACCGGCTGGAGATAAAATAGGAAGCGACGATGCGGGCGTTCGAGTCAGGCAGCAGAGAAAAAGCACTTTACTACAATTAACTAAATCCTACTTTAAAAAAACAAAACCTGTACGTCACATATATGTGTTACATACATCTGTCTGTAGATCAGTGGCCTACTATTTAAGAGAGGCCTCCCAATATTTAGGCTAACAACATTTTATCTTACATGTGTCGCATGTTCATTACTAGCGATATGCGGTGACAGATGCATAATTTAAATCATACGTGCATGTTATAGCTATTTAAGGATCATCGTGCGCCTATACTGTCAATCATATAAGCACAGCAAAATTAATATTAATGCTTATCTCATCTTTAACAGCAAAACGGAAAAGCAACGCCAAGCTTGCGACATTGCTAGTTAGCTTAGCCAACATTAGCTCTAGGTAAGCTAACTTGTGGCGTCGTCGTTTTTCCCTTCAGCCGGCGGTCACTTTTTACATACAAATCTTACGGAAAACATTTGTGACGGCCGCCAACACGCAGAAAATAATAACATGTTATTTTTTTGCTGTACTTTCACACAAGTAACTTGCACGCTGGTTGCAAACGAGGAGAAAAAAAAACATCAAGCTGACACAATGTTAAGCCCTGCAATAGCCGCTGTAGTGCACCAATAAAATGTCTACTCGACCCGAAATGAAGAATAGCAACTCTTTAATTATAATTAATTGTACAATACGCATTTTTCTAACTAAAGTATAAATTACCCCCAACTTGCGTTAAGTTGACTGTCGAACCGTTGAAGTTGAGCGCTATGCTAGCTCAAGGAAAACAAAGGAAGGCAGATTTAAATTAGGTTGATATTCGTATTTCTTAACTAGACAGGTAATGTAGGCTGTTCGTACAGCAGCTACACACGCAGTTGGCAACTTTGAATTATTGCTTGCTTTCGTAACGAGCAGTCGTGGTTTTGACAAGACAATGCAGCTAACGTTAACATTTAGCTGGTGCGGCGGTTAGCTTGTCAGCCGTGACATAGCATAGACTTTTTTTGGTTGGAGGATGGCTAAACTTACCTTATGAAAGGACCTATCTATGTAGACAGAATGGTTTTTGTAATAAATAAACTACGAGTAACCGTCTGTAAACTGTTCTGAAATACAGAGTATCCCAGGTGTATAATGTGATATTTCCCACGCTCCACTATCTGACAGTATATGATCTCTGCTGTACCAGAGATTGAAGATTTAAAGTGATAGGGTCGATTTATTGTTTTACCCCTGCAATCTGGGGCAGGGAACCCCCATCACCGCGGCTCAGCCAATGAGCTGTTTACACTGGGCAACATGAATATGACGTCAGACAAATCTCCCCCCTCCCTCCCCTCCGCAACTTTCTACTAATGCTGGGTCATGTACAGATAGATAGATAGATAGATAGATAGATAGATAGATAGATAGATAGTAAATTCACATATCAACAGTAGAAGGGAGAGAAAAATAAACACAACAAATAATAAATTAAAATAGCTCAGTACAAGAATATAAGGGAAAAAAACTTAGCATAGACTATAAATATAATAAAAAATAAAATATAAGCATAGGATAACATACTGTATACATTAGACAAGTGTGCAAAGTTGTTGAAGTTTTAAAAATGCAATGGAGCGGCCTATAAAGATATGCAAATTCACCGTAAACAAAGTTATTTCAGGAGCAAAACAGAGTTGAGTTGAATTGGGTCTGCGTTATAGAATGGAAAATGCCATGAATGGGATGACTTCGGGTGGACAATATAAATAGTTTGTACTGTGAATATCCATAAAGAAGATGTTATACGAGAATAACCAGTCTGTTAATGGATTACATGAAGTCATGTCTAAGTCTCTTGCATTTTGAGTTATAGTCCTTGTGCTCAAATATCTATAGCTTACATTTGTTATATTCTCAACCCCCCAAGTATTTAAAATGTTTTTTGTCTCTTTTTCTTTCTCGTAATTATGTTATAAAAAGCATATGTGCATATGTATGTATACACTAATTACACTTAGAGTATACAGTATGTATATGTACATATATATGTATATTTTCTATATTTACTGTTTGTATGCATGCTTTTGTATCCTTCTTGAGACTGAATTGAATTAATGAGAATTTGAAATTGTTCAATAAAAATAAAAGTTTGTACTGTGAATGTGTTACATTCCAGAAGGTGGCAGTAATGTGAATGTATGGATGCCAACCGCCATGAAACAAAGAGAAGAAGAAGAAGAAGGTCTGGGTAACCTTATACATCTCATGGTAACCCTAGATTTGCGAGTCTCGCACATGCGCACTTAATTCAGCAGAGTAGCGCTTGAGTCTGTACCATGGATGTATACTGTTAGCATGGCAGATATACCGGGAGCTGCTTCAAAATATTCTTGTCTCGCCGAGTTTGAAGCGCATCTGCATTCTTACGAGGAGAAAACCAAGACTAAATTTGTTGTTTTAAAGAGCGACAAATTGTTTGGAAAAACTGGTAATTTCATCCAAACAATAACGTTATTAGCTAATAATCAACGTTATTAGCTAGCTAGCTAGTTTAGCGAGCTGTTGTAGTCTTTGAACCAGTCATGACGAGTAGTTACAAATTACTCTGTTGCAGTATAATAACGTTACTGTAGCTGTCAGCTAAAATTAAAGTTGGCTAACTAGCTAACGAAGTTAGTTGGTACTCGCTACTAATGTCAGTCTGTACTTGGGAATTGCACGTTCAATCTACAGACAAATCTGAGGTAATTTCTCTTCACAGAATTGAGTGTAACGGGGAAGGCTGTCCATTGGCAGCTGAAGACAGTTGCATTTGATGGCACGCCCTTTGTTGTGCTTGGCACAAAAACGTTTATATGCCACCAGGGGCGAGATAAACATGCCGCAGATAAAAGGAAGCGAGAAGAGAAAATGGTAGGTCACTCTCACTCTCACTCTCACTCTCCTTCTCATTCACTGTAATGCTAGTTAACCATAGTACAAGATGCTACATTTCTCATCAACTATATATATGTGTGTGTGTGTGTGTGTGTGTGTGTGTGGTGGGGTTATCATGTGTAATGATAAACTACAGTCACATCTAAAAAGTACAAAACCTTACGTTTCCAAGAAACCACATTTGAATATGTAGGCTACTTATATTGTGTTTAAATGCACCGTTTTGACATTATTGAGGATTATTGGCATTTCCTGCATCTTTCTGATGCACCGGGTCAAATACTATCCTGCACACTAAAAGTGTAGCCTACACATGTTAAGTTTCTTTCAGGACAACAGGAATGTTATGGTTTTGGTGGTGGACTCTGTCTTTGGATATCACTGACTGTATAAATGCTATCTAACAATGATTTCTTTCAGGCAAAGCATCACAAAGAAGACCATGTGTTTGCGGAGACCAGAATGCAGACAACAAAAAAAACTGGTTGTCCTGCAGCCATATATGCAGTGCATATATGTAGATTTCCTGATTATAAGGTGAGATACTATATTATGTAGATTGTTATTTTGTCTTGGGAAAGCCAGTGTTTCCAATATTCCTGTGCATTCTGTACATCCGGCCTTGGTTTTCCAAGTTCCTTTGTTCACTGTATCACTGTCATTTTTCCATTCCTATCTTAGTAGACCATATTTGTAATGTTCTTTCATACCAAACAATGACAAAAGGTTGAATAGAATTGAGTGCTAGTTCTGAGTTTTGTGTTTCTAGATAAACGAGGACACCCCATATCAGAGGCGAGAAAAATCGGCAGCTGTGAGAAAAGCGCTAAAAGGAGACCCGTCACATGTGGGAACAGAGCAGATGTTCACTGCTTATTTCCCACATGTGACGGAGCATAAAAACCACCCCATTTTTGGAAAGGTTTGTGCCTTATGCTGGGTTTGACCTTACAAATTCTGGTTTCAGTTCCCATAGGATTTCTTTGTAAATACTGTATATGCAGTTGTTCGGCTCTGCTGACTCTCATGCCAAGCAGTACAAGCTATGCTTATCAGTCAACTACCTGTTTGTTTGTTGAAGATATTGCTGGTGATGTCAATTTGATTTGCTTGAACTTGTAGGCAGCAGAAGTGCGTGGACTCATTGATGCTAGTATTAAAAAGCACATAGAGAGCCTGACACTGGCAGGGTCAAGGGAGGTGCCGGCAGCATCTCAACAGCTATGTCCAGGAGTTTTTCCGAGGGTCTAATCCCCCTTCCCCTACTCAGAGAAGATTCTATCCTCTAGATAAGGACATCTGCAACATCATCATGCAAAAAGTAAAGACATAGTCCAGGAAGGGTCATGTCTGGATGGTAACTTGATTCAGCACAGTAGCACTTGACTCTGCACACGCCATCAATGGCAGATATACCAGGAGCTGCTTCAAAATATTCTTGTCTTGCCGAGTTTGAAGCACATCTACATTCATATGATATGAGGAGAATGATGTGAAAGCACCGTGGTTAAGGTGTGGTTAGGTTTATGCACAAAAACCACTTGGTTAGGGTTAGGAAAAGATCATGGTTTGGGTTAAAATGATCACTTGAAACGTGGTGTGGGTTAAAGTTACTACTTCCTTAAAGTTAGGCAGCCTTCATTGTCATGGCAACAGTAAACACCACGGCAATTGTAGATAGGTTTTTAAAAAAACTGCCCTGACTCACGGTTGGAAACATGACAGTCATGGTTGGAAGTGAAAAGCGGTCTCCTGCTAAGTCAACTAAGTCCACTTTTTGCAAAGTAGTTATAAATCTTGCAAGAGTTTCACAAATCTAGGGTTACCATCTAGACACAACCTCAAGGAAGAGCTTTGTAGACCAGCTGAATTTATAGGTGAAGATTGTGTTGTGGGTGCTGTTCTTCCAGACAAACAACACGTAGTCATGTGGAGATCATGAACAGAGTGAAAGTGTCTGACCACCAAAGAAAAGTCAGTTTTAAGCTGCTTGACAAGATGGTGTATGGTTGCTGAAATTCTACATAATAAAATTGTTGTATGTGTAAGAAGGATGTAGATATGGATGTACATACTACATACATGTAGTACAGGACAGAAACTTATTAAAACAAGCACATATATTAAAGTTATGTTTGGCCTTCACATGTTCCAGGACCTGGTGGAGTCATGGAAGCAAGACGGATGTGCAATTGAGTACCGACCCTCTCAGGAGAGGGATGATGGCACCGTTGAGAAGTTGCTCCTCTGTTTGCAGACCCCATGGCAGAAGAGGCTTTTGGTGTTGTATGGGCAACAAATGTGCTTGCTCGATGCAACGTATCGTACAAGCAAGTAATGTAATGATTATATCTTCATTAGGTCATTCATACCTACGCAGGCTGTTTTGTATTTATCATGTTTCTTCAAATCTACATGACTATTCTGCTGAAATTATAATGTATTGTTTATTTGTGATCATTCAATCCATCCTCACGATGTTAGTGGTGCACTGGAGAGTAATAATACCAATCTACTTAATTTGCCTCCTAGGTATTCAGTACCCCTCTTCTTCCTCTGTGTGAGGACTAATGTAAATTACATTGTGGTTGGAGTCTTCGTCACACAGTCTGAAAAGAAGGAGGACATCAGAGAGGCATTGGAGGTGTTCAAAAAGTGGAATGCAGACTGGAAACCGTCCCACTTCATGGTCGATTTCTGTGAGGCAGAAATTGGGGCTCTCGAAGAGGTGTTCATGGGTAAGTATTTAAATCATTTGATTTCTTAATTCCATTTTTTAAGAAAGATGAACTTTTGCATAGCAAATCAGAGGATAACACATAAAATAACTGTATTGCCCTCACTTGTTATATCCATTATGTAGGGTCTACCAACACCACCCTGTTTATTACAAACCATTTGATACATGCAACACATTTTCTTGAATTTCCCATTCACAATTAAGTTGTATAAGGTACAGTCAATGATTGTATTTAACCAAACTAAGGTATTGTGAAATATAGTGGGAAATATAACTCTGTAATTGAAACCAACATTTTACTATGAACAACCATTGAACTATGAACCTTTACTTTTCTTAGATTCCAAAGTGTTCCTCTGCGATTTTCACCGGGAGAAAGCGTGGGTGGAATGGACAAGAAAAAAGGATCATGGAGTGACATGTGAGGAGGAAGTTTTGAAAATGCTTCGGGCCATCGCAGACTCTGGGACAGTTGAAGAATTTGAAAACAGCACGCTCTTCCTCAGACAACACTCTGCCTGGCAGACAAATGAGAGGCTGAGAAGATGGTTCTCCACCAAATGGCTTAGCCAAGCAGAGGTTTGTGTGCACTTCCAGTTCAAAGCTGTCCTTTTTATTCCTGTGCAGCAAAATGCTAAAAAGCTTTAAACAACATTTTAGTCTAGTGCACCTTTTTAAATGTTGAAGATAAAACCTTGTTTGTGTTTCACTAGCACTGTAGTACACATATTCAACTACAATTCCTTATGAATATGATTGTAATATGATTTTGTGACATTGTATGTCCTGAACTAGAGATGGGTTAATGCATTCAAGAATGAAGACCTGAGAGTGGCTCTCTATACAAACAATGGAATTGAGAGACAAAATGAAACACTCAATCACTTGTACCTGAAGGGCTACAAGAACTGCAGTCTCAGTGACACCATCACTGTCATTGTGCAGGATTTCCTGCCAAGATCTTATCAAAGGTAAGATACAAAAAAGGGCCAACAAACCAAAGACAGAAAACCAAAATAAATTTTAAAACATAAATGTAGTGTTAGGCTCCTGTTATTGCATCTTATGCATGTTTCTTGCATCTCGAACAATGACACAAAATAACAATTGTGTCATTGTCCAAAAACATATGGACCTAACCAAATATAATGTGGTATGAAGTAATTCAATCTTGATCTGTTCACAGATACATTGAATTTAACGCCAAATGTTCAAGTGACTACCGGGTGTACAGCCAAAATGTGCCGCCGTACCTCAGAGACAAACCAAGAATTGTGGCTGAGCACATCATGACAAGGCACCAGGAGTCACTGATATTCACAGAGGGCCAAGTGACATCTGCAGGGGAGGCCAGCTTTAAAGTCAACAGTCAGACAACACCACAACAGTACAGTGTGTCCTTTGGATCAGAGAGTCGGATGCCATCATGTACATGTAAAGACTGGCAGGAAAACCTGCTCCCATGTAAGCACTTTTGTGCAGTGTTCAACCTGGTACCGGGCTGGAGTTGGGATAGTCTGTGCCTCGCCTACAGAGAGAATCCTCTGTTTATGCTCGATGAGGTGTGCCTGGGGCACTCTGTTGACGGCTCAGATACCTCTGTACCATCATATGCAGGCTGCCACTCCACAGTGACCAAACCCTCCAACTCTGAGCAACAAACCCATGCAGGTTTCCACTCTCCAGAATCATCCTCCAGCTCCACAGTCCTCACCAACCCCAGAACAAAAGCACAGAAGCGGCAGAGGTGTGACAGTCTGTTAAAAGAATTGGCAGACAAGGTCTACCACCTCCAAGACGGAAGCTACATGGACAGGGTGATAGAGAAATTAGAGGACCTTCTGGAGGACGTCAGACAACATACTCCGCATCATGGCCCCTTTGCCCTGTCATATACACCCCCAGTTAAGAGAGGTTGCTCTGAGGCTGCAGAGCACCAAAGGCCTCTGAAAAAGAACCGGCAAAAACTGCGATTACCTGGCAGAGTTGGGCGTCGTGCAGAGATGGCTAGAAAGATGCATAAATCAATTAATCTATAATAACAATAATGTTACATGTTGTAACATTAGCCTGTCAAAAGCCTGTGGCCATATGTAAGATGTTTCACAGTATTTTTTGTGGACTTGTTTAATTACCTCATTGCTGTTCTCATTTTGTACAAACTTTGTCACATTTGTATTAATGTTATGTTAACGATGTGGGGGAGATATTAAATATCAAATTATCAAATAACTTTTTAAATATTGTTGCTGTATTGTAATAATGTCTGTGTCTGACTTAGTTTTAAGTCCGCTTAGTCTATACACAAAGACAAACGTAAGCAATAGTAGGCTATACGGCTAGAAAATTAAAAAAAAAAAAGAGTACATTTTAATTTATAATAACAGAAATCAGTGCACTAGAAATGCTTCCTCATCCTTGCTCCTTGGCCAAGATGTCAGATAAATATTAAGAAACCCATCGTTGTAGACCTTCGCAGGTAAGTCCGAAAGTGACAAATCATGCTCTTATAGGCTACTTGGATGTTTGTTGCAATGCACTGAAATCTTAAATCTACACTACAGGATAGTCCAGTGGTTCCCACTGAGGTCCGGGGACCCCAGGGTGTCCTCAGTAAAAAGGGGAATCATTTATTTTCACTATAATTCCATCCATAGTAACACAATGACAGAATGTACGACTGTTTTGGTCATGGGTTTCATACACTTTAATAAAATACTGAAAGGCAAAAGATTGGGGTCCGTGGTCTAATTTGTGTCAGTTTTGGAGTCCTTGGCGTGAGAAAGTTTGAAAACCACTTGAACAGTCTATTCTGATGCTTGTAATTACAAACAACGTGTACAGATCTCGCGGGGGTTTCGCAAATTCAGGGTTGCCATCAAAACACGACGCTATTGCTGCTTTAAAAACATCCTTATGATTTGGGAGAAATAGCGGGATAGTTATGTGGGATAGTATTATGAAATGATCTACTGGTCAATATGAACAGGAGGAATGATTACAGCACGAAAACCTGTTTCAATGTTAATTCCGTGAACTGTTGTCACTATTTCAGATTTGAAAAATTGTGAACCCGTCCTTTAACCTTTTGATCTCCTACAGTTTTAATGCTACCAAGCCGATTCATATCAAATTGCTCATATTATTGGTGTTATGTCTTGCTATTGTTATGCATTTTGAGTTATTACGTGATGAAGACACGCAAGACTGAAATATAGAAACACTGGTAAAAGAATGTCAAGCTGTACCAAATTTATTAAACTAGGTCACGTGACTTATGTAGTCTTATGCAGTATAGAAAGCAGGCAAATTCCTACAACATAATGTAATGTGAAAGGTCACTCAGTCCCATAAGGAAGTCACAGTGAGGGGTCATCTGTAGAATAACACCTGCTGCCCCACTGAGTATTTGTTGCAGGCGCATTGGCTTGACTGGCTTTAACGAATCCAGATATTGAGCACCACCAAGTGGTCAATAAAGCTTTGTGTCTTTCACTTTGGCTACAGCATACAAATGATGCATTATCATTTTCGTCACAGAAAAAAAGGTATTATAACATCAAATGAAATAAAAACTCTTAAATTTGAAAACCATAACAGAAACATAGAATAAGTCAGTTTATATAGTGTGTCCCTTTGATGAAAATTAAGGGTTGAATATGAGAAAGAACAATATAGGCCTCATCTAATAATGAAAGTGGAAGTGATATGACTGTGTTTTCTATTAACAAAGTTGTCTTTAACAACCTTTTTTATTTAACAAATCAATTAGGCCTAATGGACATTTACATTTAGGGTATTATATGATCATCAATGTAATATATCAGATTCTGTGTTTCCGAGTGACTTTATTAGTAGTAGAATTGCTATTTCAAATTTCCTCTCTATATAAATGGTAACAGTTTGATGGAAAAACAAGATAACAGGTCCACTTTAACATTTATTTTTAGGTTTATATAACTGAAAAACGGTACATTTCATACACCAAGCTAACCTCATGCAGTTGTGGTTTTGTTTGCACATTTTACTGCTTTTAGTCACTTTTTACAACCGTTTCAAGATGCAAAACTCTTTACTGGAAAGATCCAAACTGCCTATAATTGGTCTATGACTAATCTATAATTATTTCTTATGTATTTCTCTTTAGATTTCATTTGGTATTTGCATGTGGAGCACAGATTTAACAGACTGGCCTCATGTTGATGAGTTCCTTACTGAAGTGCCTTGTTGTCATAGCAACGGCTGAGCCAAACATACAGAGGTTATGTAACTTTTATGTTCATCTAAATATTAGCTAAATTAAACATTTTAAAGCTAATGCAAGGCTTATAGATCGTCACTAAACACATATAATCTCAAAATATTGAGTCAAAACAGATTTTAAGAAAAATATTTTGTATGGGGACAAAATTGTGATTTTTTTTTTTTTTTTTTTTAGGAATAAACAAAAACAATCTCAAACCAGTTCAGTCCTTGAATTCAAGCCGTTAAATTAAGAAAACGTTTAATAATAATACGTGAATTGATATTTCAATACAGAAAGGTGATTTTCACTGAATATTTCCACCCTTTAAATGCGACGCCATCACTTCTAATGTAATCCGAGTCCCGAGCAAATGAGAGTGAATGTGTGTTTTTTGGGGGAACAGTTCAGGAACAAGATGGCTGTCCTGGGACGAGAAAAGTATCCGTCTTCTTTCACTTAAACACGGCATTTTTTGACGTAGTTGTCAATTTATACGTAAATAGCTTGTTAGCGAACAACTTTAAACGCTTTAAAGGCATCGTTTTTCTAGAATAACGGAAACTTTTTAGAGACAAACTTGGAAGAACGGTTGAAGTTTTCATTAAGGAAAGTTTTTTTTAACGTTAGGAGAGCGTGAAAAACACTAACGTCGGCTATGCGCAGAAAATCGTTATTTAATTGTCTGTTTTGTGTTTTTTACATAACAGTACAGTGTACGGTTATATCTAATTAAGCTAATCAGCTTTTTGACTAACTTTCCTAATTTGTGTGTTTTGGTTTATATGCGTGTAATAGCTCAGTATCTCTAACGCGAAATGCTTTAGCCGTTATAAACGGCTTTATCAGGGGTTTAAGCGTTTTTGGATAAGTTTTGCAGATGCTCCGCACCAGATAAAAAAAAAGTTAGCTAACTGGACCATGAGTTCATCCCGAGTCGGACCCCAGCAGCCACCGCAGGGCCAGGCTGGCAGGTTGCCGCACAGACTGGACACCAGCGAAGGGATAGAGATGGAGAACATCCAGCATCAAGACCTGGGGCTCGGAGGAGTCATAGGTACCCCGTCCCCTCCGTCGAGACAAGCCTGGAGCCGGGATAACCCGGGTTTTGAGCCCGAGGATGAGATTATGGAAGCAGACTGGCCTCCAGCGAGTCCCGGGAGGAGGTCGGTGTCCACGGCCTCCAGCAGCAGCTGCAGCAGCGGCCTGGGGAGCTACACCGCAGGCGGCAGCAGCACCCACATCCCTCGGGGAGGAGGGCTCTACCCGACCCCGACTGTGGATGCCCAGCAGCAAGACAGGCATGACTATCCCGGCTGTTTGAAGCAGATCCTCCAGAAAATCAGAAGTAAGTCAAATCAAGTAGGTTTTATTTGTGTAGCACTTTTCATACACAGTGGCAGTTCAAGGTGCTTAACATCAAAACACACACACACACACACACACACACACACACACACACACACACACACACACACACACACTTACCTATGAGTTACAGTAAAACACTATGTAGAGAATTATATTGAACTTGAATGATGTTAAGCTCAAAAATACACACAGCTGTATAGTAATGTGTTACCATGAACTGATAATGTAACACTAACATAAATACAGCAAAATACAGTGTATTTATAGATTACCCAAATCTACCAAGTTTCCACAGGTTGATTTTAAAGCTTTAATAAAATCAGTGGAAACCAACATCTACCTGGACAGTAGAAAAAAACACAGTCAACAATCTTTAACAATGATAATAATAATATTATTAATAATAATAATAATAATAGAGGAAATAAAAACGAGCTAAAGTTGAAAAACCGATGTCCAGCCACACACACTCAGGTAAAAATTTGTCTAGTCATAAGCCTGAGTCACTCTCTTTATGCCTTGTAGACTTGTAAGCATGATGGCATTGTTTACGTTCTTTACAGATCAGTAACAATCAGGATAATGCCATAAAAAACAAGAAATTTAAGGTTGCCAGGTTGTTAAATTCGCTGCACAGTGAACCAGCAGATTTGTATTTATGTATGCTATTATAGTTTTTTTCTATATGTTGAAATTAGCCATCAAACATGAAGATGACTAGTTTAGACAGCTACCAAAGTTCAAGATACCTTTTTTTATTGAGCGTCCAGGTTACAAACTGCTACACACAAGGCAGTAAATTAAAATAAACATATATAAACAAATATAAAATCAAATCAAATGGTGAACTTATTGGTAACGAAAGACTGGATTAGAATAAAATGAGTTAAAAAAAAATCCAGTAATAAAGGATTACAGAAATAAAGAGACAATTCAATCAAGAAAAAGTAAAATTAGGATATGCTCCACATAGAAAATATAAAATATTTTAAGAGGAGATTTAACAAATCTCCTATTTAAATCTTCATAGCCCTGACATATTATCTGAATTGGACCAATTAAGAAGAAAATACTGTAAGTTTTACTACAATATTTGTTTAAGCAAGTCTCATACAAACGCTGATGCACTCTTGACTTATTTCCTTTGCAGTTCTGTGGGGCACAGAGCTGATGGAGGACAGTGACAACAGTCGAGAAAGGTACCTCAGGAACGTACTGAGAGAGATGCTCACATATGTCGCATTCCTCATCACTATTTGTATCTGTAAGTAAACACTGAACACCAGACACCAGATATATACACAGAGTTTGAGAAACTGCAGTTGGTAGAGTAGTGTAGAGTTCTAAGCTTCACTGTTGAGAAATCAGGTTTCTGGCATATTTTCATCTAAATCAGGGCCAATTATTGAAGACACACTGATGACTTTCTCCTACAGCAAAAAGTTTGGAAATAAACACAGCACCAAATACCAAACGTAACCTGTCTTCAACTCCATACTACATTCAAATTGTAATTGTAATTTGCTGCAGTGCTCCAAAATTGCAGTTTTATTGACATAAGGTCAGGCAGATATTGTATAACTTCCTTTTATTACACAGGAGTAAAGTACCGTAATTTCTTGTACAATAGTATCCTATGACAATTAATATATGGTACATACTGTATGCTATTAGCAAGTAGTATAACAACTGTGACACAGCGCTTGCTAGACTTTGCTCCATCTCCATCTTGAACTGTTTCTGTCTTGACCAATTTTAATTCGAGGTTCACTTGTTAGCTTTTTTTTTTGGTAGCTTTCAAAAGCATCTTAAAGCCTTCCTCAGATGGAGTTTGCTCAGTTGTCATGGAGATATCTGAGCTCTCTCTGTGTGCATAGATCTGTACTTTTATATCTGATAACTCATACATGAAATGATTAAACTCCATCTGCTGAGCAAGATTCTTTTGTCAAACTATTTCTGTCTTGTTTGTGTCCATTACGGATGGCCGTTTGCTTTCCTTTTATGTTACAGTTATATCTGAAATTTGTGCATAAATACATGGGTTGTTGTATACTATGGACCCAACATTTAAACATCAGTCTCTCTTTAAGGTAGATGCACACAGAGGGCACACAAATTCAGTATTGGAAAAAAATCTGAACTGGATGCCAAGACCTTTTCTGTAATTATAACTTTAGCTTGAGAGTGGTTAGATGGTTTAAGAAATGTCCCCAAAATAAAGAATTTACGTAATTTGTAGTGACATATCCGTAAAGTAAATGCTTGTGCTTCAAAAGCCAGTCTTGGACTGAACTGAATTGTCAGTTGATCCAAGTGACTCATAGAAAGCTTTTCAAAATGTGGTACCAAATACTGTATGTCTGGGCACCTTTCCTGTAGCTGAAAAGTCATTTTCCAAACTCGAAGTGTATGCTTAATGGTTTTTGCAGCTGAAAATCAAATCTCCAACATTTGTCAGGAGGCTTAAATTCCACCAACAGCACAAATTTGAGGACCACATTTTGAGATGGCAAAAAGAATCTATGGAAATCCCACATTTAAAATGTGTGTGATGAGAAAACTAATAGCTAAGTTTCTGGACTGTCTTTTTGCTGCAATGAAAAATGCCAAATTGTGGTTTAGGGTGGATCAGGAAATGATTTCCTGGCAGACAGGATTGAGGCATATTTTGCCAGAGCTTGACTAGTAAAAGCAGTTTCAAGAGCTACTCTCTGTTTAATACTGTATGCTACAGAGGATAGTAATGCATAAGTGAAACAACATTAAGTTTAATGTAATTTTGAGGGGTTTTTTGTGTTGATCAAGTCTTTGCAGGGTCATACTGGATGTAAAGAACACATTTATGTAAACACAAAGTCTTCACACAGTCCTGTATGTCAGTATTCATCTTAACAAGGTGCTGCTAATGATAATAATAATAATAATAATAATAATAATAATAATAATATTACTTTCTACATACTCTCAGTAATGGTATCTTATATTGTTAAATGCTTTACAGTGACCTATGGGATGGTGAGTGCCAATATGTACTACTATACCAAAGTCATGTCTCAGCTTTTCGTGGACACGCCGCTGTCTGCTGGAGACCTTTCTACTTTTAGGAGCCTCTCAACAATGGAGGATTTCTGGAAGGTAAACATGCAACATCGATCTGAGTTTGTGGTAAAAATCTTTTGTCAGGCAAAATAAAATGTTTTTAATTTCATCTGTAATTTTTTACTCATTATGTCACATCTTGAGAAAGGAAAGCTATGTTGAATGCAATAATTTAAAGAAACACTTTTTTAGGACATATTTGCCAAGACTTAGATGGGAGTATTAAAACCACTTTCATGTCTTTACTGTAAATATAAGGTTACAGTCAGTCAGCTTAGCATAAAGACTGGAAGCAGCTAGCTTGGACCACCTAATTAGTGAGATTCAGATGTCCTGCTCTTTGGACTTTGTTACCTTTGGACAGAGCCAGCCTAGCTGTTTCCCCATGTTTTCTGTCTTTATGCCAAGCTAAACTATCTTCTGGCTATAACTTCACATTTAGCATATAGAAATGATAGTAGTATCGGTCATAAAATCACTCATTGTCAGAAGCTGAGCTATACACAAAAGCCATTTGTTCATAGATCAAATTCAAAGTCACATTAGTTCACCGCAGACGTCAGGGTGTTACTCATGTCTGAATGCCTCTGTCTTGCCTCTCCTGTGTCATAATCTTGACTGTCCTAAACTCGTAGTTCACAGAGGGACCTTTCCTCAATGGCATGTACTGGGAGGTGTGGTACAACAACAAGAGCCTGCCAGAGAATCAGAGTCTCATCTACTATGAGAACCTCCTACTTGGGGTGCCACGCCTGCGGCAGGTCAAAGTCCGCAATGAGTCCTGTTCCATCCATGAAGATCTGAGGGATGAGGTTCAGGATTGCTTCAACATGTACACCCCGACTAATGAGGACACCACCTCCTTTGGCCCCAAGAATGGAACCGCGTATGTCAACACACTTAAATTTTGACATCAGTGCAGATTTCGTTTTAGAGTACAAGATTGAACTGTATCATCTGTAAATAATACATTAAATTCTTCATCCTAACATTTTTGTTGTCCATCAGGTGGGTATATACAACAGAGAGTGATATGAATGGGAGCAGTTACTGGGGTCAGGTATCCAAATATGCAGGTGGAGGATACTACCAAGATCTGTCTCGTACGAAAGAGGAGTCAGCAATCCAACTGCAGTTTCTCAAAGACCACCTGTGGCTGGACAGAGGCACCAGAGCGGTCTTCCTCGACTTCTCTGTCTACAATGGTAACATCAACCTCTTCTGCATCGCCAGGTGAGAATCATCAGTCACAGCAAATGCATTTACAAAGCAATCTAGGGCTCCAAATACAGAGTATTTACTGATTTTAAGATTATTGACCTACTAAGACTACATGCACAACATCATTCATACAACATACATGGTACAGTAATGACAGAACAATGGCACCCGGCAGGAATGAAGTGCAACAAAAATTATTAAAACAGAAGCTAAATGTTCTTCAAGAAGGCACCTGATGTACATAAAACTTTTGTCTTATCTGACTATAATAACAAAATGAACTTAAACATAAATGATTAAATAAAACTTGGGCATATTCTTTTTCCTATTATTACCATTATAATTTTATTTTTACATTCAAATAAAATGTGATTCTGGTGATTATGAAGGTTACAGACCCTCTAATTCCTGTCCAAGCCTTCATATCTTCCAAGGACCTTGGGGATTCTAAAATCTACAGGGACACATACACACTTGGATATACAAATCAAATAGTTACACATAATCCGACTGAGTTTAGCTTCTTTACTTTCTAGCTGCCTCCCTCAGAAGCTGCCTCAACCCCCTATGTGATGCAGTATATATTTTTTTTTAACTGGAACACATAGTGTCCCATTAATTATGTGTCATTCTTTTTTTTCCTAATTTTTTAGAGTGAGAAAACAGTGAAAAATGCTCATCACAATTTCCCAGAGCTTAAGATCTTCACATTGCATGTTTTGCCTGACAAACAGTTGAAAAATAAAATGTGTTCAATTTATATGGTATAAAACAGAGAAAAGCTGAAAGCAGTGGATATTTGTGATTTTGGCTTGATAAATGACTTAAAAGATTTATCATTTATCAAAATTGTTGCTGATTAATTTTCTGTCCATTGACTAATTAGTCAATGGACTGCTGATAATTTGTTTCCCTTTTTTGCCACAGTCAAAAAGGGGAAAATTAATACTTCATCCTTGCTAATTATTATCTAAATTCTTGATTTACATAAACATACTTTATTTTAAGTTGTCAATCCAATATAGCAGTGCCAGCTTATTAATACCATCATTTGAATTTCAATCAATTTGATGCATTTGTCAGGTTGTTGGTGGAGTTCCCTGCTACTGGCGGGGTGGTGACATCCTGGCAGTTCCAAACAGTGCGTCTGATACGATACGTGTCCAGCTGGGACTACTTTGTGGGTTTGTGTGAGGTGGCATTCTGCCTATTCATCCTCTACTATGTGGTGGAGGAGGTGCTGGAGATCCGCATCCACCGGCTGCATTACTTCAAGAGCCTGTGGAACTGTCTCGACGTTCTCATCGTTGCGGTGCGTATGTTATGCAATAGTCGAGTCATTTTAGCTAGATGTAACAATGTTTTTGTCGTAGCAGGTAATCACTGTTATGCTAGAATGTTAATTTGACTGTTTCTGCTCCTTTTTCAGCTGAGTGTTGTTGCTATCATCATGAACATAACCAGAACAGCTATGGTAGGCAACCTTCTCAAAGGTTTACTGGAGAACCACACTGCTCACCCGAGCTTTGAGTCTTTGGCCAACTTGCAGGTCCAGTTCAACAACGTGGCCGCAGTCATCGTCTTTTTTTCCTGGGTCAAGGTAGACATCTTTTCCCTTGGTTCATAATCACTCAAAAACTGCCAAAATTAAATGTAATAACAAACATACTTATGATTAATGACCTTTCACATCCTCTCAGCTTTTTAAGTTCATCAACTTCAATAAGACCATGAGTCAGCTGTCCAGCACCATGTCTCGCTGTGCCAAGGACCTCGTGGGTTTTGCCATCATGTTCTTCATCATCTTCTTGGCGTATGCTCAGCTGGCCTACTTAGTATTTGGAACCCAAGTCAATGATTTCAGCACTTTCCAAGCCAGCATGTAAGAACATTATACAAGTATAGTCCACAAACGTACAAATATTACTCTTACTTTTATTAATTTCCTGTTGTTAAAAAATGTAAAAATGTTTTGCTGTTTGTGTAGTTTTACCCAGTTCCGTATCATTCTGGGAGACTTTGAGTTCTCAGAGATTGAGGAGGCAAACCCAGTGCTCGGACCGATCTACTTCACCACATTTGTCTTCTTCATTTTCTTCATTCTCATGGTGAGTAGGGCAGTCATGTAAGCATGTTTATTTGTGTTGTTCACATATGTCATTCACTCTATGCTCCTCGCTAACACAGAATACTAATTTCTTTCTATATAGAACATGTTCTTGGCCATCATCAATGACACATACTCAGAGGTGAAGGCCGATATGTCCCAGCAGAGGTCTGAGATGGAGATGACTGACTTCATTAAGAAGGTATTGTACTCTGTCTGACATAAGTTAATATTATTATCCTAAAACTGTGTTTTTATGTAAGTTTAAGTAAATTAATTGTAAGCACTCCTCTGACCCTCCCTCAGGGTTGTAACAAAGCCTTGATGAAGTTGAGACTCAAAAAGACGGCAGTAGACGACATCTCTGACAGTTTGCGTCAGGCTGGGGGCAAATTGAACTTTGACGAACTCCGCCAGGACCTAAAAGGGTGACTAAATCTCAAATCATGCAAAAAAAAGCTATAAAGTATTATGACGGCAATGTTAAGTTATATATCACCTGCTGTCCATCCTGAGAGTGTTTTGATTTTTCTTTGCTCAGGAAGGGCCACACGGATGCAGAGATTCAGGCCATTTTTGCAAAGTACGATCACGATGGCGATCAGGAGCTGACGGAGCATGAACACCAACAAATGAGAGATGACCTGGAGAAAGAGAGAGTGAGTGATGAAGCTTGTTCCATGGTGTAGACGAAAGTCTGGTTTTAGTAACTGATTCTGAATAAGAAATACATGGAAAAACACCTTGAATGTATGTGTTAGTGTATACGCAGTCACAACACCTGCAGGTGCTCAGTGTGTTTCTGCTCGTACGCTAGGAGGACTTGGATCTGGAACGCAATTCGCTGACAAGACCCAGCAGTGGGCGGAGCTTCCCTCGCACCCAGGATGACTCGGAGGAGGACGACGATGAAGATAGCGGCCACAGCTCTCGTCGCCGCGGCAGCAGCTCAGGAGGCGTCTCCTATGAGGAGTTTCAAGTGTATGATGCTGTTATTCTTATTACACTGTAACTTACATGGATGTTTACCAGTGAATGAAACTAATTGTATTTCTATTTATCTGCCTCTCAAAGTATCTTATTAGCATCAAATATTGATTGTTTTGCAGTGAAAAAAACAGAAAAACATGCACGCTGTTAATCACTTGTACTCACTTTATTTATAATGTTTCATCAGGTATGAATTTTACCTGAAATGAAGTGAGTTTGCTTCTTTAACAGTCAGAGGTTTGATCTAGTGCACCTGTCTACATGACTCATGACCTACATGACCTTTTACATTTTCTTTTTCTGAATAAGAAGGACTTTTTGAAAAGGCAGAAACATTTGACTTGAATAATTGCATTCAATACCTAAGATGGATTGTATATTGTGAATTTTGGTTTGCCTAGAAAAAGAGAATTACAAAAAGTATAATTCTGAATGTGTCAAATATAATGGCTCATTACAGAACAGAAACCCAAATAATAATTTAAATCTGGGAGGTTTTTGGTGTAACTGACACCAACCACGGGGTTATAACATCATCATATCCCATAAATAACATAAGCAAAAATTCAGTGCAACAACAAACCTCAAAGCAACTTTTACTCCAGTCAAACTTCATCACTGATTGTTCTGACTTCACACTGTAAGGATCAACGGCCAATTATTTACAGAAGCATCATAAACAATAAATAACACAAACTACATTATCAACAGAGAACATTTTAAAGGAGGCACAACCATGAATGTTGCCTTGATGGACGGAACAACACAGAAAGTCAGGTTACAAACAGGTATAACAACTCATTTTGCTCATAGGGGCTGTGACTGTTCATTTATGATACATTGCATGTTAAGTTTAGCAGTGGACAGAATGCCGGTGTTTCACTTGGACTTATTAGATTTATAATCAGAGAATCAGAATCAGCTTTATTGGCCAAGTATGTTTAAACACATAAGGAATCTGACTCCAGTCACATTTATTGATATTTGTTATAAATTCTGACTCTGATTGGATCTATAATAAATATAATGTCATGTCTGGAACAAGAGGCACAGCCATAATTATAGACACACCTCAGTTTCAACCACAATCAAGTTGATGTCCATCCTATGTGGGTTGGTAGATAAAAATAGTGGAATCCTTCTTTTCTTTACACTCAAATAGATAAACACTGGTTTGTCATTTCTATGAGGGTCAAAAGGTTTAAACTTTTGATTCCTAACGCTTGTTGACATGTAATATAATAACAGAAGTGACAACCTTTTGTTTTCTCAGGCTGGTGAGACGTGTGGACAGGATGGAGCACTCTATCGGCAGCATTGTGTCCAAGATAGACGCTGTGATTGTGAAGCTGGAAGCCATGGAGCGAGCTAAACTTAAGAGGAGAGACGTGCTGGGTCGGCTGCTGGACGGAGTCATAGAGGTGAGATGCATTATATATCATTATAACCACGCTAAGATACAGTATGACAGAAAACAGGTAAAAAAATGTCAACCCCACTCTGTGATTTCATCTGTTTCTGTGTGTCAGGATGAGCGGCTGGGACGGGACACAGACGCCCACAGGGAGCAGATGGAGAGGCTCGTTAGGGAGGAGCTGGAGCGCTGGGAGTCTGATGATATGGTCTCACAGGTCAGCCACCCACAGCCAGCCACTCCTGTCGGTCCCCGGCCCCGGCCCCCCTCTTCCCTGTCCACTGACGGCCTTGACACAAGCACAAACGGGAGCGGACACGTGTGAAGAGTTGGCTCAGTGAGGAACATTCCACTCTGGCAAGAAACTATTGGAAATTTTCCTGAAGGGGCAATTTTTGCAAAACAAAATGAGACACACACCCTGTTGTTTTTGTTTAATCCCTGACATACCACAAAGGAGAACAAATACTCACCTCCAATACTTAAATGCACTGAAAGTGTGAGTGAGGTTCTCCCGAAAGACATCTAAAAGTATTCTTTAATCTGTCGAAAGCTAATATCAAGTATTACTTTACTAGGATGAAAGAAAACATAAAAATGTGCGGAAGAGGTTAAAGAATAATGAAGGATTTATAAAAGCTCATCCATCGCAGTATTAGACACAGTATTAAAACAGCCTGCAAGCATATTCTGTTTGTTTGTATACACAATACACAGCATATGATTTTAATACTACACAAGAAATATGCTCACTTGCTTCTGATCACTGTATCCACACATCTTAGCATTTCAACAAATACCAAAAAGGCATTTCTTTGAATGTT
Organism: Thunnus maccoyii; assembly: GCF_910596095.1. Classification (NCBI taxonomy): domain Eukaryota; kingdom Metazoa; phylum Chordata; class Actinopteri; order Scombriformes; family Scombridae; genus Thunnus; species Thunnus maccoyii. The sequence goes on along the minus strand of NC_056534.1, from coordinate 15,079,191 downwards.
AATTTTGCTGATTTTTTAAAATCATTTTAATATACAGTAGGTACGAGTGTGGCACACTCTGCCATACATCAATTAAGCTTCAAATTAAATAGCTTATTATCATTTTATGATACATATTGTAACTTGAAACAAACTTCGATTTGGAGTGCATCTAGTGTTCATGGGAAACCCATGCATTTATATTTTTTCCTGTGCCTTACTTTTTTATAATCTATTTCTTTTTTTATGTCTGTTATGCCAAATAAAGTGTTATTAAAATATAAGTTTGTTTTTATTTATTTTGCTTCTTCAGGTTCGAATTCTGATTCATTTTAAGTTACATGAAAACAAAAATAAATATGAAGCAAACCACATCAAGATCTGGAAGATTATCTATATTGAAAATATATAGTATATACTACATACCATATACTGTATATTTAGAATGAGTTATTGATAGATAACATCAGATAATAGTTAAAAGTACATATAGAGACTAAAAGTAGCAGTTTATTGAATGTATTTCCATGGTGATGCTGTGAATCTATATGGGTAGATATGAAGCCTAGTGAAATAATAAATGTTGAAAATACAAGTTAGTGTTTAAGATACCAAGATATCTTTTTTCCAAGATTTATTTTACCAATTTCAGTTATGCAGTATTTCTTTATGGCTGCAGATTTAAACCAGAGGAATCTGTCCAAAAATATGTCGACTGATGTGTAAATGCTGCACTATTTATGTATTCAGCAAAGGTCTGTAATATCCTAAACATTCTCTGAAAAGTTTAATGAAAAGCACTTTATAATCTCACACTAATTATATGAAAAAACAGACAAATTCTGATATTTCAGTCACTATTTAGCTGTATTAAGTTTATAATAAGTTGTTCATGTCCAGAGTTTCTTTGAAAGAAAAACGGATTTTAAATACAAGTAAATATTTATTCATTATTTGTGTATTATTGCACATTATTCTTCATATATGTTGAATTGTATGCTTGCCTGTAAACTTATTTCACTCTTGCACATCAGCTGTTCAGCTTACCTGCTGCAGGTTACGCTCGCAATTAATTTGTACCAACTGATTTTAAGTGCATCAATTAATATTGCAAAACTACTAAATTACATTGTTGTTTTTTTTTACAGAAAACTTCCTTGGAAACTAAAAGGAAATTACAGACTCATAAAATAAAGCTTTACAACAGAGTTACTGTAGATCAACACCAAACTGTGTAAACTGGGTGACTGCAATGAAAAAACACTACTAAGACCAAGGTTACATGAAAATGTTTATACATGTACTTGCATCAGAATATATATGTATGTATACAAGTTTTCTCTGGAACAATAGAAAAAGTAAACGTATAAATACCATCTACCTGATTTAATTCTACAATATCTACAATTACAAGTAGCTAATCACTGTTGAGGTAAAATCAAGAATGATTCAATTCAGTGTAATTTGGAAATTGTCCAAAAGCGGGGAAAAAATCAAGACTACAGGAAAAATTAGAAAAAATAGTAGAATAGTAGTCTGATTTTAAAATAATACATCAAATGTAAATATTCATAAATAACCACAGTTATGTTTGAAATATAAACCTGTAAGAAGCACACATACAGTTGATCCATATTACTGTGAAAATTTCGAAACTTCTATTTTGGTGCATTTCATGTTTTCACTTCAGAAAATTCTCTTGGTGGTTTTAAAAGTCCACTCAGATAATGTATATTGTGTCATTAGTTGTAAATTTAACATTTTGGAGTCAATGCTTACATTCAGGTTTGTATTTTACCCAAACTGAAACCAATTACATGCAAACTAGAGGCACATTTGGAGGAATGGGTTGACATCTTGGGAAATATGCTTGTCTGCTTTCTTTCCGAGAAGATTGATACCACTCTCATCTCCTGATTGTATTTACTGTCATCACTCTGACTGGCAGTTTGCAGCTGTTTTCAGTGAAAAAGCTCTGATAAACTCAGTGTATGCTACTATCGCCAGCACCAAACCACACACAGATAAAGTTAGTAACTAGCTGGTGAAAATAGTGGAGAATTTAGCAGCTAAAGAGCAAGATAAATTCCTCAAGAGTTTGTGGACACCAAAACAGAGCTAACAGAGACTGAATAGACTTACATTTGTACAAACACGACTCCAAATCAATGCTAATGCAGCCCTGCCTGTGTCTGCTCAGTGTGAAGCTGTATACTAGCATGGTAGCCATATCAACTTTATGAGGTGAATATGTCAATGTTGTGTTTACAGCTAGTTTACAGCTAGCTACTGTTACCCCCCAAATGACCATTCTGGAGATCAAGCCGAGCAAGGAGGTGGTTAACTTAGCTTAGCATAAAGGCTGGAGGCAGGGGGAGACAGAATCAGTTCAAAGTGAAAAGTAAAAGGCTTCCAGCACTTACAAAGCTCACTAATCAAATGAAATGTAAAAATCACCACTTGCGATTTTATGGGGAATTCTGTGGTCCAACTATTTCTTGAAAAACAACAATTTATCAACAGACAAACTACAAACACAGTTACAGCACATAACTGCCTTCAAAACCACGCCTTCGTTTTTTACATTTCTGTTTGTATAGAGATTTAAAAATTAGAAATAATGTGTTAAGTCATGAGCTTTAGAGGTGTTTATTATAGTTTTAACTTTGGAGAGAACATGGCTAGCCGTTTCCACCTGCTTCTAGTCTTTATACTAAGCCAAGCTAAGCTAAGCTAATCACCTCCCAGCAGGAGCTCCTAAGGTACAGACATGAGAGTGGTATGAATTTTCTCATCTCTGCAAGAAAGCCAACCAAATCACCTTACCCAAAATGTGAAACTATTCCATTAATGCTGAAATATTAGGTGAACATTTACTGGCCTGGTTCTTTGAGGACAAAAAAAAGAAAAAAAGAAAAATGCAGATTCATCCTTTTAAGTGAACTTCTTAATGTAGCGTAGCTTCAGATAGGCGATGATAAGAAATATGATTGTCATAATAGTCAAGGCCACATGATTCTCCCACAGTCCCCAGGCGGTGTACTGTATTCCCAGGTAGTCCAGGTACTGTTCTCCTGTACATCTGAAATAACACAACTGGTTAGTCACTTACACATGAAATAGTAGCATTTAAAGTGCAGATGAAATGAAAAATGCCTTTTTAACCCTTTTAAAATCACATCCTGGTATTACATACGGTACATATTGTGCACTTATTTAACAATATTTAACAAAAAAAACCCCAAAATTAGTTTCTTTGTTCTTTCTTAAAATATGATGTGTGCTTACATGGACTTGAACCAATCAGGTTCAACCAATAATATCATGGCATCCACCCATCAATCACTCTTCAACTTTTGGCGGCACATAGCTAAGATTCATTATAACACGCCCACTTTTCAATGTTCTAATCAAATTCCTCCCAACGTTATGTCCCTCCCTGTCTACCCTGTTTTCCTCGGAAATATGTCACAACACGGAAGTTAGATAATCTAGAAATGCCATTTCATCTGGACTTTAAGTTTGTAAAAGTTTTTAAAACTAAAATGTCAACCTTTAGCATGAGTTATATGGAGCTTCGTGGACTAGCCGAACTGGAAATGTCATAATAAGTTGCTTCAGAGTAGCAGATCACAGAGGAAGATGATATTTTGTAAACCAGTAAGATAAAACCTGGATCACATATGCAGGTTTACTCACGTCAAACCGACTGTGCTCATACTGCAGTTGGTCATTATCGCAGACGTGTTGGTGTTTCGGATAACGGCCTCTTCGCAGAACTTTAAACCCACAAACTCATTGATCTTCAAGGCCTGAACACGGACAGCACAGTCAGTGAATGCTGAACAGAGAAGATACTGTAAATACTGTCAATGAAGTGTTTTTATTTGTCAGAACTTTATTGTCACTTACTGCTAGGCCATAGCGAGGAATACTGAAGTACTTCAGCCAAGCCAGCCAGTCCATGATGCTGGGTAGGTTCACCAAGAGACCTGAGAAAATCTAAAAACACACCACAAACTTTGATATCACAGCAGGAAAAGCATAGGTTTAACTAATAACATATATTAGGGCTGCACTGACATGGCTCGTTAGCATACAGTATCTAAATGCAACAGAGCCTTAATCAATGTTATTAGTCACACCTGTGCTTTTATTCACATAAAACACTGTCTTGTAATTTGAATGTCTCCCAGTGCTTCACTAAAGTGTTTTGATGATGTGTGTCTTTTCATTACAGTTATTACAAACTCATGCACTGTTCAAATCGACAGAAGTTTCTAAATAGCTTAGAGCCTCTGAATATTGTTTAGCTTTGTAATCAACAGTATTTTATTTCTTTGATATCTTCTGTGTATGGGTTGATCTGGGTGGCGAGCTGCGGCATACAGTTGCCCTTAGAGGGATAAATAAAGTTGGGGGAAAAGTGTGTAAAATTATGCACAGGACTAGTATATTTCAATTTGATGGAATAGTGCAGCCATAAAAACATGTTTTGTTGGGTTTGAATATATATTTCACTCAGTTAACATCATATAGCTTCAATTAGGAGCTGAAACAAGCTGTTTAACAGTTACAGTGTCAGACAGTGTGAATTATGATGATGATAACTTTAAAGCTACTTAAGGCTGAACCATAGACTGTAAAAAAATATGGACATAGCCACCGAGACATCACTCATTGGTTTCTGAAGAGCGATTTTTAAGCTCAAAGTGGGCGGCTCTGGCCTTCGCCATCTTAGCAGTTTCTGACTCCACCTAAATCCCGGCTAATCCAAAATGGGCAAAGAGGTGGAGCTGAGGCGGGCCAAATGAAGCCTGGTTGCTGAAACAAGCCACCTAGCAGCTAGCGACCTGTCACTCAAAGCGGCCACCTCCTTATTTATGCATAACTTTATGGCTTAATAAAATTTAAACGGGTGAGTTTTAAAAATATTCACCCCCCCGTACAGTTGTCATGAAAGGGGAAATTAGCTACAGAGACCGTTTTTTGTACCAGGCTGTAAACATGTTTTTATCTGCTGTAAAGTTGGGCATTTTAACATGAGGGTCTAGGGGGATTGACTTGCTTTTGGAGCCAGGCTCAAGTGGCCATTCAAGGAACTGCAGTTTTTGGCACTTCTGCATTGGCTTCATATTTCAGCCTCTGAGGTTGCCGCTTGGACCGAACAAAAGGGGAAACTATATTGAACTGTACTTTCTTCTCCCTGTTTTTCTGTGCTGCTGCATCACTCACCATCATGAAGACAAAGGTGATGGTCATGAAGATGTTGGCGAGAGCCACAACGGTCTGGTCAGCTGAGATGGCCATGGTCATGGCTGTGGCTGTGTAGGCCACAAGAGTTACTGTCAGCGTGAAGATGAAAAAGGCTGCAACTGTGGATTTCAAGCCTGAGTGATCACATAAACACACAGTCATGTCATGAGGACGTTACATAGACTTACATTCACCTCCTGGAGACTAACCATGACCCAGTGGTGGAAGAAGTATTCAGATCCTTTACTTAAGTAAGTACTAATACAGCAATGTAAAAATACTCCACTACAAGTAAAAGTCCTGCATGAAAAAAAATCCTATTTAAGTAAAAGTACTTAAGTATTGCAGCAAAAGTAGTGGTTTGGTCCCTCTGACTGATATATTATTATATATGACATCATTAGATTATTCATACTGAAGCATCAGTGTGTAAGCAGCATATTACTGTTGTAGCTGCTGGAGGTGGAGCTAGTTTCAACTATTTTATATACAGTTAGCTAGTTTAGTTCAGTGGTTCCCAACCTAGGGGTCGGGCCCCAACAAAGGATCACCAGATAAATCTGAGGGGTCGTGAGATGATTAATGGGAGAGGAAAGAAGAAAAAACAAAGTTCTGATACACAAATCTGTTTTCAGCTTTTGGACTTTTTTTCTCATCTTTGATTTTTGACGAAATATTGGATCATTTGAACATTTATTGAAAGGAAACCATGTGAGAAGTTTTGAGGGAAAAATCACTATTTGTTGGAGCTGTTAACGACCCATAGCCATCTGAAATGTGACTCCGACTACACACTGCTTTATGTAAGACGTCAAAAGTCAAAAAGGTTGGAAACCACTGGTGTCATCTTTAACAATGAGTTGTATTTTAAAAGCTTGTTATATTATCAAATCAGTCAGTTTATAGGTCTGTTAACCTTACCGATCATGAAGTAGACAATACAGCTGAAGATAACAGAGGTGACGGTGCGCAGAGTGATGTCAGACAAGATCTTAGAGAGGAAGTAGACAGACACTCTGTAGTAGCCACTGATGTACTCGTGCCTGTCACAAGAAAACACAAGCAGAAATTAAATACAAGCTCTCAAAATGTCAAAGGTATGTCCTCAAGCTTGTTGAATCCTGCATGACTTCCTAATAGATCACATACACAAACAGTTTCCTCTCAATGATGAAGAGCTCAGCTGCAGACACAGTGCTGAAACACTGGTTGGTGGTGATGAAGAAAAGGGCTCCCATCCTACAAGAACAACAGAGCAAAATCCAGTCATTAAGTCTGTCTTGGGGAAAACAAGAAAGGGTTTATCTCTGGTACAACATATGAAATGTGGCCCTAAATCTGACCCTGCACCCAGTGAAAAGGAGAGAGGGGTGTGTGCCATACTGCCTATGCATTGACCATGAACGTAACAACATTATATTCCACTGAACCATGCACAGAAACAAAGAGAGAGACCACTGAGGTTTCTGATGTGCTTCACTGGGCTTGTGAGTACCAGGTTGTGCCCTATAAAACATGGTAAGAGGATTAGTCATGCAGGAATTGCTCTACTTTTCACACTTCTTTAGCAAAAGCAGTCATTAAGTGAAATACTTAAACATTTAATAGGAAACATGTTGCCTTGACTATTTATCTGCATAAAACTCCAGATGAACTGAATTAAAATTGTAAATATCATACAAATTATAAATTATTATAGATAGCTATGACTTTATACAGTGCATTATAAATCAACATTAATGTGAGATGATCTGACTTTAGAACAGACTTGTAAACAGTCTGAATAGTGGCTCAGAAACATCTTTAACTGGGACATTATGTATCACTAGACTAGTAAGGTGAAATATTTGTTTTTTATAAAATACATTTTCACTGTAATTACACTATAATTTACACAAATTGTTTCCTACATTTAAAGAAAGGTGGTTTGTCGAGGTTTTGGTACATAAATTACAGACATACTGTCTCATTAAAAACAACTATAGAGTAGAGCCTTATTCGAAGAAGGACTGAACTAAAAGTCAGAGATCTCTGTGACATTCAGGTACATATTAGTTATAAAAATATTTATTCTAAACGGTCTCCATGAAGAGGAAAGGCTGTATATGGTATGTGATTTAGGTGAGACTGAAGATGGAGTCTCTTTATGATGATTTAAAAGCGATATTTTTAATAAAATGTCCATTTCCGATGACATCTTCTTATTGGATGATTATAAAAAGACTTAAAAAGTGTTTTAGGAGGGGAACCTTTTTTGTGGCTGATTTTATTTGTAGAGTTTGGGAGAGGAGACAAAGTTCTTTGTTTTAAATGTAATTTATATGTAACCTTTTCTGACAAATGCTCTGTTACCACTGTAGCCACGTCCATGTGGGTTTATCACCTTTATGTGCCAGACAACAATTACTGCTACTATTAGAATGGTACTTTTATTGTATCATTGGTACTAAAGTGTTTGTGTTTTCTTCTGTTTTGTATGTGTCTTATTGTTTAGTTTTATGTATTTTAAAAGCCCATCAAGGGCTCAAAATTAGCTTTGGCTGTAAATGTTGTGGTATTTGGTATTGGTTCATGCTACTGTATATACTTTTCCCTACACAAATAAACATGAAATAACATAACATATGTATTTAAACAATTCTCCTACCTGTTCTGGATGCCACTTTGATCATCTTTGACCCCGAAGAAAATGGCTCCTACAATCAGAGCGAGGAAGATGTTGACTCCCAGCTGCACAGACAAAAACATGACAGACTTAGACAACAGAGGAGAAGTCTTCTAATTAGTAGCCATATATCATGCCAGTTAGTCGTATACAAAGTAAAAACTCAAGTAGAACCTGTAGTAGAACAAAATTGGAGTTTTGACCTTTTTCCTCCATCATGCATCTTGCAAGTAGGTGAAGTTGCACTGAAAACTCCCACTTTAGTTGAGATAAAACACTCACAGTGTGTTACGAAATTCTGGAGAACTGCTTAGAGATTCAGGAAGGAACTGAGTTGATAAAAGTTTCCATTTAACACAAGGATGTTTGGAAGGAAAAGGCAAATGTTAGTAATTCAGTAGCACAGTTCTGCTGATTGTAGCTTGTCATCAACTCTTTTTGAAGAATAGAAATGAATGTGTCCTCATTGACAAAAAGGCCCGTGTTTTGGGGGATCAGGGGTTAGGTGGACACCCTGCTCCTCCCCACAACCGGCCTATCCGGGAAAACAACCAGAACTGATGGTAGGGGGGCGGAGGAGGGGGTTGTGGGGTGACAGAGGAGAGTGAGAAAAGTGAAAGCGACACAAGTTTTAATCCTAACAATTTACAGATTATGACAGGACTAAGCGGTTCCCAGGGTGAGGGGATAATCTAATAAGGTTGAGCCTTTTTCACCTCATTCCCCCCGGCCCCTCATGTGAAAGCGGGGCAGTGGAGTGATAGGTCATGACGCCATCATGTGATGAGTCCCGGACCAGGGCCAGGGGGCTTTGGCCAGATATGATATCAGTTCAGATCCTGGCCCAAAGAGGCAAGAGTCGGGTCACAACAGTCACCAAAGCCGATTACGGCGCCCACGCCACCTAGAGCCCCTCTTGTAGGATTATTGTGACTTATTTAGGGCCAATTAGCTGTTAATAATTCTTAAAGTGAGGAGACTTCTGATGGCATTTTGCCGCCATTGGGTGACTAATGAGAGCATTAAGTCTTGACCCCTTGAAGTGCTGTCTGTGTATCCTGTTCAGGATGATAAGAGCAGTGACGCTGATGATTTTCCACTCTTTTCATTCTTTGGAGTGTTTAAACAGAGTAAAAGTTACACTACATCATGTTTGAACCTTTGACCTAAAAAACAGAAAACTGAGAACTTAATGTATTCATCTGTCAGAGCTGTAGACCAGCGACTTGATTTGAGACTTCCTCAAGAATTGACTATCGGAAGACTTGACTTCATACTGGAAGGTACAAAGCCAAAAAGACTTAAGATCACGCCCCCAGTCTACGGAATATGCAAATATATCCCTCCCAATATTTGTAAACCATCAAATCTTCCAAAAGCTGAAAGAAATCTTTAATATTCAGGGTTTAACCGAATCCAAAAGGCACTGGATGTGTAGTGTTCACTGAACCACTGCTGCTTCATGTTGGTGTACATCAACCAGCAACAGTGAACATAACAGCTGTGTGCACTGCTTTCAAGTGAATGCCAAAGTTTGTGGTCTGTTCTGTTTACTCTGCTGTTGATGATCACTCACATGTCTAAACAGGTAAAACATAGTTTTAGTGTTGCTGCTCTTTTTAATTACATCTGGGCAGATGTTTTTTAGTTTAACTGGCTGGAAGATTATACACGTTTCATTCAGTCTTGTGTCTTTTGAAAACTGTGTCTGTTGTCGATTTATCACTAAACTGTGCTGCTACTAAGTGACCACGTTATCAGTGTGTTGTTGGTCAAAACTCACACACGAGTGGTAATTCTGAAACTTGCCATGTGGTCCTTACTGCTCTGTCTACTTTGTGTGTTCTGTGGTTTACTGAACATCCAACATGTAGCTTCTGGTTAAAGAGTTAATACTGAAAATACAGTGAAAAACTCTGTGTCTGATGTGCTTTCATGACAATCTCATATAAAAACTTGGTGCCAAATTTGTGCACATAAGTCGATCTGCTGATGCAAGAGTAGCAAAATACCTCAGATTTTTTGAGTACAGGTTCAGCCTCATTTTCAAGATCAGCGACATTAGTGTCTTATTTTACAGTAATTTCCTGATAGCTGTTCCTTAGATAATCTGAGATAATTGTCAGGTTATATCTTTATTTTCTTTTTCTCTTCATTTTATTCCTTTTACTTTCCTGTCTTCATATCCAGCACATGGCCTGTTTTCCTCCCTGAAGCCAAATGCCTCTCATGCAGAGACCTAATTTATGTGTATTTATGTATATTTTGTCCTACTTAAGTCTCAAAAACTTGAGACTTGACTTAGATATGACCCGAAAGACTTAAATACAGCTCAATTGTGGCCACAAAAGCTGGAAACTGCAAGCTGGAACTGATCCATAACAACACAACAAGTTGGAAAACTGAAAATTTCTCACTTAAAGAGGCACTTTGTGTACTTGTTATTAATGTGTCCAGTCAACCATTGTGATTAAGTCAATAGATGTCTTTAAAAGATACGGCTTTAAGTTCATGACAGTCATGTTTTTTACCATTTATGGTAAATTTTGTATTTTAGGTAAAGAGGGTTTATACCTGGGCCACGGATGTTTGTGGGTTCAACATCAGGTTCTGAAAGGTTCTCTTAAGCACCCAATGCAGCTGGTGGAAGAAGGAGCTGTTGTAGGTGATAGTGCGGGATTTGGGACGCGAGATACACTCCTTATCTTGAACGATGCGTTCCAGCTCGGCCCGCGTGTCACTGGAGTAGCTGCTGTTCTTGTACTCCTCTATCAGACGCTCCTCGATGCTCTGCCTGGAGCTGCTGAGCTCCTCAAAGTCCAAATCTGGCCATGCACACAGGAGATAAATTATATATTTGACTATTAGAAATAGATTACTACAATGGATGCCAATAACTCCATAAAGCACTGGATTTAATTTTTAAATTCAGGATGTAGATTTTCAATATGAAACAGGACAATCTGTACCATATAAATCTGACATTTGATGAAGAATGTGATCTTCCACTTGTTTAAAATGTTTAAATAAACACCAAGAAGTTGTGTGTGGGTCCAGATCTGAGTTTTTGGTGTGCAGCAAGCAATTTGAGTTTGATTTACATCCTCAGTGGGAACAAATGGGCTTTGGGCTGAGTTCCACAGACAAGGTAGCGAAGTCAGAAAGTATGAGAGAGAGCTGGATCGACACATTGTTGGTATTTCTGTTCACAATAAGTTCATGAACATTAGGCAAGCATCTACACATCCTAAAAGAGGGTCAAAAACAAACAAACAAAATCTTAAATTAAGTGTTTAGGCAGGATTTGGGGGGACGGAGATGGTGTTAAAGGCTTTATATTTAAACAAAAAAATGCTCCTACTATTATAAAGGCTGAAATGTGTTTCTTAAAGCCATTATTAAAGCTTGACAGTAGTGTTCATGACATGATTTACACATGCTGGTACCTTCAGAGCTGTGCACTTTAGTCATGGTTGTAGCAGTGAAGTCTCCATTAATAACATCCAGAAAGAAGTCAGCTGGGTTGTTGTGGGGCTCACAGGGGTATCCTGTAACACAGATCACAATGATCAATGTTTAATATCAATACTTGTCCAGTGTTCTATAGTAACATTGCTTTTATTAACCGTTTATATAGTATATATACAGCTGCACAACCTACATTTATTTACCAGTGAAAAATTTAAAATATCAAAATATAAAGATCTATAAGTTGTATCTTGTGGTGATGATGATGGATATTCACCAATGTTGGTGAAGTAGTCCAGAGCATTCGGCGCTGGTCCATGGTACACCATCTTGCCACTAACCAACAAGGTGAGAGTGTCAAACAGTCTGTAGATGGAGTATCGTGGTTGGTGGATGGACATGATTATGGTTCTTCCATGACTGGCCATTCTGAAAAAAAGACATAAAAATATAAAAAATAAAATAATAATGATGAATACAATAAAGCTGCTTTTTAATTGTATTGAATCAAACACTATCAATAATCTCAATTTCAAGTTTCAAAGTGTAAAAAAATATTTGGAGATTTTTTGTGTTGTACAGACACATCAACACGCTTCAGTAAAGATACAATCTACATGAGAAAAAGGTTTTCTTAGTTGTAATCCCTCTTTTTTTCACACCTACCTGCCTGAGGATTGTGACATTTTTGTGTAATGCCGCTCTCTGCTATGAAGTGTGAGTGTCAGACTTTTGCTTTTTGACTATAAATTAGCTCATGTTGCAGCTTTGTGGGTTGGACTTAATTTAATTTTTAGGTGTTATGATGCTTACACATTTTTAATTGAACATGGCCATAATTATTTTCAGAATTCCACATAATTCAATTATTAATTCAAAATGTAAAGAAATAATTGAATAATCCTTATAACCTTTTATTAATGCACCATTTAAATCAAAATTTAAATATTAAATTTTTAACAGCTTTTTAATATGTATCGCTGATTATAATTAAAGTACATTTATATTTGGTGGTGCACTCCAGGCTCTGTACACTGCAGGCACATAACAATATTTCTTATTTAGAAAAAAATCAAAGTTCGGTGGGAATAATGTAGAATATATAATGAATTAAACAGGCAAACAGTAAATACTGTGGCATGCTTTAAATATAAAGCTTTTTGCTAGTCCAAAGATGCAGCTCTTTATTTAATAAAATATAAATTATGCTAATAAAATAATATCAATATAATATCGATATTGAATAAGATCGATAAATATTATCATTAAAGTTGGTACTAAATGCAAGCTTAATTAAAATGACAAAAGGCTTTTCTTTCTAAGAGCAACTTTTAAAAAATCTAAACCAAAATAAGAGCTGTTGTTGCAATGAGCCCTTGGGCTAAAATCAGATTATACTTTAATAAAGTGACATACGTCTACATATAATTTACTAATTGAAAAAAGTGGATTTAATGTTGAATTTATTTTAAAGGAAAGCCTAAAGGAAGGCTGAAGACTTGATAAAATCAGAGGAATGACAGAGAAGGTTCTTTATTACCTTTTCAGCAGCAGCAGGACAGAGTTTGCTGTGCTAGCATCCAGTCCTGTGGTCGGTTCATCCAGGAAGAGAACTGAAGGATCAATAATCAGCTCCATACCGATGTTAGTCCTCTTCCTCTCTCCCCCAGAGATTCCCCGGGTCATCTGTGTGCCCACCTGGGAAAACACCGACCCAACACGGATCAGTCAGTATAAAAAACATTTTGAATTGTTCTGACTCTCACCTGATGTCTTGAAGCTTGAGGCAGACCTCCAGTTAAGAGGACAGATAAGTAACTGGGACATGTGTGATTATTTACCTTGGAGTCAGCCACCTTGGTGAGTCCCAGTTCTCTGATGAGGTGATTGACTCGAGCCTCTTTCTCACTCTGTGGCACAGAGCCGGGCAGACGCAGCGCTGCAGAGAAACGCAGATTCTCCCTCACAGTCAGGGTGCCCATGACCACATCTTCCTGGGAGGGAGACAAGGGCTCGAGGTCAAAGGTCAGAGACAGTCAGGATCATGTTTTCTGAAAATCTGCCTTTCCGCAGTCTTTATAAGTGTTTTGAGGAAAAGTAGCAAAACTATTCAAATGCACCTGAACCACATAACCAGAGAGGCACTTGAAGTTCGGAGGCTGTGGTGCTCCGTCGATGAGAACTTCTCCTGAGAGACCTGAAGGATCCTTCCTTGCAGCCAGAATATCCAAGAATCTTTGAGAAACAAAATATATAAATATCAACAGCTATATAACAGCTGCAGGTAGATATTTTGGAATTTTTTTTCTTCCCCCAAGAGGCTGGTGTTGTACTCACGAAGATTTCCCACTTCCAGTTGGTCCAAGAATTGCGTTCAGGCCAGGTCTCATAATCCCACTGCAAGATCAAAACACACAACTCTGTGTAAGCAATTTAACATTGATAATACAGTCAAAGCCAGAGATTGCAACACATTGAAATGGTTTGCATTCAGTTTGAATTATTTTTAAGGTTTTCGCTGCATAGAATCAGATTAATAACAGGAAATATGAAGAGTGTGAAACAATGTGGATTAGGGTGGTTCTTGGACAGAAAAGCTGAATGAAGCTTAGAAATTCTCTCCAAAGCACATTTCTAAATTCGTTTTCTTCACACATCCAAAATGAAAAAATGTTCAAGAAATTGTTTTGCTCTTGTTACCGATATTATGAACTTTTCTTTATAGCTGCACATACATACAAAAAGAATCTAAAAGAGGCCAAGAGATCCTTTGACTTCAGAGAGAACACAAAAGCACAAGAATAAAACGGAATTAAAAGATTGAATAAAAGCCCGGCAGTGGATCACGTGACAGTGTTTAATTCGTTTCCCTGGCAGACTGCTCTTTAGTGCATCAGAGAGATTATATGCAAGAAACCATGCTTAATATCATATAATTAACACTGAGGCGGGAAAAGGCCCAAAAAACTTGTGTGAAATGATTCATTCTTCCATGGGAAATGTCCGGTGTGTTTAATACCATCAAAAAGAAACCAATGTAAGGGGTCTATTCACTATTGTCCATTACTGCTTTGATACAATGAATAGCCAAACATGAACATGAAGAACCACTACATTTTTAACATGGTTTCACCAAAGTTAGGGACTCGATCAACAGTAAAGTATTCATATTTATATATTAACAATTTGCAATGTGATTCTGGAAGTCAAGAAACAAAAAAATCACCAGGTTCATAATATTTTTTGTCTTATACTCTATCAAAAGGTTGTTAATCTGAAGCAGTGTATGTCTTCGGTTAAATTAGAATAAATAAGCAACAATCTTAAATATACTTATCAATAACAATTCACTAGTGGATTTCTGTATGTGTCTGCCTTTTTGTGTGTGAGTGAGGAAGGAAATACAGATGGAGGAGTACATAAACAGACAAAATAAGCTTTAAAACTGACTTGAGGTCCACCAGTATTTCTCTGGGACTGGTTTTTCGTTTGCAGAGGAAGCCGCTCTTTAGCTGCACTTTGTACTGGATGTTGTGGAAGCTCACGGTGGATCCACACGGCTGCTTGACCTGCTCCATGGATGTGACGGCCTTTGACCTGGCCGTCCCGTTGGTGCCAGTGTCTTCTATCATTGCAATGTTGACGTGATTGGCTCGCTCCATCATCCTCTGCAGCGAGCACCCTGTCAGGATGAAATTTCTTAGATTAAAACAATACACTGAAGGCAAAAAAAGAGCAGAGGTAGTTAATTTCATGATTGTGGCTGTTATTTATGCTGTCATCTATGAACTAAATCAACCATGAGACAAGCTGTGTTAGGATCTACACTTCTACTGAATAACTTCTTGAGGAAAATCCTGAATAAATGTGAAGGATGAAGGGAGGAAACCACACAAAGTATACACACACAGACACACACACAGCTCCAATGACAAATTACGTTTTGACACCACACTAATCCTTATCCAGGTATTTTCATGGGACATTAAAGCCTCATGAAAGTGTTTTGATGCTGGACAAGTACAACTGACAAATGTTTGTACATCAACTAAAGAAGAACAAGTGTGAAAATAATCATATCTGCAACACTTGAAAAGCTGTAAAATCTGTACTGTAAAATGACACAAATCAATCAATGATTATTATGGAAGTATTTATTATTTTAAACATATTGCAAAATGTATGAAGCTGATAGTTGTGCTCCAATCTATTTTTACAAAAATAGCTCTGAAACCTACATACGTATTACTTATTTTAAACATGTTGTAGAGTGAAATCCAGACAGAATAACCTGCAACTTATCTTATTCAAATATTATGTAACAACCAAAATGTTATCATCGATGCCAGAAAAAGATCGGCTAGCATCTTTACATGTTATATCCTGAGAATTTTTTTTATATTTGTGTCCTGATAATTCAACAGCTCCTACAGTATTTCTTTAATATGCTATAAATTCTTTATATTATAAACAAATATAATAATTCCTGTACATAAGGTCATGACATTTACAAACACTGTAATTAAAAAACAAGAAAAAAAATATGGATAAACTGAACTATTACTAACAGAAATTTTAAATAATAACTTCTGTGTTCGGCTTAGGGAAAAATATTTTCTGTGAGGAACTCGGTGGTTTTGACTTCCAAAGACCTCTTTCTTATGTGTCAGTATATATAAATAAATAAATAAACACAATAAATAAAATGCTTTTCTTCTTCTTGCAAGTAAAGAATTATGATCTTAATTTAAAACAAGACAAACCTCCAGAGCTTCAGTACAATGCTGTGGCCTCGTATTTTTCTTCTCCTTGTTAGTAATAATTTTCATGCAGCTTTCATGATTTTCATCTCTGTCTTTGCTGCCTCAGTGTAATTTGGAGGAATTTGACCATTAAAGACACTGAGGTCATGTCCTCAGTACTTAGGAGAATGCGGGTGTTTTAGCAACCTGCCACCATGTGTAAGTTTCAATTTTGGTGGATATAATAGTTTTGGTTTTTTTGTGACCAAATTTTTATTGTTTTTTCTTCTTTCTTTCATTATGTAGGAGACATTACATATCATAATCAATTAACTGAAATATTGTGTTGATATAACACATCTACATCTATACACTAAGGTAATCACATATGCATTATAAATGTACATACATTTACATTCACATAGTGAGATGAAACGAAATACAAAAATAAATTATATGAATAATAAAGAATGTGTACCCAGGAGAACCCAAGATAAACACGTTGGTGTGCTATGTCCTAGCTGAACTTTAAAATAAAATTTGATCGCAATTTATTATAAATAATTTTCAAACCTCTATTTAGCCCTCATATGATCCTGATTATAACTTAACCTGCTCTTTACTCATTCCATCCTTCTGTTGCCTCAGCCTTCATACAACGTACTATTACTTCTAAAGAAAGAGGATTATATAACGATGAACGCCAGTGTTGTATATTCAGATCATGCGGATATTTCCATCTCATTAATACTATTTCTTTTGATGCTGTTATTCCACAGAACAATGTCTTTTTTGATGGCTTGTTAAAGCAAGAGAAGACTCATTATTCAATAAGATAATGTTTGGAAGGGAAGGTATAATTACATCCATTATATCTGAAAAGGCTCTTACTATTTGTATCCAGAAGGTATTAACCCCCCGACCTTCCCACAACATGTTTATGTGTGTTCTCATTTCATTTTGCGAGCATAGTGAACATGCAGGGCTTGGAGTCAATTTTTAGTTGGTAACGGTTTTTTGGACATAAATAAAACCTATGAATAACTTTATAATTTAGCAAGTGATGGTTATAATTACATGAAATGAGTGGAATATTATTCCAAACTCTCCTCTAATCTATGTTCTGATCATAGCTTTTAAGGTCTATCTTTCATTCAGTAACAATGCCCAGTGAACAGCACAAAGCCCCTAAAACCTGTAATTGTTTCTACAAACGGGTGAATATGTAATGACTGAGTCCATGGAACAACATATGGCAGTGCGCAACTGTAAATAAAAAAAGAAAGCTGACCCAGTAAATTATAGCTATCTCTCAGGTCCTGGAATAACCTCCGTCCATCGTTGTTGTAGATATCTGGGAAGGTGTGAACACCACAGTTTTTCCACTGTGGTAATTTTATGGGTTTTCCACTTATTTGTATGATGTTATTATTGAATATTTGTGTATCCATATGCCATTTTGCTTCCCATTGGCCTAGCATTCCAAGATGTTGCCATGTATAAATCTACTGGCCTAAAATTGGTCCAAAATGGGTGTTACAATACTTATGTGATAAACATGAAAAAAGCACATCTTTAAAAGTATATGGTGATATACGTTTTACGACCCAATGTATCTTTAACTCCTGTACAAACCATTTTATCAATGGACGGAGCATAAACGATAAATAATACATTTCAAAATGTAGGACATTGAAACCTCCTGATCTGTTATCACGCTGGTGTATTGTAGTTCTAGTTCTTGGTTTTTGTCCTTCCCATGTAAATTTCTATTCCAATAACCTGCTGAATCTTCTGTAGTGGATTTAAAAAGGTTTTTTTTTTATAATTTTTTTGTCACAATTTTGTCCAAAGAAGAATAAATGTTGAGTCCCAAGTATCTAAAATTTGAAACCATTGGTATACCTGAATAAAGATTTGTGTTGGTAGTATTCATTGTCGAGTTTAGAGGAAGTAGACAATGCTTTTTCAAATTTATCTTACAACCAGATATTGATCAAAATTCTTTGGGAGTCAGTGCCTGGTCAAGATATATTAACAAGTCATCGGCGTACAAGGATGTCTTATGAATGGTGGCCTTCACTGATACTGTATCCCCTTCACTTCTTGGAATTCGGTCAAAGGCTTTTTTTGCACCTCTACAAACAGCAATGCGCATGGTGGTGATAGAGTTTGCCCTAAATGTATAATATGCAGGAGATGTCCCATATTGTGTGAAGACAGTCTGTGCTTAACAAAACCCGTTTGGCCTGGGTGGCCCAACATCGGCAGCACTGTCTCAAGATGACGGGCCATTACCTTTGTACACAATTTATCACTTATCAATTAATAAGGGATAAAAGATGCCAATTTGAGCATAGCTTGGGGTCTCTACCTTATGCAAAACACAATAATTGCAGTGTTAACATCTCTGTGAAATTCAGGGGAGATACCATTCCAACCTAGTGATTTACCCCGGTTCATATCTTTCAGTGCGGCATATGATTCCTTTAATGTTATGGGAGAATCAAATGATTTAGCATCCTTGCAAGAAAGTATTTATTAAGCCCTTCAGAGAAACTGTCTGAGTTATTTCTTGTCCACAGTTCTTTTGAAGACATAGGACATAGACATAATTGATTAAATATCAACCATTCGATCATTTTCACGCATTTTACTATCCAGAAGAAAACTGGGTCAGCTACCATCCAGGTACTCTGTCTTGCTCTATAAACTAAAATCATTTAACTCAACTTTGACTTTGGATAATTATTTTTTATTTTGAGGATCAAAATGTTCTCTCTGTTGTTCTGCAATTAATCTGAATAAGTAAATAGTACAAAAAGTTAAAAAAAAAAAAAAAAAGTGAGTAAGTAGTAAATATTAAAATTTTGTGTCTTAGTGCCATTATGTTTTTGATTCTGTGGCATATATGGTCTTGTATATATGTGTGTGCACATTTGAAATAAAATGAAAACATAATATACAGTATGCACTTCATCATAATCTTTGTTTTAAGGTGGTTCCTTTATGTAACTTTCAGTAACACTGAAAAGAAGCTTTAGGAACATGTCTGGAAATTAACACATAGTATGCTGTAACTGAACTTCAGTCATTTCTCTCAACAAACTGGATAAAAACTCATCTTATCCATAAAAGCCTCACAGAGGACTCATGACCTCAGTAAAATACAGCTCTGACTCTCACATTATCACTATTAATTAGGTCTTGGTTTTAAAGTATGAGAAAAAAAAAACTTTATTGAACTATTTCTTCCTGTCCAATCCTCAATCTGACTAACGGAATATCTACACAAGCACACTGTCAGAACCCAAATTAAGATGAGTGAGATATTGCTGAAATCTTCTGAATAAGATGTTGGTGCAAAGTAACGGAAAGTTTAATTGCAGTGACTTACCAGGCTGTGAAGCTGTGAGAAGGCTGCTGGTACTGAGTCCTGCTGCAGCCTTCAGGAGTGCCGCTGCTGCAGACTGACAGAGCAGAGAGAGAGAGAGAGAGAAAGAGAGAGAGAGAGAGAGAGAGAGCGAGAGAGAGAGAGAGAGAGAGAGAGAGGCCAAACTGACCAACATCAGCTCATGACAGCAGAGAGAGGCGCCTCAACATTCAGCCTCACACTCACACAAATCTGCACAGGTTTAACCCTTTCTTTACCACTCAACTCACAAATAATTCAAATTGAGACAGTTTTCACATGTGTGACATCATTGGTTTCTACTGATTTCTACAGTATGAAAATCTATTAGCAATAGTGCATTACTTTCTTTTTTATTTTTTTTATTTTTATTTTTTTTTCATTACACTATCAATGCATGGTCTACTGTGATGGATTTCAAAAGTTGAGCAAGATAAAGAAGTTTGCTAATTGATTTTTGTATGGGACAAAAATGAATGGAAATCAATAGGCCTATCTGCCTGTAGTCATTGTAAAAAAATCTGAAAAGGTTAATAGGGTTGCAACAGGACTCACAATTATTTTCATTATTGATTAATATGCAAGTGGTTTTCTAATCAAGTAAAAGAAAGAGCTTGTGGTATTTGTGTAACCATTTAAAAATTGATAAATAGCTGCTCAGTGAGAATCAAGCAAATTGAATTTCAAAGGTGTTTGATACTATTGTCCTAATAAATAACAGTTGGAGGAGGAAAAAGAGAACTTTTGAAAAAACGTTACAAAAAACGAGACAATGAACTGAGTAGCTCTGAAGAGGATGGTCATCACTTCCTCTACAACATTGTGGATGGTCCTGCAAACTGCGGCTAGTGGCACGTCAAAAACGTCTACATTTACCCTGTAGAAGGCTCCACAGGCAAGTTGGTAAATCGTGACCAGCACCTCAGATTCATGGCTCCATCCGTGGGCTTTTTGCTGGGGCAGCATCTGGACCAGCATGTTGATGCTGTTCTGGATATCCTGAAGGCTGGTTTCAAGTCAGCTCCAGAAAAGAAAATGGCGAGAATAATAGACACACAGTCATTCATTTGTGCATACCTTTGTAAGGGACTTTGGTCCTGTTAAAAAAAAGAAACCAATTTTTAGATTTTTTTAAACATTGCTTATTAATTGTTATATTTATTATGTAGTATATTTATTACTTATTTATGTGTTTTTACTATTAAATATTTATTCAACTGTATATATATATCTAATATCTAAATACAAATTGTAAGTCTACCCTCTGACATCTGACCTGTTTGATCAGGTGTTTGCTTCTGCTTGAGAGGGTTTCTATTTCTTTCATTGCTTGATAGATATTGTAAGAGCTGCTTCCTTCCCAGGTTCTGAGTCAAAAAGTTACTGTAGCCTATATGATAACTGTATCATAGACATGAAATATTGTGTTTGTGTTTAAGTCTGTCCTGTGCAATAATAAATTAATGATGTACATGACAAAGATGAGGTACAGGTACTTGCATTGATGTATAGTGATGATTGAGTACCAAATATGTATAAGGAATGTAGGATAATCCATTTCAATATTATTAAACTATCAAAAGTATCAGACCTCACCTGTACTTGTCAGATTATTAGATGGAGAATAATAAAACAAATGCAGTCTAATACAACAGCCCTGCAATAAATGTCAACCTCAGTAAGGTTATAATGTTAATGTTTTTTTAATGTAATGTTTATGTGAGGTGTTTGTCCCATTTATATGAATGAGGATAGACTAAATATTAGAAAAATCTCTCTGACACATTAAATGAAGACTTTATACAATATTAAACTGCATTAGTTTTTATCTCAGTGTAGCAAGTAAACTGTCAAGTCTACATATAAATGGTTAACAAAAAAGCACAATGATTAGACGTACAAAGCTAATATGTCTCCTCTCCATCCTCCTCCTCATCCTGGCTCTTCTTTGACAGCATCCTCCTCTTCAGCCTCTCTGTAAAGCATACAGACGAATACAGCAATTGGCATCTGATCCATTTTGATGTTTATTGTCTAATTTTCTAATGTCTTAATTTTGTTCCTCATTCATTCATTCATCAACGTCCACAACAACAACCTTCCACACTATATATACATATATATATATATATATATATATATATATATATATAGTAATATTTTAAAAAAGAAAACGTGAAGCGGCAGGGTTGTGTTTTATATTATATTTCATTTTATTTCAAATATATATTACAGTGAGGATAACCACAGTAATTCATTTATCTTTTTTCTTTATTGTACACATGTTCATATTCAGAGGAACAAATAGATACATATGAAAACAAAAACAAAAAAAAAGACAACAAACAAACAAACAAAAAAAGATTACATTTTACATTTTACAATGCCAGAGTTTGTGTTGTATGCAGCATATTATATTTGCTTAATAACTTGGTCTTAATAGCTTTTGTGTTTTTAACATTAGATAAAATGATGCTATATTGTTTAAGTTCATTAATAAAGTGCAGGAAAGTTGGTTTGGTTCTTCACCATTTTTTCTCATGAATATGGAATTTTCCAAAAATAATAAATCAAAGTTGTATGATATACAGCATGTTCTTTTCAATCTTATCTTGACTGAAATATAGCATTACATCAAAATATCTTTTTCAACATTCATCTGAAGTTTCTTTTATAGAAAGTTGGCTATGCCAATCCAGAACATTGTTGTATATATACAGTGAAAAAATAGATGGGAAATATTCTCTTTTTCTAGTCCAAAAAAAATCACACTTATAATCAATATCCAGTCTGAATCTTTCTAACACGTTTTACCAGATGAAAGACATTTCCTTAAACTTGTTATTGATACAGTATTTATCACAAATATCCCATGCTTTCTCACACTGTAGATCGTTAAATAAGGAAGACCAAAAACATCTAGATGATGGGACAATGACACAGCTGTGTTCCTAATATTTCTGTTAGAGCACTTCTCTTACAATGTATTAGTTACGCCAATATAAATTTTTTCCACACCATCTTCAAAATTAAAAGGTAGGTCTACAGCTCCAGAGTATAAGGACACTTTCTGGTAGCATGCTCCTTTGGTTTTATAGGTATTTTGAACTTATCAAGAAATTCTTAATAAGATAATAAATAACCATTTTGATTAAATAATTGGTGTCAGTATTCCATTATTAAACCATGTGTCATATTTTTATATCAGATGCCTTTATTGTTCCATATTAAGTACCTGTTAGGTAAAAAGTAAAGACTGTTAGCTAATAACCAAGCTGTCAGTGCTTGCTGATGAAAAACTGCCAACTTAAAGAGATTTTTATCAACAGTCGCATTTTAGTAGAAATTTGATACCTGGATCAAACAGGTAATGGGGAAAAATATTTCAAATACTATCCTTGTTTTTTAAGTATTCAATAATCCACTTCAACTCAAACTTGTTATTAAAGGAGGTAAAATCTAGAATTTCCAGACCTCCGTGGTTTTTGGTGTTACAAAGCTCGAATTTATTTAAATGGTGAGACTTATTCCTCCTTGTAAAGCACCTTATCTGTGGGAAATAAAGTGACAAAACAACAGATCTGGATATTCCCTCCGTTTTGGATAATAGTACCCGACCATAAAGAGCTCTCTCATTAGCCGGAGGCCTTTTTTTCCTAGGATGGCGAAGTCATGACCCGCCCTTCTCCGCCTGTGATTGGCTAGTACACGTTGCTTTCGTTCGTTGAGTTGGCTATGAGGATTGAGATTGGTTAGGATTGAGATAAGAATATCAGGGTAAGCCAATCAGAGGCAGAGTAGGGCGGGTCATGACTTCGCCGTCCTGGGAAAAATATCTCTAACCGGAGTAAATACGTATCGCCAAAACGAGTTGGGATGGAGACGTCATCAAGCAGAATGACCCTTTTACGTTGCATGTTGCTTAGCAACGCAAACGGCGGGAACTCTTAAGTACAATAACTAGCTTGCTAGTTAGCTATTGCAACAGTCTATATTCATGATATTTAAACCTGAAGAACGAGATTAAAAATACAGTAAATTCACTAATGATATTTAATTTGATTACAGATGGCATATTGTTGGGCAAGCAGTCACAGTATAATTAGTGGTTTGTGCTTTAGTTTGCCTGTTACAGTGAAGCTAGGTCAACTTGTTAAAGCTAACCACATAAACTACTGTCAAGACACCTGGCAATTGATTAATCTAGAGGTTTAGGATTATAGTTGATTTTGCAGAAACACTTGAATACTAAGGTATCCAGGAATTAGCAGATTACTTTTTCAAACAACAGACAATAAAGTGCTCTAATATCAAATGTTTACATGTCAGTTAAATTCTTATCTTGGCTAAAATATTTGGTTTTTAAAAATTTACTTGTCTTTCATGGTCATACTGATTTGAATAGACATGGTCAGTCAATATTAGCTCATTTGGTATTCATTTATGTCACAAAAAAATGAATATCATCAATATACTGTTAAATATTAATGATCAGTGTTGGCCTCAAAAAACAAACAAAACAAAACAACAGTATTCATCAGACCCTGGTTGTCTATAACTATATCTCTATATGTATATGAGGAAATATGAAGCCAGTAAACTTGTAGACATCATATAAATGTAGTCTAAAATCTTGTTTCACGACTGTAACATTCTACAATTGATTTACTACAGTAAACTGTTTTAATGGCTGTTTCAAATTCCAAGACAATATAACTACATTCAGTAAATTTCAACAAACACAACACACATTTTGATGTACAGTTTTTTTTAATTGAAGTGTCACAAGCCATTTAGACCAAAAATACAGTACTAACAGTGTTGTTGACACAGTCACATTAAGGTCCCAGGTACAGGTCCACTGCTACAGTGATTATATTTGATATTTGACAGTAAAACAAAATACAGTTAAGAAAAATTGAATACACTGTGATAGATAACTTGAACAGATGAGAAGGCTTGTAAGCAGGACGTGTTATGTATAAAGACAAAGTCCTCATAATAAAATCAAGATTATTTTTCAAAAAGTGAATGAGGGAAAAATTTACTTATTTACAAAACATTTATAAATGGTGTTTGAGGAAAAACATTTGTAAGTTTCACAGATAGAGAAGAAGTATGCAGATAAATATGAGGTGTTGCATTTGTCTAGCTTCAATAACCACAGAACAAAAGATCATACCAACAATGAACAAAAACTGAACAGTCGATCATGGTTTAAAGGGCCAGTGTGTAAGATTTAGTGACCTCTAGCAGTGAGACTGCAGATTGCAACCAACTGAATTCCAAGCATGTACTATAGGAGAAGC
Source organism: Thunnus maccoyii (assembly GCF_910596095.1). NCBI lineage: Eukaryota > Metazoa > Chordata > Actinopteri > Scombriformes > Scombridae > Thunnus > Thunnus maccoyii. The sequence continues at coordinate 15,054,360 of NC_056534.1, read as the reverse complement.
TACAGTGGCCCCAAAACTCGTGAAAAACGCAAAAGGCCCTCTTTAGAGCCAGTGTTTGCTTTGGCCATTCTGGGCTACTGTAGAAACATGGTGGTGCAACATGGCCGTCTCTGTGGAAGATATATCTATATGTAGATATAAAGGGTTCATTTTGAGTTAACGAAAACACAATGATACTTATTTTCAGGCAATTATACACCAATTAAACCACACTTACATATAATATTATATTCCATTTCTGCAAAATCCGTTCCGCTAAATGCCACTAAATTCTACAAACTGCACCTCTAAGTCTTCCATAAATGACGTCACATTACGTTAGCCAAGACTTGCACAGCTTAATTACTCCTATACCCTACATGGTTTGATTATCTTTTTAGTCATGGAGGGCATTTAAGCAAACATTCACATTGTCATACATGGCTCTTAGCTGAACAATTCTTTAGTGTTGCATTAAGTGTGCTTTGCTCTTTGAGTGACATACACGGTGGAAATTAGGAATTACTGACTAACAGAGTTACACAACACAAGCTTAAGTCCAGCGTGTGTGAAATATTCTGATATGAGATTCTCTTCAGCCGAGTAATTAAGTAAATGTAACAGAGAACTATTGTTTTCCAGATGTACATAAATAGACTTATTCACACTACATAAACTGTACATTTCTGTACCCTGAACACATCTTAGTGCCCTAATAAGACCTGTCTCAAAACAGTACAGATATTAACACTTAACACAAGCTTGAGCTTATATGTTTATATTGCAATAAACATGAATATCATATTATTATAAATGTCAGGTTCAGCCACTGAAGTGCTGTTCATTTAAACAGCTCCACTCACACAGCCCGCTAGCACACCAGGTCAAAGAACATTCAGGGTTTTGTTGATTTATCTTTGACCCTCAAGATTGTGCAATTAGGCATCAATGATTTTCAGTGGCGCTGTAGTACTTTTTAAAAGTATGATGAAAACAAGAAGTGTAGAACCTTGTTTGAGAAATTCTTAGAAATGGAGAAATGTTTAGAAGAGCGATCGTTCCATGAAACAAACTAAGAATTTTCAAAACTGTTCAGTTTTCTGTATGGTCCAATTTGGATGCTTTAACATATACAAGATAAAAAGGAAACTGACTTATTTTTTCTCATGACACTTGTACTCAAGTTGTTCAAAAGTCATGAGGTTCTATGATTATCAAAGTAGATTTTGTATTCTCAAGGGTTCAATTAATGCGGTTTAATTATCATATTTTCCCACTTTCTTCTATGCATATGGTCCAACAACAACACTGAGAAACTGTCCAAAATAAAAGACTGCTGACTTTAAAACAGCTAATAAAATCACTGTTTTTAAAAATGAAACCAAGTTAATTTCACCTTGAAAATAAAAAAAAGTGCAAAATTGGGTGCTTATGAACAGCTAAATAGATAAAAGAAAATATCTGAATGGCAGACAGTTGGGAATACTAGCCTTAAAATCTTAGCTCATGTAGAGAAGGCTACACGTTTTGCTATGTGACAGCTCACGTTTTGAATTTCTGCCTGCCAATCAGAAACTTCTCAGCTTTTAGCACCTACAAGGTCATTGGTTTGCTAGTGGATAAAACCTTGTATAAAGAGGATGTTTTTCATTTAGTGCACATCATGTATTCACCGCCTCTTATTTCAGGGGCGAATAAATATCATGCTACTCTAAATAACATCTTGTAACCCTCTGGTATTATTGTTTGGGCCAACCTCACCCTTTATAATGTTTTCACAAGGACACCATTGTTCGATTGTATTGCACACATTAATAAGGTCCACCGACCACACCTTTTCATCCAACATCCTGCCATCTACGCCCAGCGCCCGCTGGACACAATACTTCGGCTGAAGGAGAAACTTGTGTCTGAACTTTTATGCTTCCCCCAAGCACCGAAGGGCACGACAATAATTGTGCTATTGTCTTCTGTTCCATACTGAAGAGCCTGAGAGAGAAGACATCCACAATGTAAAATAACTTTACTCACAAAATCCAATGTAGAGCAACAAATAAGAGGTAAAATAATAGGAATTATGGGGACATACTGCATGCTACAGGGAAGAGGCAATTAAAAAACTACATTGATATTCAGTGTGTGCATAATACTACCCTGATGTAGGCAATTTCCAAAAACGAGAGAGGGATTACGAATTCTCTGAAATATTTAAACATACTAAAAGTTCATCATATAGAAGATAAATCTGTATACATTTATGGGGTTTCATTATGGGCGAATCAAAAGCCAGTATAAAATTCCTACCTGGTCAGATATTCTCTGTGCTGCCTCTTTGGGATCATGGCACTGGTTGATGACATTACAGATCTCCTGGCTGTTCATAATGAAGTTAATGCCGTCTGTGGTCAGTGCCAGGAAGGAGTCATGGACATGGGTCAACTAAAGAAAAGGGCAAGCGATATTTAACAACAATTACAACTTTTTAAAGCCCTTTTCCACCAAGTGGGATTGAAATATTACTGTAATTTATAAGAGGTATGATCAGAAATTCAACAAAACTTTGAAAGGGGTTATGAAAGAAAGAAATTGTGAACTAATATCTTATTATACAGTGTCTTTATAGAGATATTTAGAGTTTGGAGCAGATGTGAAAATGTGTTTTGCTGCTTATTCAGAATTAATATGACGGAGGGGAGAATATTTATACAAAAGTGTATCTAGATGAACAATGTTTACTGTAGAATATTCACATCATCACATACATACAGATAAGGGTAAAAAATATGGACTGGTTCATATCCAAAAATAAGAAGATTAAGTGTTTGTTAAATACATTTGTTGTCCAGAGTCTGTGTTGTCGTTATGCTACCGTACACATATTTAACACATATCATTTAGGCTATAATTCCTGTATGAATTAGCCTTAAACATCCAGTGGACCAAGTTGTGACAGAATAGATTTTTATGAACCTACCGATATTCTCTTGGTCTCAGGCTCAGCAATGACACCCATGTTCTTCAAGTCAAAGTCTCCGATGCTGCGCGTCATAGCCAACCTGCCGTTGACGTTTGGCTGTCCCAGACTATTCCAGGTAATGAAACCTCCGCTTCTCTTTATCCTTGTGGCAAGTGCAAAAGGGGCAGAGATGTAAACAAAGAACGAGTTATTTTTACAAATCAAGTAACAATATCCCTCTAAAGCTCATTACAGCAAATACCAACAGTGCTTATAGCATAACTTTTAAATGTGTTTTGAAGCTGTATGACTCATCAATAATGAGATTCTGAAGCTACAGAAAAATCCTGATTCGTTGGGTTATACTCCTTCATCCTGCTCTGGTCATCAGAGCCATGGTCAGACCCAACTGTTATCTGTATAGATGTTTTAAGGTTTTTTAAGGTTTCTCCATCATCTGAATTTTTTCTACATCCAACATTACCTTCTCCTATGAGCTCCTACTAGGTGCCAGGTAGTCACTAGATGTTGTAATCCATAGAAAAAGACCAAAAACCAGCAGTGAGCTTATTTAACATTCAATAAATAAACATAAAAGCTATCTTGAGCACTACTTAGAGATTTATAGTCTAAATACTTGTTCCAAAAATGGTCCTTTTAAACACTAAATGTTGATGTTCTCACAGATATGAGTTACATTACTCTCTGGAAGTTACATTTAGGGAAAAAAGCATCAGTAGGGTTTGCACTTCAACACAGATATTTTCATTTATTCTGCCTGGTGCCTGATCTCATGAGGTCAGCAAAATCCATGTGCTAATAGGATGATAAGGATGTAAGTTTCCCTAATAGGTGCAACAAAACTTCAACAGCAGCGGCACTGACAAACATCTATGTACCTCTCTTTCTCGTCCTTCCTCTCAGGAGTGTGGTCGACAGTGAGTTTTAGGGCCTTGCCCTTGCGACACAGCATGGCACGGCTGTCACCCACACTGCCCACCACCAGCTCAATGCCGTCCCTCAAAAGCGCCACAGTGGCGGTGCTTCCTGCGTTCATCCCAGGTACTACAGAGACATAAAAAGAAACATCAGAGGAGGAACATGCCATGATGGTCCACACAAAGAAGTCACTGTTCACAACAATCACATGGTGTGTATCTCACACTCTCACATCCATCACACACACTAAAACATGAACACATGGGTGGGAAGTCATATAGTGGACGTATAGTGAACTAGAGATTACACAGTAAACAACAGAGGAGGGAGTCACACATGCAGGTCGAACTGTTTCAGCAGAGTTGAGGTCCAGAGCAAATGTTACAGCAGAGTTCAGTCTACAGCTGAAACTAAAAACAATAAATATTAACAACTGACACAAAACTTATCAGTGTCCAGTGTTGTTGTTGATGTTAGTAACACATAAACTCATCTAAAAAGAGAAAACTTCTTTCTTGATACTCCCTGAGAAGGTGATTTGTTTTACTTCTATGTTTTGCATGCATTTATCTAAAGTTACAAATGTAAAAAATATACTATGTATCTTCTATAAGGAAAGTTATATCAAATTTAATCACTTTGTACTTGGTAAAGGTATTCTCATTAATGCTGGCAAACAGTAAGATGTTACTTTCACATACTGTAGAACACAGCAACATGTTTCCAGCCAACTTTATGAGAGTCATTAAATGTCACTAAGTAGATTTATCTGCTGAAATTTGTAGGTCTGCATTCAACCTTTCTCGCTCCGAAGAAATAACTGGAGATTTTAAGCTATGTTTTTGTTTTTTTAATCCTACTCTACATATTTAACATGCTGCATCTCATGGACTAGATCTGTCGCTGACAACATACATCTCATACGACTTCTCAAAACTGAAGCACTGTCTCACAAGAAGCTTTGCATACACTTGGTGAGAGTAGAAAGAAAAGGAAGAGAGCGAGAGAGAGAGTGAGGAGTGAGAGAAAGATAAGGAACCTTCCAGTAGTCCAGGATTTAGGACCCGCTGGACTCTCCTTCAATATCTAGCCTCTCGTCATCCACATTGGTGCCAAGGGCCTCCAGCTCTAGGCTGGGTCAGCAGCTGCCGTAGATAACATGCACACACACACACAAGCATATTGGGACATTTCACACAGCGTGACCGATGTTTGGCCACATAACAGGTAAACTAGCTTTCATATGAACAGATACCTTAATCAGACATAATGTCGGCTGAGAAAAGTCAAGCTAATTTGAAAGGTTTCTATATAAATAAGGGAAAACCTGCAGATCATATGATTTGTTGAGAAAGAAGTTTTACATTTATTCTTAGAGTGATGCTCAGATTAACCCTAATATTAATTTAAATGCCAGTTTTAAATACTACAGTCTGCAGTATGAGAAAATATCAAGCGATGGGTGACAAATAAAAGGAAAAACCACCATAAAGTGTCTTGGCAAGGTGTTGGGCTACCATAAGCCTCCAGAACTTCAATATTAACACAGATTCGACACATTTCGGGAGCTCTACTGGAGAAATAAACACCATTCGTCCAAAAGATATTCTCTCATTTGGTATTTTGATGATGGTGGTGAAGATCGCTGTCCAAAATCTCCCATAGGTGCTCAACTGGGTTGAGGCCTGCTGACTACACAGTATATGATTCACATCATTTTTATACACATAAAACCGTTCAAGCAGCCACATTTATTATGTTCATCCACACATGTATCTAGGTTTTTCCCTTTATTTGTTGCCCGTCTTTATGTTTAGTACTGGAAGCAGTGAAGCACTAGTGTCGGTCCTGCTACTTGTGGCTGGTTTATTGCTCATCAATCATTAAGTAATTTTGGGTTAAATGACAGACCTCTGACCAAATGTGCTCGGGTCATGTCAGTTGGGAAATCCAAGGCTTCAAAGCCTAGGTAAGATAAGTCAGTTAAGTTTTGAAAGGAGAGAAAAAAGTGGCATTACATACATATATGTGTATATATACACAGAATATCTATGTACATGTAACATGAAAGAACCTACCGTTTGGAGAGAAGTGTAAGTGCTTTGCAAGAGCTTTGTCTACTTCAAGGAAGGCTTTAGTTAAAACTAGTTCCAGATTGTCCTCCTCTGTCACAAGGTCCCTGAAACAACAACCAAAAACTACAATGATCAGAATATCAACTACAAAAGTATGACTTTTTCTTGATATCATCCCATTTGCGGACAGTCAAACTGTTGATCATATACATTTTTTCCTCTGATAATGAGTGGAATATAAAATATTGTAATTCCCTCACTTGATGAATTTCTCCATGTATTTGTCACAGAAGTCAGCTGCGTCTGGTCCACCGTGCCCATCAAAAACAGCGAAGTAGAGGATATTGTCAGTCATTTGGGAGACCTGGAAGCGGTCTTCGTTCTCCTTGCGTTGACCAATGAGCGAGGCGCAGCCAACCTTAGATAGACTGACCTTAGGAATGGGTTTGCCGTAGCGAATACTAGAGGGCAGCAGGATGGGCTCATCGATACGATTGTCCCAGATGCCAAATGAATCCCAAGTGGTGGGGCGGCCGCTGCTGTCGGGATCAAAGCGTGTGTTGCTGTGTCGTCTTCCTGAAGGGCTGTAAAGATGTCTTCGGAAGATAGTGAACTGGAGGTGGCTGTCTTGCTGGAATGAAAGTGGGACTAGGGCCATTTGTAAAAGCCCACTGCGACCTGCATGGGGCCCACCGCACCTTGCCAGACGCGTGAGACAGGCTGCTGACATCACCCTGACAGCACAAACACTGGAGAAGCACTGGATGCAGAGGCAGGGGGATGTGCTGTCCAAACACTGGGGGAAAATAGGTTTGTTAGATACAGAATTTTCAAAACATCTGCACAGACACTACCGAATCTCTTATCAAGCCTTTAATCTCCCCTCACTCTTTTTTTTATAAGCAAAGAGCCATGGAAAATATTTAGGTTGCAGTTTTTAGCTGACTGTTGCTGTCTCTGATTAATATGAAATGCTGTTCATCACAGGGCAGATTAGATCAGCTATAATTAGCCTTGACTTTATTATGACTAAGATTTGGCTGTTCTCTGGTTGATGCGCTCTTTGCAGCTGGTGTCTGTATTGAGCCAAAGCTTGATTGTGAGTGAAAAGAGACATCACTCCGCAACACCACTGTACGACCGCAAGTGAACTATGTGTTTTTGTTGTTTGACAGAGTAGTGACTCTTCTCAAGACAATTGATCCTATTAGCTTATCACGTCATTTTAAGAATCACTCAGTTAAACTTTGATTCATGTCAACATTTTAATCTGATCAATTTCATAGTTCTAAATCAGGACCTTCAGTATTCAGAGAAAGTAGCTCATGAAGTACAGCAGGCTACAGCTGTTCATTGAATGTGTCACATACATTTATGCAAACAATTTATGCATTACAAAATTTCATATATTATGCTGCTCATGTCATTTACAGGTTGTAGGTACAAATTTTGAATATCAGAACATAAGTTTGGCTGCCACTAAATTCTGTAGTGTTTCTGTCTTCTCAGCCAACAAGAGGTGATTAAACATCTTTGAGCTGTAGTTATTTCAGCCTTTTTACTTTATTTTTTACTTGCTAATGTTGAACAGTAAACCTAACAACATTCAATAAGGGATTTAAAAAAGAATCCCTTGTTGAAGAAGAGTAAAATGCTATCAAACTCCATCCCTGATTGCCATTGACTCTGTGTTATTCAGGTTAAAGATTGACAAGAAATGATTATTGAATGTTTTGGATTCCTATTATCTCAGAACAGACAAACAGGTTTAGATGAAAACCCTTTACCCAAGGTTAACTAAAGGTGCTTAAAACAGTGTTCAAATTATGTGAACGGATTGAAGGTGCCAAGAAACTCTTGTACAATCATGTTAAGTCTTAAGTAGAAACAATTAGTTGATTGATAGAAACTTAATTGGCAACTTCATGATATTTTATTGTTTCATTTATCAACATACTAAACGTTTGCTGGTTCCAACTTCTCCAATATGAGGATTTGATGCTTTTCTTTCACATATATACTATCAGAAGGATTATTTTGGGTTTGGGACCATTTGAGAATGAAACAAGCATTTTGCTTACATAATCTTTGGCCCTGCAAAACTGACATTTAAGAATAACTATTAATCGAGAAAATAATCAGCATATTAATCAATACTGAACACGATGATAACATATTTAAAAGCTGACCAAGATTTAATCCAAATGTAACCAATTGCAATATCTTTATGTGACAATCCTTACCTTTTGCGTGTAACTGTGATCTTATTTCATATTTAATTAAAGGGTTTGTCATAATGATGGAAAATAAGCATTGTAAGTTATGTATTCATGATTGAAATTTCAGGCCTGTTGTGTTTGCAGTCATTACCAATAAATATACACTTTGACAGCATCGGATAATATTGACAACGCACTTATATATACAAGTTTATAACCTGTATACACTGCCATTCTGTTCAACAGGATTCACAAAATAGGACTTAGCAGTTGAATTACATCAAAGGTAAATATTTTTCTTAGAAAAGCAACGCTACAAGAATGATGTAACTCCTGACAGTTATAAAACTAGCTGTTTACGCCAATAATATAGCAGTTATTTTGTGATGTAAACACCAAAGTACCATACGGGGGTGTGCCCATTTCTGTCAGAATACTTTAATAGCCGTACGTAACATAAAGTTACTGTACTGATGAAGAAAAGCAGCAGATCAGCGTTAGTTTGGTTTCGAATGTGTTAGCATTACCTTGTTAGCTACATAACGCTAGCGATCTTTAGCTAGCTAGGTGACTAGCATTAGCTATGATTTCGCAGTTTGTCCAATATCACGGAGACAACCCCCCTCACCTTTCTGCGGCGGGTATTAATAAAAACTCATACCGTTGATGTTTTAGATATATTTGTCTGATTTAATCCTCTTCTGGCTACTTGAGAAGTAGCTAACTGACTTAAACCGCCCTCGTCTCCTCTCAGCGTCTCCAATGCATAGACTGTGCTCCAATGTTATCAAACAGGGCCTCTGATGTCCCCGCGCCAATCAGCGTGCTAGAAACGTCTACGCCTCCTTTGACGCCCCATGTATGGTGCACATGATTGGTCAAGGAGATGATGAATGACAGCTGTATACGCCAATCATTGATCAGCAAGTTTGGCCTCCGCAGCCAGTCAGAGAATGGAATTTCCTCAACATATTGACTTCTACAGTCACTCTTCCCTTAGTCCTTCTGGGATCCAGACACCTCCTACTTCCTCTACGACATGTGCAATAATATTATGTAATATTTACATTATTATTACATAACTCGTCGAAGGCCTGAATGTTTAACCTAATCATCCTGCAGGCCTAATCCTTGGCTTCGGGGTACAGAATTTACTGCCGCTGCTGTCCTATGTCCTGACATTGTTACTGACAACTGATTTTTTTAAAAAACGGCCTCCTCCTTATTATTATTAAATGGAAGAATCTGCTCCTGTCACTGCATTAACCTGCACACAGTGCACCAAAACCTGCATGCACCTGTTGACCTTACACAAGGGGTCAGCAATTAGCCAGTTTTTCTCAGCACTTCTTATAAGGGCCGATATTGTACAGGCATTGTACAACATCAGTGAAAACACATCCTAATATGTTGTTAACATGTTTTGCTTATTTATTTCCTTTAATTCATTCAATAATAAACTTGATTTATAAAACAGTTTCAGGGTTAGGCTATATCTGAGGGCATTTGTCATCGTTCCCATTAGTAAGAGAGGGTGGCTTATGTTAAAACTCAATTGGCAATAATGTCTTATTTTTTGAAAATGTTTATGCAGTAACTGTCTGATCCACTGCCATCATGCATCACCCAGGTTGTCTTGGATACTTTAAGTATTATAAATGCTATATAGCTGAAAGAGTTTTGCAGAAAAGTGAACTCACTGTGAATTAGGAGATTCTACAAGATACTTTTCCAGAGTAAGGTGAGTGATAATTCAAATACCCTTAGATATTTGTTGTAAACAGTTGATCTCTGAGTTAATCAAAACCAGGGGATTCAGTTGCTCCTGGATCTTCAAATAAAATTCAAAGAGATTTAATGAGAAGATTAAAAATATTCAATCAGGCAAATACTTAGCCTACATATTGAGTGCAATAAATGTGTAGTGGGTCTCTTCCTCACCAGACTTGGTGCTTTTAAACCTTTAAATATCTCAGATTAATTATCATTATCATTAAAGCTTCTGTCAGTCCATTGAAACTATCAAAAGAATTTAAAAAGGAGATAGCTGAAATAGTGCAAGCCACTATTTTGACAAATTGAATTATCTCTATCATGTACTGTATAAGTCAACTGTATAACAAACCAGAGTTCAAACAATGTAAATGAGGAAAACAGAGGAAGGAGAGGGGAAATATTAGACAAAAACATGATAAATTACAAATTAATTGGGATAATTCTGGTGCTATCAATGTGTTTTTCACATTAGAGGAATTGAAAAGAGCTATAAATCATGGCAAAGATATCACTCCAGGTAGAGAAGGATTGGGATGACATCACCTATTTAAACACACTGGAGGGCTGGTGCTAGAGGAAATGTTAGCTCTAATCAATAATGTGTGGGAGATTGGTCATCTTCATAAGGAGTGGAAACATGTAATAATTCCAAATTTGAAACCTGTGAAAGGAGCCAGATAACCCTAGTTCTTATAGGCACACTGCCCTCACCTCTGTATTATGTAAAATAATGGAACAGATGATAACAGACAGACTAGTGCAGATGCTGGAAAAACGGGGTTACTGACAGAGTACTGCAATACGGACTGTCAGAATACACTTCAGTCATAACCAAGTCACTAAGAGTAATGTGGCAGAATACATGGAAAAAGGAAAAGAAGGGGAGGTCTTACAGAAAAAAGTGGAAAAAACAAAGAGCAATTTTCCCTACAACAGAAAGGATTCGGTTGTCACAACCAGATTGAGGCTTGGGCATTGTGGGTTTAGGAGTAGGCTGGCTATGACTAAGAAACACCCGGATGGCAAATGTAAGTGTGGAGGCTCAGAGACAGTGAGACACATCTCATCCAGTGCAAGAATTACTCACATCAAAGGAAGAAGCTGTTCAAAGAACTGGGAGCAGTTGGAGAAACTCTGCTCACTTTACTCAACCTGGATAATTGGACTAAAATGAAGAAATTTCTGGAATGTTTGCACAGTATTAGACTACATAACAAAATATAAATAACTGTCAAAAGGAACATTAGAGGGCAGCAATACGCCATGGTAGCTTGCAAGGATCTGCAATTCTTTCTATGAATGGGGTCTTTTTTTTCTTTACAGCTATCGAAATGGGCAACCCTCTCTGAACAATATGGAGACATCATTTTTGGCAACAGCTCATATGAAAGATAAAGATACAATGGGATAAAGCGTTTGCAATGTAAATATTAGCTAGCTGCGATTCCTAAACAAACCACAGAATCTGACGGGTCACAGAATTTGCTGTAACACCTGCACTTCCTGTTCGGCGGGCCAATCGTAGCTTTTTCTCAGGTGACGTTTAGTGACGTAGCCAGCAGTGGCATTTCCTCGTTTGTTTTTCGAGCTTAACTCATTAACTGGAATCAAACGCCCAATATCAGAATGCATCTGCCCAGGTAACATCCTCTTTGAATTTGGGACGAACTACCTACATTACATTTCTGTTTTAGTCACACTTAATGATGTCGGTTAACCAGTGGATTTAATGTTTTTCCTGCGTAAGACTTAAAGTCAGCGTTAGTGTAGCTCGCTAAGGTTAGCGTTAGGTAGCTAACTATTACCTATGATGGATTGTGTGGGTCGACAAGACGTTTTCCGTTTCCGTCACTAAACTGTTTTACAAGCTAATAATGTCAGTGGAGATATTTCGCTACGGCTGTTGACTGTGTTTATCATGTTTATCCTCTTCACTTTCTCCCCAACAGCAAGCTAACGTAAATGTCCTTTCAGATGAAAAGGGCTGGACCATTTACAGTTCACTAATAAACATAGCGACTAACTGAACGGCATTCATATCAAACTCATTGCTAATTGCTAATTTTAATTGCCACAGATCATAAACTTGGATTCAAATAGTTTCTTAGCATCTCGAAACCGAGTTTGGGATATTATAGCAAGCTACGAGCTATATTAACGTTACTTATGAATGTGTTAGTCACTGTGGTGGAAAGTAACTAAGTACATTTACTCAAGTACTGTACCTAATTTAAGGTATTTCTACTTTACTTGAGTATTTCCATTTTATGCTGATTTATACTTCTACTCCACTACATGTATTTGACAGCTTTAGTGACTTTTCAGATGAAGATTCGACACAATGGATGATATAACAAGCTTTTAAAATGCACCACATTGTTAAAGATTAAACCAGTGGTTTCCAACTTTTTTGGCTTTTGATGTCTTACAAAAACCAGGGTGTAGTCAAGGTCACATTTCAGATGTCTATGAGTTGTTAACAGCTCCACGAAATAGTGATTTTTCCCTCTAAACTTCTTTCATGGGCTGTTGAATTAGATTACATCAGTTTTAGCAAACAGCTTTTCAAATGGGGCTCAGCGTGACAACGGAGAGGTCAAATCAGGGTCTGACATGGTTCTTGACATGAAGTCATTTTATAACTCCTGGTTAGAGATACTCTAATGAGTATGATGAGGTGACTCCTGTGTGGGATGGTCCCATGTGGTTGAATCCATGCTGCTTGCACGTCTCTTTCTCTCTCTGTCTCCTTATTTATCTCCATTTGTTTATTACCTTTGGCTAACTCAGTAACATGCATGCTGCGAGTGGATTGACATTAAGGCGGGCCGCTTGGAGCTGCTTAAGCAGGGATTACACTGACAGGATTTATTTAAACACACTGCCTGTTCCTCTGTTGTAGCTCCTCTTACATCATTCTCACACTCCACCACGTTCCCACCTCTAAACCCATCCTTCTTTCATTCTTAAAACATCGTCAGAGTTCACACGTGGAGCACAGTGATCAGTATGTGTTCCTAATGAAGAAAGATGACATAATCACTCTGTTTGTTTCTTTTAGGGTTGGCATTCACATGAAGAGGAGAAAACGGGGCTGCTTTCGAGCCTGAACAATTTTGTCTTCCTCCATCTGGACATCACTGTCTCTGCCTCTTCAGACCGGTGCTCATCCCCTCTCCTTCGCCAACATGCTGTGTTGGGGTAACGCGAAAGAAGGACAGTTGGGTATTGGTGTGGAGAAAAACCCCATGTTTGAGCCAAGGAGCTGTCAGGCGTTCAGTGGCAGGGGACTGATAGAGGTAGCTTGTGGAGGACAACATTCAATGTTCCTGCTTCATGATGGCAGTGTGTACACATGTGGCTCTAACAGCTGTGGGCAGCTGGGCCACGACAAACCAGGGAATTCCCCAGGTAAACTTTAAGTGTAAATGGCAGATTCATTTCCTTTTGGTTAATCATTATACATTGTAGGTTGTTGCACCACCCTGCACTCTCACTGCTTGGTGTGTGTGGAAAGTTACAAAGCATGTGTGAGAATACGGGTGAGCATGACATGATCTATATCGCTAGTGCGTGAGTCGGTGGCCTTATTAAAGTGGAGAATTCATTCCCTCTCTCATTGGTGTTATGTGAAATAATATGTTTTGACTATTTCTAAACCTTTTTTATTCATATTTCAAACTTCCTAAATGATTAAAAGTGCTATTAAACTAAAAGAGGAAGGCCTATTATGTAGCAGTTACAGCCAGACGTACTGCAGTAGAGTCACCTTCTCATATGAGAATATTTCAAGATGACGTTGCTCCAACATTTCCACATTTATGTAGAACTGAAGTAGCTTCTCCAATGTGCCATTAAATGTCTTCTACAGGTCTTAGCAAGTCCAATTAGTTTGTTTTCATCGCTGCTAAATATGATACGACCTGCATGACTGATAACCGATGTTGATAAAGTTACCAGGCAAAAACATGGTGACAACACAAGCTTTATGTAACAATTCATGTATTTTATTCACTTGTGTTATACACAACACAACATTACTTTGGCTGCAAAATTGACTGCAAAGAGAAAGCGTCAATATTATCAAAATAAATACACATTTTAGTCAATGTGCCTCCATTTCTAGGTCTTTTTTATTGGTAGCATGAGATTGCACAGCTAGCTTCATTGCCATTTCTAGATTTGAAACACTTATAGCTTGTAAAGTGATTACAGACAGCGGTGGGTTTGTGTTTGTGTCATGTGAGCAGACGTTTGTGTTATACAGGCATGTGAGAGCCTGCACGATAGCAGGAAACCACTCAGGAAATGAGCACACCGACTGCAAAGTTTCTAATTGTTTACTGCACATGTTCCCTTCACACATGCTTCCTACTGCATTTCTCCATTTTCTATTATGTGACATCAAGTATTGTCTCGAGACAAGCCCATTTTTACAGCGTAGTTGAAAACAAAGATGACTCGGATTTTTTTCTGTGTATTAATGGTTTTATTTGTTCTTAGCATCTTGAATCTCGGGCGTTACTATGTTATCACATACAGTACATTAATGTTTTCTTGCTTAGGTAATTTGAAGAACACATATCTAAGTTGGTGCTGTAGGAAAGATTGTTGATGAGATAGACTGCACATGTTAAATGCCTTACATGGGTTGGGTTCATGAGGACATCATAAATGCCCTCTGTGTCATAAGATCCTAAAATAAGATTAAGTACCAGTTGTCAATTAAAATGGATATCTAGCTATTTGTAAAATGAACATTTACAGCACCAGAATCAAAACATTACATACCTTGATCTCTTATTTTTCATGCAGCTGTTTCTGTGATAGTCTTACAAGCTCTTCCTCCTCTCCGCAGAGCTAGTAGGAGCTCTGGACACTCAGAAGATAACAATGGTGTCATGTGGTCGGGCCCACTCTATGGCGGTGAATGAGCAGGGCCAGGTGTTTGCCTGGGGAGCTGGTGAAGGGGGCCAGCTCGGTCTGGGGACTGCAGAGGCGACTGTTCGAATTCCAAGGTGACTGTGTAGTGCACTATAGAGGAACTGATGCTTTGAGTCTGAAAAGAGAAACAAACACATAGACTAGGGATCCATAGTAACAATGTTTTGACTGCTTATGTTTCCATTAAAATATAATTGATTTTAAAGTGTAATGAACTATTATAATGACTTTTCAGATGCATTCAGTAGCCTGAAACCAAGTTAGTTTTACAGGATTTTGGACCTGATGAACAAATGTTTTTTGTGTTTTCCTCAGGTTGGTGAAAAGGCTGTGTGACCACCGCATCTCTCAAGTAATGTGTGGGAATCAACACTGCATCGCACTTTCTAGAGGTGTGAAAGGCACAATCTCTTCATAATACACGATTATATCACTCTTTAGATCTGGAATCTCATATCCACACACTGTACATTCAAACTGATTGCAGTTCACATCTGGTGTCAGAATACACATCTCAAATTCTTCTTGAGAGACAAATTGTGTTTATTTTCTTTATTTTGTTTATGTTTATGTTGAGATTGGAGATGGTTCGGGGTTTGGTGATGGTTGGCTGTAGGTTTTAGAGGTTATTTTTAGGACTTACAGTTAACAGTGTCCTATGTGCTTTCCAAACTCTTAGATGGCCAGCTGTTCACGTGGGGCCAGAACACCAGTGGCCAGCTTGGACTGGGTAAAGGAGAGCCCAGTAAGCTGTTCCCTCATCCTCTGAAGTCTCTGGCGGGAATTCCTTTGGCACAGATAACCGCTGGTGGAGATCACAGCTTTGCACTCTCCTTGTCCGGAGCTGTGTTTGGTTGGGGAAAGAACAGAGCTGGACAGCTGGGTCTCAATGATAAACAAGGTAAAAAAATCAGCTGGATAGAAAGATGCTGGACTCTTTACATTTTTAAAGTGCATTGTGTTTCTAAGACATAAGATGTATTATTATTTATTCCAGTGTAGCATAGTGTTTGTTGCTAATTATAATGTAGAATTAACGTTGCACATAGCACTTACAGTATTGTTTGGGCAATAGAGAAGTGTGTATATTTCACCAAGTACTGTGTGTCTATATAGAGGAAATATACACACTGAACTGAAGTAATACATTGGTGTTTGGCAATGTTTTACCAGCAGTACAGGAAGTGGGTTATTCCTTTGAAAATGGTTTATAAAATGGTTATAGGTGGCCATGTTGAAACAGAGAATAGTATAAAATGTTTAATTGAAAACCTCTTTTTCTATTTTTTTTTACTTGGCATGATAAAGAAATGATCTATTGGACAGTGAAGTCATGATTTATTACCACATCAATGCTACTGGACTACTGTTAGCTGTGTAGTCCAGTGTTCCCATAAGTCTCACCTTTACATTTGTGGATACATCAGACTTGCAGAACAGGTTGACCTTGTTTATGTTTCCCTTCCACAGATCGTGCTGTCCCTTGCCACATCAAATTTTTGAGATCTCAAAAAGTTGTTTACATCAGTTGTGGAGATGAACATACAGCAGCCCTCACAAAGGTATCAATATAGCTGAACCCTCACCTGTGCTTACATATATAACATATTTTGCTGCCTCTGATGGCATGCCACCAAATCTAAAATAATTCAGTTTGGTCAGTTGTTGGATAATTAGAGTATTTTCTTTTTATACTGTAGTGACCTGCTTCTTGTTATACTGAGCATTTGTTTCAAGAGGACCTTGAAAAATCTAAAACATATTCCAACCAGTCTGTTTAAATCTGCCTAAATAACCCCGACCCAATACCTGATACATGTGCTTTAATAAGCAAAATTACATTGTATTTTCTCTCTGGCAGGATGGTGGCTTGTTTACGTTCGGTGATGGCTCATGGGGTCAGCTGGGGCACGCCTCCACCAATAATGAACTTTTACCCAGACGAGTGCTGGAGCTCATGGGCACAGAGGTGTCCCAGATCGCCTGTGGCAGGTAAAGCTACACAGAGTATTAGGTAACACCTGTACAATCTGATGCAGCTGAATACAATAATCCTGCAGTAAATTATATGTTTGTGAAGTTTAAACTTTGTTTAGAGTGTCAGAAAGGTGTTGATTAAGTTCAATAGTAGGTTAGTGGTGATGTTTAACTTAGATAGTATTTTCAGTGTTTTATTCACTTCCATTTATATACATAAGACGGAGAGAATATAAGAAACACCACAGCCTTAGCAGTAGAGTTACTGTAGAGAACACATTTCTGAAACAGTGTCAACAAAAACTGAGTATAAAAAGGTCACAAATGAATTGCAGGGTAATTTAATTGGCTTAAATTAAGACTATACAGGCATAACTAATGAATTCATTGTATAAATTGTGTCCTTCTGCATCTTAAATCTTTCTTTTTCTTTTTGTCAGGCACCACACGTTGGCGTTCGTTCCTTCCTCTGGTATGGTTTATGCATTTGGTTGTAACAGCCATGGCCAGCTGGGTATAGGAGTACTGGGAGATGCCAGAGGCCCATCTCCTGTCAAGACCAGTTTCCTGCATGGACATTCCAATAGAACAGGTAAGGCAGAAGACTGTTTGCTCACTCTATGAGGCTGTTTACACTTGGTTTTAAAATGCGTTTCGGTGATCCGAACAGAAGTGGACAGTGGAGACACATTGCCGTTCACACCCGTGTCTATCCTGTGTCTCCAGGGTGAGAGCTGACCACTTGTGTTCAGATTTCGTTACTGCCTACGTCACTTCCGCCACAATGTCGAAGGGCCCTGCGCAGAGTTATTATGTCAATCTGTCACCAGACAAGCGTCAGAGTTGTTTCATATATTCTAGCTAAGAAAACAGAAATGTTTCAATATCTAATATACATGTACAAACTATTCCAACTGTTGAGATTGGCGGGACAAAGTTATTTGGCGTTAGCGTACTGTCATCAAAACAACCACCACGTCCTGCATTGATGATGTATTTTCCTGTTAAGTCCTTGTCAGGGATCCATCAGGATACATCAGCGTTTATATTACAAAAGATATGTGGTCAAATGCATCCCAGACCACCTCGACAAGTGGTTTGAATGCTCGGATCACAATGCGTCTTCGTGGTCATTTACACTTGTATTTAACACTGTCCACTTGTGATCCGATCAGCCAAGATGCATTTTAAAACCAAGTGTAAACAGGGTCTGTGGTATAAACTTATACTGTATTTACCAGATATGTGTGGCTTGAATTACTTTTTTGAAATCTCTGGCTACTATTTAAAACATTTTCCATTTATTAATACTTATGTATTTAGATGTGCGCTCTTTATTTTCTAGCAAGTAAAAGTGACATTTTTTGGAAATGTATTATTTAAAATATTTATTATTTACGACATGGAAAATAAGCAAAGTACAAGTATGACGACTATCATGTGAATATTTTAAGATTGCATCTACAATTGATCTATAATTGAACAGCCTTTAACACCACATACTCAGGTTCAAGTTTATTTGTGAAGCACCATGTCATACAAATGCAGGTGAAAAGCAGATACATTAAGGCATCAAAGTGAGTATTTGATTCACTGTTATAAAATGTCAGCTAGCTAACGTGTTGTATTTGTCTTTCTTTATCAGATTCAAAACAATATACAGTGACCAAAATCATCTGTGGAGGAGACCATAGTTTCTTATTCTACTCTAATGAACAGGTATGTATGTGACTTGATAAAGTGTTGAGTAATCCCCCTATTTTTAAGCTTGTTGCCTTATTTATGAATTTTTCATCAGTTGGTCCCCACTATTTGTGTAGTTTGTACATCTTCTGACAATAGTCCCATTGATTCATATCACTCTCTTCAGTTTTTGCAGTTCTTCAGTCACAGAATTGATTTTTTTTTAATGGCAATTTTACTGTAATTTTTAATTTTACCACATGCATACTGTATCACCTAAAGTTAGAAAACATGGATAAATGTGTGATGCAGACAGAAAATCAGGTGTCTTAAGAAGATGAGATGTATTATAAGATAGACGAAGCCAACAATGTTACATATACCATGACTGAAAAAGGTTATACAAATCTACTCCACACACACATCCTTGAGCTGCTGATCTTCTGGGGATTATCAGGATCCTCTATTTAATCTACTAATTCCTTATCCTCTAACCTTACCATCAACACTAGCTGCCTACTGTAAACCCTCAACGTTGACTGTAATATAATAGTTTCAACACAAAAATCCTTTTTAAAGCAAAATAAGATGCATACTTTAAAAACTACACCTAAATAAATCGGTCAATTTAAGTTGCAGCTAATGTGGTATGTATTTTCTTTTTGCCAGTGTTGCTGCACTCCGGTTCATCACTGTCAGCGTTTCACCACAGGGTGGCATTAACGCCTAAACTTTGACCGGTTCATATATTGGCCCTGAAGGATCTATGGAGCAATTGTCTGGTACAAATATGCAACAAATTGCCAGGAATGTCCACTGATAAAGACATAACACACATTCAATCTCTACAACAAAAATATTTAGACCTCAGGCGTGGCCTATTTATTTTATCTTCATGGAGGAAAGAGACGCACAAGCCAAGCCAGCTCTGTGCTTTACTGTGCCAAACGCAGTGGAAGTGCCAGCACAAACAATCTTCCAAATGTTTGTAACATTGCTGTTCTGTTTCTGCTTGTCTTCCTCTCTGCAGAGTTCAGCCCCCCCAGAAGACTTCAGAGTGATTAATATCAGTAAAACTCTCTCCCCAATCAATTATGAAAGATTAAATTCGTGGAGGTTAAAACTGATGTACACCACAGATTCTAGTGTCAAAAAGTAAGTAATAAACAATAATTGTTTGAAACGGATTTGATTGTATATTTCAAAGTATTAACTTGTTGTACACCATCAGTTTTAATGGTGATATTGGATTTGCTTGCTTTGATATGTATAGATATTTAACTCAATTTGTATTTTAATGGTCTCTGTACTTGTCGTTCAGTTTAAACTTTTCATTGTAATGCTCTGTTTTCTGTTTTTGTGCACAGTGATATCATAATACAACTCTCCTCTACGGCTTGCTGGAACGCCAGCTTCTTGGACCAAAGGTACTCGACCCCTTCATGTTTTTTCTGTATCCGAACACTTATTGTAAATGGCACAGGAAGTGATGTCTTGGCCTTTTCTCACATCACAGCAGGTTTACGTGTTTTAATGAGAAGGGCTACCGTAAGAATAAGATAAGAAAACCCAGTGATGACTGTGAGGAAACTGGTCTTTACAGCATCAAATGGTCGTAGAATATAGCACTGTAATGGACAAACGAAAGACAGGGTGATATCATGCTTAACCACCCATGCAAGATTTAATCAGGGTAACCTTGATCTTGTGTGCATAACTGTGCTCTCACAATGCACGGCACTTAAGTTCAGGACTGCAGATGTTACACATACACCTGCTGTGTTGATGACAAATGATGTGGATGACAAATTCCATTGCCAGAATAAAACTGCCTTTCTGTGTAGACTGGTTGAAGGCTGTTATCAAAATTAACAACAGCAACCGTAGCATACATAAAAAGGTTAGTCTCTTTTCGGAGGTGGTCTATGTTGGTGAGCCTCCACCAATTAAAGTACCAAAAAAAAAAGCACTGAATATGGTTGCAGCAAGTGCAAATTGCACTGTGCTGCTGGATTTCCAGTGTTTGTCCTCCTCGCTTTGCATTTCACACAATACATCTGACCGTGGTGAAGATCAGTAAGTATTTTATTAGTGTCTTTATTAAAGCTAGCTGCAAGTAACGATTATTTTCATTATTGATTAATCGTTTTGTCAAAAAAAATGTCATTTCTTAGAGTTCAAGGTGACATCTTCAAATGTTGTGTTTTATTTGACCTACAGTCTAAAATCCAAAGATATTCAGTTTATAATCTTTTATGACACAGAAAAGCTTCAAATCTTCACATTCAAGAAGCTACAATCAGCAAATTTTTAGCATTTTTGCTTTAAAAATGACTAAAACGATTATTCGATTTTCTGTATATTGACTAATTGGTTAACCATCTAATCGTTGCAGCTCTAGTGTCATTTACATTCGTTTTTCATCATATAGATACTGGCATGCTATCCAGACATGTTCACCTAAATAAAAATGAAGAGGAAGTGTACAGTACTATGATACTAAAAACCATGTAGCTGAATGCACAGACTCGTATGTCAGCAAAATTCTTGAGAACCGATTCACCAGCAACCTCACAGGATCTACTTGGTTTACTTGTCACATGCTCTCACTCGTGTTATGTCATCTTATCCATCAAACATGCTGATCATCAGGGCTGAGAAAGATGCTATCTTTTTGGTCACTGAGACCTGTGAGACTCCAGATTTCTTTGACAGTCAGCCTGTGCGGGTGGTTTTTGAGGACAGACTCATCAGCAGATAGTTATCGTGTTCGGGGAATGAGCTTTGGAGACCATGAAGGACCGTTTTATTCTACTCCCTCCCTTGAAACTCAGAAGGACTTATCGAGACTGTCGGCAAAGCTTCTAAAGCCACTGTTACATGTGACAGAGATGACAGATGACTTTATTCCACAACTTTAAGGAGTTACATGTGTACAACTGCGCATACGGGAAAAAGAAACAGAAAAATTAACTTTTTTTTTTTTTGCAGAAGACATCTGGGCATGTCACAGTAAGAAAAGCACAGGTGTCAATAATAATTAATAATCAGTAATATTTGTGCGTTTCTACTATGACAAGTTAAAACGTCTGCTGTGAGGAAAGGCTGAAGAACAGAAACAGCAGCTGAAGTTAAACACTGGACGAACACAATACAATAGAAATTGGAATCTTGAATCTAGCCATTATTATCTTAATAAATCAAGATTAGTTCTTTATTTTAATGCATTTTTGGCTTTGAAAAGTTTCTCTGTTTTGACAGTGCTTTGTCTAATCACGTAGTATCTTAACCTCCTTTAATAGCTTGCTTCTGTCTTCCTAAAACTTATGACAAACCAGTGTATAATGGTCAAATTATGAGTACCACACTTACCTTTAAACTGGTTTCCTCTGTCCACAGGGCTAAAAAAGTAACTTTTCAAAAACAAAATAATGATAATAATAAACTTTATTTATATAGCACCTTTCATATCATAAAATGCAGCTCAAACTGCTTAGAGATAGAGAGATACAATAGAAATCAGTAACACAGGTATTAAAAACAGGAGACACAAGGAGCAAAATGTACAAATAAAAATCCTAAAGATACAGAAAAAAATAGGATAATACTAGTAATAAAAACAAGTTGATAATGGTAGAGACAATCTTAAGATATAAAAAGCAGAAAACAAGTATGAGAAATATAAAATAAATATCAAATAATAACAATGGTGTTAAAAAAGGTGGAATTCATTAAAAGCAAGATCATAAAAATATGTTTTGAGCTGTTTCTTACAACCATCAACAGAGGTTGCTTGTCTTATTTATGATGGGACTTTGTTCCAAACCTTTGGTGCATAATAACAGAAAACTGCTTCACCATACTGTTTGTAATTCATTTTTGGTATATTGAGCAAGCGGACACTAAACGACTTAAGGGAACAGTTTGGAACGTACTCAGATAAACAATCAGTAAAGTAAAAGAATTTTAAAATCATCCTCAACATTACAGGTAGCCGGTGTAATGATGCTAGAACTGGTGTGATACTCTTTTCCTTGTCTTCACTATCACTATTGAACAGCCTGTAGGATCACTGTGCTCCTCATCATGCCAATCCTGTAGATGCATTTCCTTTTTACTGTAAGATAAACTTAAAATTTAATGTACACTGTATTTGTATCTGCCCATGAGCTTTGGGGTGTGATGTAGTTGCTTGGCTACACCACACACAGCAAGTGTCGTCCTCTCCGGTGTTACATTTGGGATCCAGAACAGCTCATATCGTTCTTAATTTAAAGTAAAGCTGACAGAGTTCAGTGAGTGCTCATGGCTCATATTCACTGTTCACTGGAATGTAGCACAACCGCTGTGCTATTGACATCAGTGTTATTTGTTTGGCAAACAGTCTCCGCAAGATCAGATCTGATGTGTTTGTTTTATGACTAAATAAAAGCTGTGCTACGAGACTGTGAAGGCTTACACTGTAAATAGTTGCCGCCAGTCACGTTGAGGATTCTTGTCGGCTTTTTTGGAGGTGATGCCGTGGGCGCGTCCATCAGTTAGTACTCTCTGTCCCCGGCTCTGAGGCTGAAGAGGAGATCTGCTTAGGGATTGGCTTAAATACCTTTAGCCTGTGTGTTCACCTAACAAGCATTGCTCATATCGGTGTGTGTTGATGCTGGGAGTGTTGAGAATTAGCACACCCACCCTGGCTCACAGCTGACGTGCCAAATGACAGGTTGGAATAGATTTGTGTTTAATCCAAAGCAACGTCTGCCTTTTATACCGAGGCTTCACAACAAAAGTCCCTGAATCTGAGCTCTGGTCTATTTTTATCCTGTTAGTGATCACTGGAACATTATAGGTAGTCTAGACAATCATATGTTTGTTTGCTTTCTCAGTGATGACGCCCACTTCAAAACCAATCCAAAGATCCCAGGAATTGATCTCAACTCTGTCAGAATGCTATTTGAGACGCTCAGCAAACCAGCCTTCTCTGGACTTCTGGAGCAGGTATTGGCCAATAGTGTATTCATAAATTAATGTGTACAAGGAAGTGAAACGTCTCTGTTAACATCCAAACTCAACTTCCTGCATTCCAAGGACACGGACATGCAGTACGTTTTGGATGTTAACAGTGTTTTCCCCTCTGTTGTCTCACTTTTTTTAAATCTGATCTCAAGTGATAATAGAGAAAGATAACATTTGTGAATCCTTATGTAGTCTCAGTGTCCCCTACACGTACTCTTCCACTCACTCTCCGTCAGGAAACTTAATGATAATATCTTTAAAGCTGGTCGCCTGTGGTGACAATCCTATGGAAAATGATCCCCTGACTCCGCAGTTCTACGAAGCGTTTTAGCAGCTCTCAGCCTGCAGCTTTACTGTTTTGGTTCACGTTCACTGCTCTCAGCAGAGTTCTTTTCCTCCCGTACCAGACAGCTGTTTTCAGCAAAAAAAAAAGCTCTGATGAATTCCCAGTACTCTACCTACCCGACACCAAATGGCAGACAGACAAAGTTAGCGACTAGCTGGTGAACATATTTGAGCATTTGGTTGCTGAAGAGGCAGATATTTTTAAAACGAGAGCGACTATTTGGTTTACATTTGCCAGATGGGTAGAAACAAAACTCCTCTTCTTGCTCTGTTTGCTGGATGTGTAAATAAGTAACTTTTGCCAACACGTTCCCCATAACAACTTCATAAGGTGAAAACACTCTCACCAAGCACTTTATTATGAACACCTGTGCAATCTGATGAAATCCAATGCAACAACTCTGCCATCAATTCTACTTTTATGAAGCTTATACATTTTCAGTTTTTGTTGACATCGTCAGTAAGATGATAATTCTACTTTATGTTTATTATGTAGGTCATAGTGGGTGGTGGTGGTGTACTGGAGTCCTCATGTATGTTAGTGGATGGACAAAATATAATGAACATAAAGTAGAATTAACACCTTTCTCATGATGTCAACAAAAACTGAAAATGCATAAGCTTCGTAAATGTAGAATTTATGGCAGAGCTGTTGTATTGGATTACATTAGATTGCACAGGTGTTCCTAATAAAGTGCTCGATGAGTGTGTGTCAGTTACGTTGTGTGAACAACTTTCCAATGAATGCAGATTTAAAGCAACCGATTTATGATAGTCTCAGAAATCGAGACAAAAATGTCTTGGTCTCGCTTTAAGGAGGTGTGTATTACAAGTTGCTATGGAGAAAACATTTAATATCAAATCTAAATCACAAATCTCCAAACACAAAGTTATTTTGAGAGCCATTTGTATCAATCAAAACCATAGAATTTGATTTTAGGAGACAACATTTCCAAATACCTAAACTTATGAATCAGATTTAATACTGAGTGAAGATTCAAATCATCTCCCAGTTTGTGTTTTTGTCATCTTAATGAAGCAGTTAAAGGAGAAGCATCTGGGCTTTTATACATATCTAGCTTGTGGTTAAAAACATCCATGTCATAAGTGAATATTCAGCTTGTTTTGAAAGCACATCAAGTTCTGCCACAGCTACATGGCACAAACTGCAGGACTGAGTCATAATCTCTAACATTAGCTCAGTAATGTTAGGTTTAGGATTCATGTGCTCAATCCAACATGATTTATAATCTGTGTGTTGACTGAGGCCGCGTTCCAAACCACTAAAAGCTTCTCCCAAATTTTAGTGACCTGATATTTTTGACTGATATTTTTCTACAGCTGTCTACTTGAGCTAAGTTGTTTTGGAATTGGAAAATATCTCATAAATGTATACTTATGGTGCAGACACACAGACTCCGACGAGGACGCACCGGACCACTGAACGCTCCAACCGGCGGGCAACATGCTGCGAGTTGGGCGGTGCTCTGCCGTACACTAAATTAAAATAGGCAATGTAGTAACAGAATCTGGATTCATATTTGATCAGCACTGCAAAGTTTGATAGTTTGATCTGAGTTTCGTGAGCCGACCGTGTTGCGCTGGATGGACCTCAATTGCACAAAGTTGAGGTCGAGTGGTGATTATGCAAATTCAGATACGCGCCGTGCCGTATCCATGATGCACTGTGCGGCCGGGTTTCCTGCTCTCTGAGATCCGTCGACTTGATATCAGTCAACGGATCCAGTGTGTCTGCACCATTACACATCATAGTGCAGTAAATTTCAATTAAGTTAATCAATAATGACAAAATGTATATTGATTCTGATTCTGATATTGTTTCATTGAGCTGTTCTGTTATTCAGTCCTACGTCTCTTCGCTCTTTCTATGTCCAACCGTCTATTTAGGCCACCAAGAGTTTCGAGAGTCTGTTGATCCCCCAGCTGCCGCGCTCTCCTCCTGATGTCGAGGCCATGAGGATCTACCTCATCTTGTCTGAGTACCCGGCCCTGCAGGACTCCAAGAACTACATCCGCCTCACCATCCCCCTGGCAATGGCCATCCTTCGGCTAGACGCCAACCCCAGCAAAGTATTGGGTATCATATATGCATGCACACACTTCTTTTTTTTTTTTTTTTCTTTTTCAAATTACAATTGGTAGCTAATAACGGAGCATATCACGACATGTCACACCACACCATGTGGTGACGCCATGACACACACCATGACACCATGACAGACCACATCAGTCTTAATGACGACATCTACAGATTGTCAGTGTCCTCGTCCACATCCATGTCAACTATCCCCAGATAAAAACACACCACCAGACAAGAAAATGGTTCTAGAAACTGTAAGCTTATTGGTAATTAAATTTACATTTTAAACAAATATCTGTCAAATTTGGTTATTAGAGAGTTTAAAAAAACGACACATTACTGTTAAGAAATAAACTTTTCACTGGTCTCTGGTGAAAAACTACATAATGACAACATTGTTTCTAAATGCCCTCAAACGTATCTTTGGCACATCTGTACTGCAGTTTCTTGTTACTTATAGGTCAACATATACGCTGATTCCTTCATATCTTTGATAAGCTAATATTGATTGATAATATCGGACAGGTGATTAATCGGTTGGGCTCTACTTTGACTGATCTAATGTAAAATTTTCCTTAAGTATTTTGCAAGTTGTTGTAAATGACTTTTCCAAACACCTGCCGGCATTTAGCCTGGCTACATATCTTATTCTTTCACCAGACTCTGTCACATATGTACATGAGATATGACAGAATAAAACTCTGGTTTATAGACTAACAGGGTCCCTGTGGCGTTTTCTTGGAAACAAAGTTACATTTACAATGAGTGTTAATCACCAAAACACATTGTATGTATTCTCGAGGTCTAACTAAAGTGTTAAATGCATTTTCTTCGTTATAAAACATTTGCAAATCTGATTTTTTTTAAAAAGTACTTTAAACCCTGCAAAGTTAGTGTCCATGTTTACTATCTTACAGTCTGACGCCATGGGCAGGAAAATGTATGTGTCAACCGCATGCTTTCATGCAGGCATGTGCATCCTTGTGTGCATGCACAATGCAAACAAAATGGGAACCCATTCATAAAAAAACTGCCTCATATCGCTACTGGAGGTCAGAAACTCCACAGGGTACCTATAAGGCCAGTGGTGTGCTTGAAGCTAAGTAGTTTGTCCTTGTGTTGTCCACATTAACCAGCAGGGTAATTTGTACTGTACATACAAAAAATGAGAAACATACCTGCTGGTGTGTGAAGTGGGTGTGAATTGTTAGTTTTGGTAAATTGCAAAAATTGTTATACTCAACCCCCCCCCCCAATTTCAACGTCAGAAAGGTTTTGGCTGAAGGGGTTTCCGACGATGTTCACCAATCCAACAAGCGCTTCGTTACTTACACATTTGCACACTCACAATGGACGGTGCTTTTACACATTCATTGCCCATGTGTAGAAGCACCTGCTAATGAATACTAGAAGTAGATGCTATTGTGCACACAAACATATTTACAACTGGAGGCAGGTAGAACAACTTCTCACACAACTAATTCTATTACAATATTGCCAGTCATTTAATTTTACTTTATTCTTTGTCCCTGCAGATAACTGGTGGAGTTTAGTGGATTGCAGTGTGTTTACCAGAATGGTCGACATGTATAAGAGCATCGTTGTGTTCATGCTAATGGCTGGCAAGACCCTGCTCGTACCAGTGTTCTATGAGAACTATTTTCTCGCCACACTAAGGCTGCTGGAGAAACTCCACAAGGTATTTACAAAGGTCACCTGCTGCTCCTGTAAACAAGCCATGAATTCTGTATTGTTCCTCAGTACAATACGAGGAGGAAATGCTGTGTTGTTCCTGGTCAAATTGTTCTTGGTAGCTGTTGAGATGAACTGTACTTTGCCAGTTCCTGGAGTTGAGTCAGGTGTTTGTTCCATGTTACCAGGTCAACTTAAAGGCCCAACATGTGGAGTACAACCGCTTTTATATCCCTGACATCACCAGCCTGGTGGACATCCAGGAAGACTACCTCAAGTGGTTTCTGAGTAAAGCTGAAATTGTGAGTACTGAAATTCTCTGACTGTAGTTTGAAGTCTTTCATTACCTTGTTACTTGACGTCTGCTGATTCTGACCACACACACACACACACACACACACACGTGCGTGCGCGCTTAGAGCAGCATATTCAGGATTTAGCTGTGCTGCTTTTAGCTCATGTTATTCTCAGTGTCTGCAGAGATGGTGAGGAATTTTATTCATGGCTGCTTCTGTAAGGAGGGTGTGTCGCTGTTTGTTAGTCCTTGGTTTTCCCATGAGTGTCTAAGTTGACAGACATGCCTTTATGACTCACTGGACATGGAGGGGAAGAGAATTTTTAAACAATTTTAACTATTGTACACTTTGAATAATGTCAAATACACAAGTTAACCTGTTTTGCTTTCTCTCTCATTTTGTTTTCTAGAAAATGGGATCATCCCCTTCACAGGTACTTGAATTAACAATTGACCTCAAACATGTCAAAGTTAGATATTTGATTTGTTCCACCCTTTTATAACATTATTCTGTTTTTTCCCTGCAGAGTGACTTCCCCCCAGTGAACCTATGTGCCTATCCGTTCATACTGAACGCTCAAGCCAAGACAACCATGCTGCAAACTGATGCTGAACTGCAAATGCAGGTACGATGTGGGTTTAACTTGACGTAACCTCTTAACATCCACCAGGTCGCCGGCGACCTGCTTTAGACAGTTGTAAGCGGTTTAGCATCACGCAGTAATGACTAAAAGCAATTGGCACAATTTGGCCACTTGGAGACATTTTGGAGAGGTTTGGGGACACCAGTGACACCACCAAACTAAAAAGTTTCCGTAAGGTTACGCCTAGAGGTCTGGAATTATATACAGGTGTGGTTGACAAGATGTGGAAAGTATGTGGTGGTTTGCATAGTTCTGACATAAAGCATTTCCTAGTTATTGTTGTTCAAATATGACTCATTATAGACAAGGACCAAAAACACTTTTTTGAGCCTTATTTGAACTGATGTAGTTTTGGTTGTGTTTTAGCTACATGCTAATGTGCTAACAAGCACATCTCAAGAAACTAGAAGGTGTCACCTTTCAAATGAAGCCTAATACATGCATTTTGGCCTTACAGTTCTTCTGTTATAAGCTTTTTCATTTGGGTATGCCAAATAGATACAAAAAGGGTGGATGTTAAGAGGTACAACTTTTAAAACAAAACTTAAAACTCTATTTTTCAAACTTGTATGTACCTAGAAACTTTGATTGTATTTTATCCTCACCTACAGTATTAATTGTCATTTTATTTACTGTCAATTTTATGAAATTCAAATATTTTTCTTTGATATTTCTTTCTCTTTTTTATTTTATGTTTTTTTATTATTATTATTATTATCTTTGATAATGTGATTTGTTAAAATGTGATTTGTTAAAAATAGAGAATTTTATGTAATTCTTCTCATTGAATGACATCTTACTCTCTATTTGACTTTGACTAAAGCATCTCTCCTCTCTACATGCGACCGTAACCTAGATGGCAGTAAGCGGTGCAAACCTACACAATGTCTTCATGCTGCTCACACTGGAACCCCACCTTGCGAGGAATCCTTACCTGGTACTCCATGTGCGCAGGAACCATTTAGTAAGTGACACGCTACGAGAGCTCACCATGTACTCTGACGTGGACCTCAAGAAACCGCTCAAGGTGAGAACCAGGCGTAAGCTTTGTCTCCCACAGAGAAGTAACATTTTTTCCACAAACGTCTGCACTTTCTTGTCATCTCTCCTCTTATCTTTTATCTCTTCCCTGCCTCCAGGTGATATTTGACGGAGAGGAGGCTGTGGATGCAGGCGGAGTAACTAAAGAGTTCTTCCTGCTGCTGTTAAAGGAGCTGATGGATCCTGTGTATGGGATGTTCACTCATTACAAAGAGTCCAACCTGCTGTGGTTCTCAGACAAAGTAAGATATAGACACACAGATGAAGCAAAAAGATTCAGAAGACAGTTTTTCCATTTGCTAAACTTATTAAACCTACTTACCTACAATTTAACAGTAGATACGTTTATTTAAAGTGTAAAATCTCAGAAGTCTCAGTACACGTTACAAGAAGGTAGTTCACATTATAGATAAATAGATTCTAACACATTGAAACACATAAAACAAAATAAAAATAACAATTCAAGACAGAACAGAAACTAGTACTAAGGAAAGTAGAGCTTTTGCAAACAGTTTAAAGTGGGCCATATTATGAAAAACTCACTTTTTCAGTGCTTATGTGTTTTCAATGTATGTGTTTGGGTCACCCAGTCAGTTTGGTGTGGGCTGGCTTGCTCTGTACTCTTGTGATTCAACAAGCCAATCAGATTCGATGCCCTTTCTTATGTCACATGGGGTGAAGTTGGCTAAGCTAAGGGTGAAAAATTTGCGTGGGAAAGGGGTATAATATGGCCCCTTTAAGTATTTAACTGAAGGTGAGTGAAAATAAACAGGTTTTTAGTCTTGATTTAAAGGTCTCTGTAGTCTGAGTGTAGTAAATTATTCCACAGTAGTCAAGCTTGGTATGAAAATGCTTTGCAGCTGTTTATTAATATTTTAATAAAAAGTGAAAACTTGAAACAGATGAGCTTTTTGAAACCTTTTTATAACAGGAAGTGCAATCATATAAGTTGTTTCAAATTCTTGACCATGGAAACAGGAGTTTGACAAAATAAAATATCAACTCAATGTCCCTTTACTACCTTTTCCGGATCTTTCAGTCCCATCAGATGAAGTCTGCTCAGTTGTTGTTCAGTCATGTGATTAAGCGATTGTACAAAAGTGTATTAAACCTTAATGCGCCACCACAGAAAGGTAATTACTGCCATTTCATAAGAAAATGTGAAAATAAGTATTTTAAGTGAGTCTTGGTATCTAAAACCAACTGTAGCACATTTTTGTTAGTTTTAAAATGATAACATTAGAGTTTAAGCATTTTAATGTCAACTTGAAACAAAGTAGAGTCAAACAGTCACGAGAAAAGCTTCTCACAGCTGCATAAAATGAAATGCTGAGCATTTCCCTGTTGAGAAAAGCAGACATTTTTCTGCTAAACTGTCTTTGTTACACTCTTTTAAATTCCAAGGTAAGTTTGTCTGGTGAACTCCTCCTACGCTGTGAAAGCTCGGCAGTGACAAGACATCAGTCTGTTTTTGACATGAGAGAAAATGTGCCTGGAAGGTTTTTCTAAAGCTCAAAATGGATTTACCATCTGTTACTTAGAAGGCAGTTTAGAGTTTGGCGTCATTATTTCAGTAACTCAGATGACCTTTTGTTTGGAAGTTATTTAACATGCTTTGTTTTTTATACTTGATAGCAGTAAGCCTATAATGGATCTGCAGACTGGTTGCTTTGGCTTTTATTTGACCTGCTGCTGTGTTTTCCAAGAACAGCTGCGGTTTCTGGCGTTACACATAGTGATATGTCACTGGGAACATTCAAGTTTACAAAACACCACCCTCTATCAGGAGACGTGTCTTTGAACTTTGATAGAGATCCAACAATGAAACAGAAAAAAATTTCAGCTCCTTTTTCAATGACCATTTTGTCAGTCAAAGCAAGATCGAATCACTCCTTTTTTTTTCTCACTATTTATTTTCAACCCATATAAACACGAGTTGTAATAAAATAAATTGCAGGAGAATCTTAAATACCTACACCTCTTAAAATAGAGTTTGCCAAGGACAAAATGAGGGTCATATAAAAAAAAAAGTGCATTTATGTGTAATAATAATGAAACTTTATTAGTGGAAGGGGCTTGTTCACCACACCGACTTGTTTTGTATTAAATGTTTTATTAAAATGTTTCAGTTAACCAGCTGCTTTACTTTGTATAAATAGCAGCACAGCTAAAAGATGGTAGAATATTTACCATGAGTCTAATCTAGTAGGCTAAAAATGTTAAAACATGTGGGATTTTTTTCTGGTTAGTTTAATCAGAGCTCTAATGTTTTTGAGATGCTGGGTTTTGAGAGATCATCAGTTTCAAGGTTTCATGGTTTTATTGTCATTCCAACACATTGTAGATGTAAAGGAACAAAATTCACATTACTCAGATCCTGGTGTAATAAGATATAAAAAAACACACGTTAAAATCACTCAAAATATGGGAATAAATAACGGAAAATACCAAATAATAATAATAAAACACCAAAGTATAAATAAAGTATGAAAAGTACGAAGTAATAGCAGTTATGTTCAAACATGTCACTTTGTCGGAGAGACGGCAAGAAAGATAATCATTTTCTTGTCTTTGTCTCCAGTGTTTTGTGGAGCACAACTGGTTTCACCTGATCGGGATCATCTGTGGTCTGGCCATCTATAACTCCACAGTGGTGGATCTCCATTTCCCTCTGGCTCTCTATAAGAAGCTGCTGAGTGTGGTGCCCACGCTGGAGGACTTCATGGAGCTTTCGCCCACCGAGGCCAGGTAACTGTGGTGTTTTACCGTTTGCTGCACCTGTTTCAAGCAGTTTATCTTGACTGTGTTCATGTTCTTGGTAACTCTAGTGGTTCAAAGTGGGAACATGTTTAATAGGATTTTGTTTTATTCTTTTAAAGGGGACATATCATGCACATTTCCAGCTCCGTATTTATATTTTAGGGCTCTACTAGAATGTCTTTGCATGATATACAGTTAAAAAAAAAAAAAAGCTCCTGTCTCTTTAAGGCCCCCCCCCTTCCAATGAGCCCACTCTGTTTGGATTGGTCAGTTTCAGGAAGCTTGGGGGACATCCGGCTCAGGAGACTATGTAAACAAACAGTAGTAGTAAGATTTCACGTCTTTTTCTTGTTCTTTACTTGAAATGGAAACTTCTTAAATACATATGTACATGTTCAAGCCTGAATCTGATCCGAAACATGCGAGTGGACAACCCGAACAACCTGCAGAACAATCTTAGCAACAAAGTCTGTCGATCAGACGACCGTTTGTGAGCATGTGTGAACAATCTGACGTCATCATTAGGAGGAAGTAGATGTAACGTTGCAAACGAAGCCTGTAGCCCTGGGTTTTGACTTGCAGGAAGCATTTTTACAAACGTTCACCTCAAGTTTAGGAAGTTTGACCATGTTTAAAGGGCAGGTCCATTATTTATTTATTTTTTTTAGGTTTTTATATTATTCTGTAGCTTCCCAGTAGTGTTCCATATGTGTTCAAATGTGAAAACTCAAAATTTGGTGGAAGTACATGTGTTTTAGCGTTAAAATGTTATTTTCTGAAACCCTTCCAAAAACTTTGTCCCACATGACCTGACGCAGGTTTCTGCATGATGATGTTGCTACATATAAACTGATATAGACCACCTAGCCGTTCTAGACAGTAGCCACAGAGACGGACTGAGCACTCTGCTAAACGTGCTAACAGACACACACTCACTGTAGCTGCTACTCAAAGTTAAAAAAAATAAACTCTGAGCTCTCCTCACGCCAGTAAACGGCTCCGGATCAGAGCAAAATCCGGTGTGACTCGCGGGTGTTATTTGTCCTGGCTAAGGTGGTGGTGGGGGGGGTGGGCATCAGCACTCTAACCCACGTCACTACTTTTCACTAATGTCTGAGTGGGTGTTTCCATTTGAACATCCCGGAAAAGAGCGCAGATGGAGTTGGCTTTTAACAGACATCTGACATCATAACACTATAAAAAGAAAAACAGAAAATCAAAAAAAGGATGATACGTCCCCTTTAAAAAGCTATAACGCAGCAGAGCTCAAACACACATAAAAAAAATTCACTCTGCAAGTTTGTCATCAGGGCACAACAGTGTGTCACCCACTTACATAACCAGTCTGGTTTTTTTTTTTTAATACTTGTGAAAGTTATTGCCTCTGGGAAACGCCTTTTCATTGAATTTGGAGCAGGGTGGGTAAGCATTTCCTCAGCGTCTAATTGTCTCCAGTTGTAAACACAGAGAAGTGTTCGCACTATTGATTTTAAAGATTAGCCCTCTAAACAAGTCGGGCAGCTCAGCCTGTAGAGAAGCTCAACTTTGAGGGACACGATCCCGAAAAACTCTTAATGTGCTGCACTTTGATTTTGACTGTTGTTAAACTTTGAGCTGAACTCGGCACCGTGGTCACCTCGCACTGACAGAAGAAGAATATTAGATGAATATAGATGAACTAGCTTTAATCTGTGATAAAGATTCAGATTAATCTCATTTGTATTGTTAAGATTGATTTCTTTAGTTTTTTTTAATTACTGGAAAGTTATTTCAGTCTGTATTTTTGCAAGACAATGATATTTCACCCACTTACTTCACTAATTAGCATTTCCTCTGCCAGCTCTACTTGTCCTCTTTCCATGTTTCCTGTGTTTCTGGTTGGTAAATATCCAGCATGCTATTCGCAGGAAACATAACACAACACTCCCTGTGAGTCACTTTCCGTTATGAGCTCTTATTGTTAACACTTAGCCTCTGAACTAACAGACAGTTTTTGGGGGTTCCCTGTTTATTTGATCCATGGTGCTTCAGGACAGGCACAGCTGATCCCTGGCTTTTGTTCAAAATAACAGTGAAACAGGGATTTTAAACCTGAGATGGAAAGTGAATGCACGAAAATATCAAAAAGAGCAGCACTTGAAGACTGAGAGCGACTTATTAGTTTCTCATCTCAAATAGAACATCTGGCCTTTTGTTTGTTTTGTTTTTTTTACCACGCTTTTCCTCACTGTCATGATTTGTTAATAGTGTTTCTCCTTCTTGACATTAATTCCTTTGGTTTATTCTTCTGTAGGAGTCTACAACAACTTCTAGACTATGAAGGAGGTGATGTGGAGGAGACCTTTCTTCTCAACTTTGCTGTAAGTGTAACTTTTCAGCTTTTACCCTGATTTAAGCCAACAAATATAAACGAGATCGAAAATATGTTAAATTATGAGTAAACTCTCAACAACTTCTACACTTCACTCCTGCAAAAATCACTTATGACCACATGCACTTATGACCAAAATTAAATACACTTTAAAAGATTATGTGTATGTATATAAATGTATATGATAAAACTAAACGAAGACCTGTTAAACATTTAAAAGCAGTGGAACGATGCTGGTAAATGACGTAACAGATTGCACAGATGGCTACGACTGTTAAACCCTGATTCAATTCAGTGTAATTCAATTTTATTTATATAGCGCCAAATCATGACAAAAGTTATCTCAGGGCATTTTTCACACAGAGCAGGTCTAGACCGTACTCTTTAATTTACAGAGACCCAACATTCCCACATGAGCAAGCACTTGGCAACAGCGGAAAGGAAAAACTCCACTTTAACGGGAAGAAACCTCAAGCAGAACCGGGCTCTTGGTGGACGGCCATCTGTCTTTACCGGTTGGGTTGAGAGAGAAAGAGGGAGATGGAGAGGGAAGAGAGAGACACAGAGAAGCATAATAACAATAACGACGATAATAATAATAGAAATATGACTAGTAATAATAGATGGCAGCAAGAATGAAGGATTGCTTAAATCTTAAAGTTTTACTTTGCAACTTTGGCAACTATTTTGATTTGATTTGAAGTCATTTTTCATGCAAAGCTACCAAACATTTCCTGGTTCCAGCTTCTCATATGTGATGATTTGCTGTTTTCTTTGTCATTTATGACAGTAAATTGAATATCTGAAGGTTTTGGACTGTTCAGACAAACTGAAAAACTTCAAATTCACTCTTTTATAACATTTAATTCACTAAATGATTAACGGACTAACCAAGAAGATAAATGCTAGATAATAATTGTCGGTTGCAGCTGTAGACTCAACTCAAACGTCAGGTGTTTGAGTTGAATGAGGTCAATCTCAGATGTAAAACTGTGTCGTCACCTCAGATCACCAGGGAGAACTACGGGATGACAGAAGTCAAGGAGCTCATCCCCGGAGGAGAGCACATCAGCGTGGACAAAAACAACAGGTGAGACAAATCAAACACAGGATGTACTGTGTGTAATTTAAGCTGACATGTTAGATTCATCAGTTCTTCGTTTGAAATCACCTTGTTTTTGGCGCATTTTTAATGCTCCTTTTCTTTCTGTGAGCGATAAACAGATGACTGTGAAGGTTTTTTAAATATATTTTTCTCTGAACACGTAATAATATTCAGTGCCAAACAGCTGGCAGCTCGTGTCCCATTGTTCCACCTGAAGGTCATGGCACGTATTGAAAACATAAAAACAAATCAGCGGGTTTGTTTAGCGTCAGTCTACGTGTTTTTCTCCACCATCCCCACCTCGTTCCCTCAGCTCGTCCTTGCTCCGGTGCCGCTGATTGCACGAAGGAGTCCTCGGAGAGTTGTCGGGGCGGGCGGTGTCAACGTGTCTGGCTTCTGGTGTTGAACAGATGGCGAGTTGGCAGTGACCCAAGTCATGCCAGCAAAATCCCCTCAACACTCTGATATAAAAGTGGAATCGGGTGTTGTAGTGTAAAACAGAGCAACAAGGACGTCAGCTTTTCCACAACACACTAAAGGAGAGTTGATTTAGACTGAGGGAGGGTCAGTTTACCAGACAGCAGATGTACGTGTGCCGGTTTGTTATACAACGAAGGTGGCTCGATTTCCTGTGAAACAATATTTTTAAAGCATCTTTCTTCCTTTTGTTAATGCTTTTCCTGTTGAAATAGGAAGTTGTGGCGGTGTGAGAAACAGAAAGTCATCGCTTTTGTGTGGAAATCAAAATTTTGTTTTGTGGGAGAAGTTTAGAGGTGGGATTGTTAAAATATCTGTGATGTTTCTGTTTGATATTCTTTGGAGTTTTTAATTAATCAACTCCTCCTAGTTCATGATGGAGTCTCCAGTAAAATATCTGTTTGCCAGAAAGTAGAAATTAAAGGTGCAGTTTGTAGAATTTAGTGGCATCTCTTCAATTCAATTCAATTCAGTTTTATTTATATAGCGCCAAATCACAACAAAAGTCATCTCAGGGCACTTTTCACATTGAGCAGGTCTAGACCGCACTCTTTAATTTACAGAGTCCCAACAATTCCCCCAGGAGCAAGCACTTGGCAGCAGCGGTTCCTGTTAAAACTCCCCTTTAACAGGAAGAAACGTCAAGCAGAACCCGGCTCTAGGTGGGCGGCCATCTGCCTGGACCGGTCTAGTGGAACGGACTTGGTAGAAATACAATATTCATAATTATGTTTTAATTAGTGTATAATCACCTGAAACTAAGGTGTTTTCGTTACCTTAGAATGAGCCCTTTATATCTACACAGGGAGCGGGTCCTCTTCCACGTAGACCGCTATGTCGCACCGCCATGTTTCTACAGTAGCCCAGAACGGACAAACCAAACACAGACTCTAGAGAGGGCCTTTCGCATTTTTCCATGAGTTTCGCGGTCACCGTAGATTCCCCAACATGCTTGAAGGGGGGAGGGGGAGGAGTATTCAGTTGGTTGTAATCAGCAACCTCACCGCTAGATGGCGCTAAATCCTACATACTGGTCCTTTAAGAGATGTTGATTTAATTACAGGAAACATTTACATTATTGGAATTGATTTACACTAAATTAATTTTATTTTTATGCCGTAAAATTCAAATTCATGAAAAACGGGTGTGCAGAAGTGTATGCAGCCCTTCTGTCAGAGTTAATGTTAACATTTTGAAGCTACACATTTTTTCACACACGACAACAGTTTTATATGATGCTTATATTTACTATTTTTATGGCTGCATCCCTTTATCAAACAGAAATAATTTTGATGTTTGTTTCATCATTTTATGTACATTTTGCTGTAGTTCAGTTTAAAATATTCTCTATCTCTAGAATCTCTGGGATCTCTATTAGAATTTAAAACAAACTTTTTGCGGGTTTGATTACTGTGAAACTGGGCCACCTGTATTTGTAATGACGGACTCACAGGTGGATCCAGCAAAGCTGAAGAGATTATCAATTTAATCTACATAAGCAACGTCTGCAGTGAGATCTCACTTCAGCCTGAATGAAGAAGTCTTTGATGAACTCCTGCGAGCCTGACAGATCTCATCATCATTAAACTTTAAAGACTCTAAACAACAGTGTTTTTTTTTTTCCCCCCAGTAACACAGTCATCATAGACCTAACCAACACATACACACACACACACACACAAACACACACACACAGAGACACAATGAGGGAGGAAGCGAGTGTTTACAGTCACAATTTGAAGGCTGAATAGATTTTTTCCTTATAAGCCGATTCGTGAGGAAACCGCTGCTGTGCAGAACAAACGAATGATCTAAGTGTTTACTTTACCTGTGTATGTGTACGTGTGTGTGTGCGTGTGTTTCAGGAAAGAGTTTGTGGATGCCTACCTGCGCTACGTGTTCTCAGACTCGGCGAGCGAGCAGTACTCGGCCTTCTCCTCGGGCTTCCTGAAGGTGTGCGGAGGGGAGATCCTGTCTCTGTTCCAGCCCTCCGAGCTGATGGCCATGGTGGTCGGCAACAGCAACTACAACTGGGAGGAGATGGAGAAGGTCAGTATGTGGTTTAACAAAAACTGAAATGTGTTGGTTGCGTTAAAAACATGTCCCAACAGTTCTGACTCGGACATATTGACCATCTTGCAGCAGAAAACATCTCACTTCCTGTTTTTTTTTAAATCAGATTTGTCCTTCTTAGCTCAGTTTTTTTTTAAATTCTTATGGTCGGATCACAGTTCATGTAAATAGAAATTGATGTGACGAGTGACACGTCTGTACAGACCGAGGTGATGATGAGCACGTTTCACTGGACAGTGTGACTTTTACATCATCAACGCTCACAGTGCAGCAGACCAAACAGGGAGTACATTATATTACAACACAGTGGTGAACAGTGACACATGACATCATGAAGACTTACGCAGACTCTCACTGGGAAATTTTGTTCAGTAGCTGCAGTTTTTTTTCAGTTAAAGTTCCTGTGGTTCGTGCGGCTCAGCACAGTAACTGAAAGAGTGTGTAGTCTCTGTTTGTTTCTGTTCTGTCTGCAAATAATTCAGCCAGGAAATCTCACCAAGTTCCTCTTTTACAGCTGTGTCCTAACCAAGAAAACACCAAACACCACATAGAATATTAAAAAATGAGGCTACAAAACATTTAAAATAGACTAATAATGAATAAAATCAATATAAGAGGAGCAATAAACTGATGCTCAGTATATAAAAACTCTTTAAAAATGTAATGTTATAGATTAAAAATATCAAAAAACAGATAATAACACTGTTGATCATAATATATATTAATATTTTGACCAAATAGATCGTTTAGAAACACTATTTATATTGTAAGTAAACGTGTGATGTTGTTTCATGTTTGACTTGTGATATTAATTCTTGTGTGAGTTCCTGTTGTGCAGATTACAACATAGCATCAGCAGGGAAACATAGTGAGAATAAAAACTGGAGTCTTTTCAGAGATCGTAGCAAAAATGAGGAACTTTTATGATTTTTTTAATGATTTTATTTTTTTTTAAAGGTTAAAAACCTTCAGCTTTACTGTCATTATAGATTACAGGGTTGCAGAAGGAACTGCAGCCGACTCCACACTACACACACACACACACAGGAAATGTATAAACAAATATTTAAAAAAAAAGTTAAATTAGAATATAATAAAACTGTAAAACGGACAATAAAACAGAGCAAAGTATATAAAAGTGGCACTAAAGGAGGAAATAAAAAAGGAAAACTATGCAACAGAGGGGAAAACTCACAGCTGGACGCATGTCTGTGAGGAATTAGTTTTAATGATGAATGTTGTGTAAATGTTTCTGCCAGAGTGGAAATGGTTTAGTGACGATAAAACAGGCTTTTCATCGCCTCGTTTCTCTGTCTCTATGTCTCTCTCTCTCTCTCTCTGCAGAACGCCGTCTACAAAGGGGAATATTCAGCCACTCATCCAACAGTCCGATTGTTCTGGGAGGTTTTCCACGAGTTCCCTCTGGAAAAGAAGAAGCAGTTCTTATGTAAGCGTTTAATTGTCGCAGTGTTCGATCTGCAATGACGGTTTAATTGTCACGTTATCGCCCAAAGAGATGTTATAAATACTGTATATGTGCAGTTTGTTCCTGTGGAAAATTTTAAAGGAAGCAGCCTTGATATTTTTATTACTTATTATTATTTAACCGAGAAGTCTCTGGAGATACATGATCTCTTTTACAAGGGAGACGTGGCCAAAATTGCTGCTTAAAATACACAAAGTTACATAAAACACATTAATTTACAACAAACTTAAAACCCAAATAAAACAGAGTCTGAGAAATATGAGCGAGATAAAACATTACCACATTTTTTTTTATATGAAGGCAGCGTTTCCAGGTGAAGTATATCTTCTAAGGATACTGATGATTATCAATCTAGATGATCGGGTCTGAACGCTGTTAGAAACAGGAGAAAGAATTCAAAAGGTTGTTGCGTTCTTCACGTTCAACAACATTCATTGAAATCATGATGGTTGTTATGTTGCCCTGTCTTATGTAACACAGGTGTGTGATTGTTTGTGGGGTTTTTTTAAACATTCACACAGTTACACACATTCATACCTGGAAGACACACCTGTCTAAAATTAACAGTCAAGTCCCCAAATAAACATTGAAACAGGTTTTTCTTGCTGTAATCATTCCTCCTGCTCATACTGGCCGTTAAAAGATCCTTCATAATGCACTTAAGTGATGGGAGACAAATCAACAACCTCCTTCTGTGCAAAAATGTATTTAAAAGTTTATCTGAAGCTAATATGAAGCTTCAGCCTCCAAATCAGTCAAATCAAGTAGATAGCTGTCAACATTAGTCTTTTTAGTGTCAAAGTTCCTCTTTTTGTTACTAAACTTCCACTGCAGCTCAACAGGGAAACACAAAGAGGGAATTTGATGCTAAAATAATGTAAATGTGGCAGATATCCACTTGATATGACTAACTCTGACTACTGAAGCTTCATATAAGCTTCACATCAACTTTAAAATGAATTTTTGCACAAAATGACCGTGTGGATACTTGGGGTGTAACATACTCAAAATTCAGCTTTGAGTTTGCAGTTCGGTACGTTCCGGTACAGCAGGAAAAAAAAGGAAAGGAAGAGAATAATACATTACTTTGAAAAATGTAAACATCCTACAATGGCTCTTTGGCCAAAACTATTACTGAAACTGTTTAGTTGTGCTGCAGTGGAAGGAAAACAAACTCTCTGTTTCTTGTTAGGAGTCAGAACACCTGCTGACGGCTGTTTTATGTTGATTTATGGTCGTTCAGAACTGGTTCTTACGACATCAAATGTGTTTATAGTTGATCCGAACAGCTTCATTCAAAGGCGACCGTCACAGAGAAGAGGGGAGGGAGACGGGAAGACACAATATACAGAGATAATGGTGCATAATTTAATAATAATGACGTCAGCAACACTACATGAGCATGGGTTACCATGGTAACTTGGCTAAACTGGCGGGCATACACCCATGAGCGTCCTACATGGATGTATTAGTGGTGCGCTGCCAAAACGTTCCAGGTGGAACTCGCGCTCTAGAATTATTCTTCCACATGTCGGAGTAAGTGGATCATTAAACTATTTTATCAGTAATTGTTTGGATCAGGGAGCATAACAAACCAAACATCCTGTACCGAACAGTTCGAGACGAATACACAAACCGTTAAACCCCTGTTGGACACCATCACTTGCGTTGAATGTCTGTTGTTTCAAAACAGAATTGAAAAATTGCGAACCCGTCCTTTAATCCTTTATTAACCTTTCAAGAAGCTCAGAGGAACCAAATCATTTAATGAGTGTGCTTTTAACAGTCAGTAAAAAGTTGCACACCGATTACATTTTAGCAAAATGAACAGTTTAATAGTTTAGTTTATTCATTTATGTGACAGGAAGGATGCGTTTTCATCTGTAGTCCATGAGTACAGATGAAAGATAAAACATGAAAGAGCACAATATGATACAATACAAGACGAGCACTGGCATTATACTATGAAATAACTTGATATTATTTCATAATATTATTGTATGTTTAATGTTTACTGTTTCATAAGCCCTTTGTGGTTCATGTGAACGTGTTAATGCTGATCAGATTCATATTCAGGTTGTATCTGCTGGTTTAATTACCATTAATTATTGTAGTAATTCATCTTTTTTTCCCCACAAATGTGGCCTCATTATCAGACTGAATCATCATTTTGTTTCACTTCATTTGTTCTGGTTGAACAGCTGCAAAAGTCTGAGATGCGGGCGGCGGTTCAGATGTTTATAACCAGATTACAACAAAAACTCTGAGAGGAAACTCAGAGGATTTGAGATGAGCCGTTAGATCCATTTCACATTTTACGTAATGCTCCATTTGAGAAGTGTTATCAGCTTTAGTTGAACTAAATATAAAATGTAGTTTAAAGGATCAGTCTGGTGATTTTCTACATGTTTCTTACTGTCAACAAATCCCATAAAAGGACTAAAACCAACAGTGAATTGATCTCTACTAGTTAAGTATCGTCTGTGTAGTCAGAGCCTGATTTATCTTCTTCCTCTTTGTTTTCCAAAAACTATTAAAAACACATGAGTGAGTCACACTGTTGCACCGGCTGACATGTTCTTATATTACATTGAGCACCGTTAATCCCGCACACGCTGTCCTGAGGCCTGAAATACTCACTAGAGCACCAAATGTGTATTAATCCGCTGCAGAAAATAGTCCCCAACAAATTCACCATTTTGTCCTGTTTGAGTAACATTTGCTAAAAGCTTCAAACTTTTTTCGTCTAGTCTAGACTAATCGAGTGTGTTTGGGTTTTGGTCTGGTCTTGATGGGTCTATAATGAGGAAAAATACAGAAAAACACCAGATTTATCCTTTAAAGATCCCACCAGTTAATTTTTAGGGTATATAAATATACTTAGAATAATAATTTGTCTCTGATGTGTTTTTTTTTTCCATTTTTAAAATGTCACCTACAGTCAGTTTTCAGTGTTTGTGCACTGGAGGCTTCAAGTATCCACCTCACGCTCGTGTACGTTGCACACTGGACTACAATTGGCTCCAAACTAGTTGTGATGTTACAAATCGTGCTCATAGTCCCGCCTCTTCTGCGGATGAATCTGAAAACTTTCCAGTGTCAAACTGCACAAACATCAGTCGATAAGAAAAACACTTAAAATATACTTTAAATATATAGAAAGTACGAATATTTTCATGACACTCCAGTCACTGATTTGAACTCCGTGTGTCTCTCTTCCTGCAGTGTTCCTGACCGGCAGCGATCGTATCCCCATCCACGGCATGGAGAGCCTGCGTATCGTCATCCAGTCCACCACAGCGGAGGAGCACTACCTGCCGGTGGCCCACACCTGCTACAACCTGCTGGACATGCCACGCTACCAGACCAAAGACACCCTGCGCCGCCGCCTCACGCAGGCCGTGGAGCAGTACGAGGGCTTCAGCCTGGTCTGAGCGGCCGAGGAGATCTGCAGCAGTTTGAAACGCACTTTCCCAGCAATACAACCCCCCCTCCTCTCCTCTCCTCTCCTCCTCCGCCCCCCCCCCCCCCCCCCCCCCCCCCCGTGTGTCGGTGTCAGCAGAGAGTTTTGGGAGGAGGTCATCTCTCTTAAGACGCTCTCACAAGATTGTTCAGCATCTCGAATCTTAAAAAAAGGTCTATCGATGTAAACGCAGAGTATTATTGTTTTTATCGCTTTGGTTTCTCAACCTTTCGGGACCATCTGGAGGAGATTTGAAACGTTGATTTATTGATCAACAATGACACGTGACAACTGTCTAATTGCTGGAATCATGAGAATTTTGGGACCTAAAATTAAAGGCTGGAGAAGGTTGAGAAACTCTAGCTTTTTGATTTTTGTGTAGTTTTTTTTTTCTTTTGTTCTTTTTTTTTTGTTTTGTTTTTGCAAAGCTGTGTATTTTATATTTAACTCCTTAAATTCTATTTTTCACCTTTAAAGAATTATGTTATTATCTTGAGACGATATATCTGCTTTTTGTTATTTTTAATTTATTAAATAGATTATTTTTTGACAAAATAAAGATGTATGTGTGTATGTATATAGCACTTTGAATATAATCTTTTGCCCTCGACGTCGGGAGGAGGAGGAGTAGCTGCCACGCCGATCCTTTTAAATCTGGACACCAGCACGTCCTCTCTGCCTGATTTAAAGAAAACAAACAAACAAACAAACAAAAGGACAAACGAGGAGTATCAGAGCGAGCAGACGGGTGCAGGATGAAAACACGATGAATATTATTTGCAATCCCTCGTTTTGTTTTGTTGTTTTTTTTTTTTTAATTTAAGCTGTGGATCACAGAGCAGCTGACTTTGTCTCAAACCTGCATTCAACAGTGTTGCCTTCTACAGCAAAAACCCACAAACTAAACGGACACGAAAACTTTTTAATAGGTGATTTTTTTTGTTTTGTTTTTTGTTGGATGTCGTCTGTGTGCATGTTGTTGAGTGAAAGCAAAAAAAACCCTGATTGTCATTTAAAGCTAAATATACAAACATTAGAATTAATAATTGTAATTAGTTTGATATTGAAGTTGCAGATAAATAATTATCCAATAAAACACAATAAGTGCATATTCAGGGCAGATGTCAACATCTGTCACTTGTTCCAAAACCTGCTGCTCTTATTTATTCCTACAGTCAAACCTTTAATCCAAAATGATGTTTAATTAGGTCGTGCATTGGCGTGAAGTGTGTGAAACGGTCTTGCATATATATATATTTTTTTTTTATATATATATTTCGTACATGACAGCGTATGTGACTTGATGTGTCCTGACTAACGGGTCACACTGACGC
Organism: Thunnus maccoyii; assembly: GCF_910596095.1. Classification (NCBI taxonomy): domain Eukaryota; kingdom Metazoa; phylum Chordata; class Actinopteri; order Scombriformes; family Scombridae; genus Thunnus; species Thunnus maccoyii. The sequence goes on along the minus strand of NC_056534.1, from coordinate 15,009,615 downwards.
GTCCGTTTAGCAATAACCGCTCAGTAAATGTTAGAGCTTGCTGGGTTTTTCCTCTAAAGGTCTGAAACACAAGAGACAGTTTGCTCTTTACTGCATGTTCACACACTCACACACATACACTCACACTCACACACACACACACTACATGTTCAGTCCATTTCTGTCCTGATTAACGAAGCTGATTTCTCCTGCAGAGTTTAGTTCTATGCAAAAGTTTGTGCAGCCCTCGACTCTTTTGCACCTTTTAATGTGCTATAACTTAAAAATTCAATGATTTTTTCTTTGTTTTTTGCATATTTGTCTGAATTCTACACAAAAGCTCTGTGTTGCAGCCAAACTTTTTTAATAAAACAAAACGGTGTAAAAGTATGTTTCATGACTTTATGTTCATCATATCCTACAGACTTCACAGTCGTCCAGTCTGAAGGTTGATGGTTCAATTGCTGACGACTCCTGTTCACGTGTCCTCGTGTCCTTTAGCAAAACAAACTCCAGCATCTTGTACGGCGGCTCAACCTGCGCTGATGTGTGTTGTGTGAAAAGTGATTCGTCCTACTAGGTTTAAAAAGTGCTGCAGTATAAATATGTTGAGATTATAAATTCATTATTGACCTTGGAAACAATCACCTCAACGTTCAGCTTTCAGTCATATCACATGATCTTCCTTAGCTGACAAGCTTCGTCAACTGAGGAAGATCATGTGATTAATTCAAAAGCTCCAGGATAGCTCAGTTATATTTCATTCTGAATAGTTCATTTGGTATCAGAGCACTAAAATATGAAATATAAAAGTTTTTTTAGTTGAAGTTTTGGGATGCAGGATGAAACAAACGTTTTTCTGCAGTCTGGATTAATATTTTAATTTAATTATTTATTTTGATCCTTAAAATAAAACAACAAACAGTCCATAATCTCTGCCTGCAGGTTCGTGTTTACCCACACATGACGTCACTGAAACAAGTTCCTCAACCTTTTTAAAGTTATTTATAGTTCAACAAAATGTGCTGAAGTGAAGCGTGCAAACACGACTACAGTTTGATGTTGTCCATCCCAAAAGAAGAGATTCTCATGTCTGCAAACAAGATATTTTACCTCATTTTCACTGAACTGCTTCGTTGTTTCACCTCGTAGCTTTGTCTTGTTCTTATATTGTGTACGACACATTTTTATAGACTTTCTTTCTTGTCTGACAACTAGACTTGTTTATTACAGCCAGATTTTAAGCTTATTTTAACTGTGTTACTTTTTATGGATGATTTTACTTTTAAATGTCATTTTAGCTGTTGATCCTATTCTGTGTGTGATTGTCTTTCTGGAAAGTACTTTTATTATTATTATTATTGTTATTACTATTGTATTAAGAGTATAGAGCTGAAAGAATTAATTAATCCACAAAAAATTATCAGTATTAACAATTTTCATAACTGCTAAATCTTTTAAATCATTTTTCAAGAACAAGAGAGAATTTCCTGCTTTTCTCAGTTTGAAATTATTGTAAACTGAACATATTTGGGGGTTTTTTGACTCTTGGTTGGACAAAAGACATTTGAAAAGTCACCTTGGACTCTGACAAACTGTGATGTTCATTTTCCCGCCATTTTCTAACATTTTATGGACTAAACTATCAGTTTAAATATTTTCATCCCAACCCGGAAAATGCTCATGAAGGAAAACCACACGGCACAAAAACATCAGTAAAAATATGATTTCATTCTTAATATATACAAAATACAAATACAATTTATGTACTAAAATGTACACACTCAAAAATTCATTAAGCCTCGCCAGTGTTTACATTCAGTAAAAACGAAATTCACACTGATAATCATCCATTTTGGAGAAAGAAAGGAGAAATGTAGTCGCTCACAGAAATGTAAACATACATCCATATTTACAAGAAGAACGGACGAGCTCTGGAGAAGAAGGAGAAGCAGAGCGACGTCTCACAAAATGACCTTGTCGATGTTTCTAAGTGTGAACTAAAAAAAACATAACCAGTGATTTCAAGACGAGAAATAGCTTATTTGACATGAAGTTAAACGGGGGGAGGAAAAGAAAAAGCACATCAAATGCATCAAATATACAGTCAAATGTTTTTTTAAGTACCAGTCATCACAAAAAAAAAAAAAAAAAGCTGTTTTTTTGTGAACATGATGAGCATCCGTGTCATTTTGGTGTGCAGTTTGCTGTCTTTGGGTTGTGTTAAAATAAAAAAAAAAACACTTCTTTTAGTGAGCAAATACTCGATTCGACTTCTAGAGAAGTAACACAAGATCATTTCAGATGTTATGTGGTAAGAACTGAAACAGAGAACACTGTTAAGAAGCTGATTGAAGTTACACAAATATCTCCCTTACAAAAATACACAGAAATCTTGATCGCAAAATCCTTCTTTTAAAAAATAGCGTTAATTTCATCTTTTTTTTTTTTTTTTTTTTAAACGTACAAGGTTTTTTTTTTTTTAAGACTTCTACAGTAAAGAAAAAAAAACTCTTCTGCTCTGATACAAACGTTCAAAAGGATAGAAATAAATTATTAGCGATACAAGTGTGATCCTTTGCTGATAAAGAATTCAGGTTATTCATGTGCGTCTCGCTCGGTCTCGAGAAAACGTCCTTATGTATGAAGTCTGCTGGGAACCAACTTCTCAGGTGAAGAAGGGGAGTTTGTGTCGCTTTGAATCAAGTCGTGGGTCGGCGGCTCCGGAGGGGGAAACCCTCTCTCCCGCTGTGCTCGACAGAACCGACTAACAGGAAAAGCCGCTTCTTCAGCTCCAAAAAACGTTGAGTGGCAACAAGAAAGAAAACCATCAGTTCCTACCGGGTGAGACGTGTGACAGGTTTGGTATCTCTAGAGACTAAGCAGCAGTTCTTCTTTCAGAGTCTTTTATGTGTTTTTATTTCTTTCTCAGATGAACTTAGTCGAGTCTCTTTTGCTGATGAGGACTTCCAGCAGCCGCAGCTTGGCTTTGACGTGCTTGTATTCATTGTACTCCACTGCCAACGGGGAGCGGTCCTCCTTCTGCACGTTTCTATGGGAACAGGACAATAACATTAAGAAATGAAGAACGTTCTGCAGTGGAAAACACACACTTGTTATATAATCTGAACAAATTCCTCTTGTTTTTTTTGTTTTTTACCTTCCATTTTGTCTAAAGAACTGGTCCTCAAACTCTTTCAGGTTCTTGCGGATTCTCTTCTTCTCCTCTCTGGTCTCTTGGAGTTGCTCCACAAGTTCTTGCCTGTGAGGAAAAACAAACACAGAAACATTGAAATATCTCTGTCACACTAAAATATTTAACCCTTACACACCATTCAGTTCAAATTTGACCCTGAATTCCCCAGTTTGACCCAGAATACACAAATATGGAAACATTATTATTATAATTATTATTGTGCATCTGACACACATTTTTGAAATTTGACCTGTATTTATTCAAAAATTACCATTAAAAGATGTTGTTGTGTTCTTCACATTCAGTAAAATTCATTGAAATCATGTAAAACCTAAAGAATACGCTCTCTCTACTCTCTGAAAGCTTCATTAAAGCATTAATCACCTGTTTATTAACGACTGATTTGTTATTTATGAATAAATAATTGAGCAGAAGTTTGGTATTGAGACTAGAGACTGTGCGTTCTCTCTTTTCTTGCTTACGTGGTGGCGGAGTGCAGGTTGGACAGCCTCATGTCGATGGTGTTCTTTGAGGGTGAAAGTTCGTCCACTGGTGAAATGAAACCGTCCGCTTCCTCGTCCATGTGGTCCAGGAAGCTGAGCACGCTGAGGTCGGGCCGTACGGTCACGGTGAACTGGGTCTTTGAGTCTCCCTCGTCCTCTGAGCCGTCCTCTTCCTCCTGCAGAAGTAAAGAGAGAGTGAGAGAGAGAGGTCAGATGGTGGCTGAGAGGGGTGGGGGGGGGGGGGTGGGGGGGGTCACATCACGCAGCGAGCGGCATCGTTGATGGAGAGCGAGGCGGGCAGCCGGCCTCCGGGCTCAAACACCGCAGCTCGTGCAGAGTTAGTTAAATCATCACGGTGCAACAGCAAAATGCACTTCCATGGTCCTCGTTTGTGATTCTGCACTCGTTAGTGTGTGTAGATGGAGTTAATGAAGGCAGTCGACTAGAAGACACACAATCCAACCGGGAAGCTACTTAGTCCTGAACCAGCTATGAAATATATAAACAGCAACTGCATTCAAACACAGAGACGGCAAATATCTGTTGAGATTTGATCACATTTTGTCTTAAAACACACTTAAAGGATCATTTGTGTTTATTACATCATGGGTCTTATTTCTTGTAGCTGCGACCATCATTTCTATCAGTTATTATAACAATGAACTCTGAGATCTGGGAACACGACGACATTCACAGTCAGATGATTCCCAAACTTTTCTGTCCGACGTTCCTCCAAAGCTTCACTGACAACATTTTGTTCATTTGAACTGATTTTAAAGTCGTTGTTATTTAACCTTCGTGTTTTTCTGTAGGTTTAGTCATGTTTGCATCTGTATTTTTACCATTTTAACCATTCATTCGTCACTTTAAGCTACTCATTTCCACTTCTCTACTCGCTTGCTGACTAGTATCAGAAACTGTGATTCGGGCTGTTGTAGCTGGTAGTTAATTGGTCGTTGTGACAATAAATACTCTAAAGATCAGTATCACGCCAATTTGTAATCCAATGTGGATGTTTATTTCCCCTCATAAACACAAATATGTGGGTTTATGATGGCCACAACGATGAAAAATAAGACCAAAGTTGCAATAAAAGACAATTATCCTTTAAAAACACGGCATGTTCTACTCATATATCTGGATTAAATTAAGAAAAAACAATCACAGAGCGATTCAAACATCAGATCCAGGCAACTACTGATTCAACATTTCTACAAAGGCTTTTTCTACAGATGCTGGTGGCAGGAAAACAGGCAACCGCCCAATCATCAGGCAGCAATCAGGTTCATTAGAGGGGTGGATGGCAGTAAATAAGTGGGGTGGGGGAGTTGGAGGTGGTGGGGCGGGTTTGGGTTCGGGGAGCTGGTGACTGATTACTGAAGCAGCAGCAGCAGCAGCTCTTCACCTTGATATCATCGAAGAAGAGTGAGGTTTCGCCCTCGATAATGGGCTGAAGGAGGGGACCTCTGCGCTTGCTGGAGGGAGAGCCCTGTGGTGACGGTTAAGAAGGAGGAGTTAACCAGGCAGAGACGCTAACGCTGGTGTTTACAGCAAAAGGCCATGAAGAAAAACTGCATTTCTTTTCAACAAATTCTGTTTCTAAGCTTTTATCAGAGCAGAAGCTGAGCAGAGTTGTCCGCTCTTTTCTTTCTTTTCTCTTCTTTTTCCCAGCTCAGCACCACAGAAAGGTTCAAATGACAGTTTTGAAAACCTGACTTGATTGTTATTAATCTTTTAACCTTTAAACAAACAGCGGTCTGAGTATGAGTCCATACGGGGGTCAGTTATCCTTATTTGGGAAGGCAACTTGAAGCCTCATAGTCTAATAGGCGAGAAGACATATTTTCACCATCTTTGTGCTTCTGTAAATTTGGGTCAGTGCACTAATTCTGACTTTTTGAGAATAAACTCAAAAGAGTTCCCTTCCACAGGAGACCAGGATCATGACTGGATTTAAAAATGTCTCATTTTAGGCATCATTTTTCATGGCTATTTCACAAAAAAGTGGTTCTTGTTTCGGTGTTAAAAGCTGAAAAAAATAGTTCTCAGATTGCAAAAATGTTGTGGATTCATGCAGCATCGTTTGCCCTGACCTGTAGCACTTCTAGTATATAGAATAATCTACAGCAGTGGCCCCAATTTGCATGATGGGGATTAGATGGAGTGCATTATATAATGGATATAGAGTGTCCATAATGCAGATTATATCTTACATAATAAAAAATCATTATCAAACAGTTGAATACAAGAGTACAGTACATTATGGGCAGAATTAATTTATGCCGATTACATATTAAGCATTAATAAAACTGATTTTTCTGTTTCTTATCTTCATTTCATCATAGGAAAACTGACTCTCTCCTGCACTCAGCTGCTCATGTTGTGCTGTGAACTCAATCTGTCACCTTACGACCTCCTTTTGACCGGTGATTCACTGAGCTGCTAAAGCTGGACTTAAAGCCTCGCAGGTGGAAAACACGCCTGTAGCACGGCTGCCACCGGTTCCCACAGCGGGTACTAAAGCCAGCATGAGCTGGGATTAAGTGTCAGCAGACGTTTTGACAATGTGCTGATCTTTGCCGCTCTCTTGTCAAAGAGCAGCAGGACAACCGGGCAGCTGCGGAGGAAAAAAAAAAAAAAAAAAACGAACGAAGGAAAGATGGGGGAGGTTAAGATGTGATAACTTACAATGACGGGGATGGTGGAGGCTCTGCACAGGATCTGCTTGACCAGCCGGTATCTGTCGTACAGAGGTTTCATGATCTGCCTCTCGCTCTTGGTCACCTGAAGTAGCAAAAAAAAAAGAAGAGAAAAAGAGGTAAACAAAGACACCTTGTTAATACAGTACTTCCTGCCGTCCTCGGTCTCACATAAAACAAGATGACAGCTAACCCAGTTTGGCCCAGTGTTCACTGCAACTCTTCAGGCCGCGTGACGGTCATTAACCACAAAGCACCGTGGCACACAGCGTGAGGAGGGACAGAGGTGACAGCAAGGTCAGCTGCACTTCCTCATATACGACAATACTAGCAGCGATTAGACGACACAATTATTGCAATTGGATTTGGTCTCGACATCAAACAAAGTGTCTGCCAGTCCTTTAATTTCTGTCAAAAACTCCTGTGATGACAAATGTTTTGTTTCCTTATAGCACAAATTAATAAAATTCCAGATAAAGGAAAACATTGCAAAACCTTAGAAATAAAAACATACCCATCATTTTCATTTTTCATGGCCACAAAAGCTAACCGCACGCACACACACACACAGACACACACACACACACACACACACACACACACACACACACACACACTGCGGCTTGAGACATTATTCACCCTTGACTTGCAATCTGGGTCACAATCATGTGGTAAACAAGATTTTCTCCGTTTGGACCAATGTGGCTGGCAGGAAGTCAGATCCTTCTGAAGGAGCTGCATGTATCTCTGTTAGTTTAGCTGAAGAAGTGGAGGACAGGGAGACTTACTGGTCGACCGTGTATGCTCTCGTAGTAGAGGAGAGCTTTCTGCAGGGCGACTTTCTCTGCTCCGATCTGCTCCCGTGTCATATCCTGCCAAAGCAGAGAACAGGAGGTGAGTCAACATGTTTCAGAAATGTGAAAAACAAACACGCATTTCAGCACCTTAATAAATTCAAATCCCTGCCGCCTGCTCTCAAAGTCATGCTGTTTGTTTTTTCCATTTGCTTGATACGTCTGTCTATGATTTATTCATTCCTTCCAGCGAGCGTGTCTCGGTCTTACCTTGATATCCTCGGGGCGGTTCACCTCCTCCCTCTTCTCCTGCAGCTTCTTCAAAATTGTCTCCAGTGTGCTCTCCACCGGTGGCTTCTGCACCTTCTCCTGCTGTGGTTTCTTCTCCAGCTGAGAGCCGAAGCTTTTGGGCAGCGTGTTGCTGCGCTGGCGGGTCAGAGGTGGCAGGTCCTCCTCAGACTTCATCAGCTTGTGTTCTGATGGGAGAGAGAATGTAATGATATGAGATTTACTGAGTTTCTTTTGGATTATCTTATTACAGAGAAACTATCAGTTGGTTTTAGGAGTGATTTTTTGTTTTTTTTTGTTTTACCTTTTAGGTCTTTGCGAAGCTTGGCCAGTTCATTCACCCATCTCAGCACTTCTGGGTTTGCAACTTTATCGCTGTGAGATGGCTGAATAAAAACAGAACAAAGATAAAACAACCGATTCTCCTTTCAGAGTGAAGCAGCACATCCCTCCTGATGAGTCACCACAATCCTCTCAGACAGCCAATAGCCTTTTTTAATGTGTCTCAATATGATTAACGGACAGGTTGTTACTTCTTACCCTGTATTTACGCTCCTCTTCAAACCTCTCCTCAAACTTGTGGATCTTTTTCTTCAGTACATGAATCCTCTTAGTGAGCTGGGCGGATGTCAGCTCCTCTTTCTCGTCGTCACAGGAGCCGAGAGATGAACTCCTCCTGCGACTGGAGAGACACACAAAGTTGTTAATTTACCGCTGACAGCTCCTTCTTCTCTACTTATTTACTGCAGTTTGGCAATACGAGAGCATGTGATTTGTGCTTACCTGACGAATGAGTGCGCGTTTGGCGGCGACGGAGGCACTTCAGTGTCGTCCAGGTACTGCTGGCACTGTCCGTAGGCGTAAAAACGAGGGGACACCATCGGGTCGCTGTCCTCCTCCACTAGCTGGCGAATCAGGCGTCCTCCGGCATGGGGGGACAGTCGAGCCTCCTCACGGTCCATACTCTCCCTCTGCAGTGACGAGTACGCCGGTACTGGTTCTGTGTAAAACACAAATAAACACATTTACGGTTAGTTTGGTATCTCTATCAAACTGAAGATGCAGATAAATAAAAATAGAAGTTAGTTTGGGAAAATGTGGCTCACTCTGACCAACAGACAACTTATCGCTCCCCTTTGTACACTAACAGCAGAGTCGCCACATCATCCCCAAGAGCTCTGTAGCCAAAACATGATGAAACAGTTTCCTCATGAGTTCCGGCTTGATGGAATTTTTGATTATAAACATTACAAACAACCATTTTCAAGCAAAACTGCAAAATATTCTCTGGGTCCAACTTCTTACATGTGAAGATTTGCAGATTTTCTTCAACATAGAAAACAGTCAGTTTAATGTCTTTATGTTCTGGACTGTTGAGAGGAAACAAACTGAAGGCATCACTGCTCTAAGAGATGTTTAATTACTATTTTTTGACATTTCATAGACCAAATAATTAAATAAAAATAAACAAAATCAGCTGATTATTATGCATGTGATTGAATCAGAATCCTTTAAGGTTCTATTATTTATCAAAACTTACAAATAACTTAATATTTAAGGATGACATTCAAATAACTGGATTGATTTTTTATTCTACATACAGCTCCCTGAGGTTTTTTATTCCTTTTGTGTGCTTTGTACTGTATTATTTATTTGTTTGTATGTTATTGTGTTGTGTGCACGACGAGCTGCTTCAAACAAATTGCCCCCAGTGGGATTAATAAAGTTGTATGTATTGTATTGTACCTACAACTCAAATTCTGCCAGTTAGATTACTTTTTTCTGTTTTTAAATGCCTGTTTTTAATGGAGTGGTATTTACATTTCTTTTAGCTAATAAAAAAAAAAGAGATTTGTTACATTCAACAGGGTAAGCAACATACAAGGCAGGTCAAAATGTTGTGGGAAAGTCTGACAGCGCGCTTGTTTTTAAGAAGCATAAAATGTCATCGTACAAACACTGTGCGGCCATTTTTCTCCCTGGTAACATCCTCTTGGATCCTCTCTAGCGTTGTGAAAGTTACTGGACATGATCAAGCTGCTCTCTCTAAAATGGTTGTGAGGCAAAAAAATAAAAAATAAAAAAAACTTCCTCTGGGACTCGACAGATGTTGTTCTGAAACTGTGGGTAACTGGGTAAGACTCGCCTGCCCTTCCCTCTCTCTGTTCATCCCCTGGTTACAGTCTCCACTCTGGCAATCATTATGTCTGGTGAAAAATAGCCATGCAGATACCCCTGACAATCCCCGGGGCTATTAATAATGCCTGCCTCTCCGTGGGATAATGTCAGGGTGCGACCCCTGTTGAGAGGTACAGTGATGAGTTTGTGTTTTAGTTTCCACTCCGCATGGTGAGAGATTAATTAGTGTGTGTCCGCCCGAGCACGTGGGCTCGACGGAGAAACGGCAGATTGTCTGAGAGAGCTCCTCTATAGAAAACTGTGTCGAAACATGAAACCCTGCAGGAATAATAATGTTGATTTCATGGAGAAAAAAAGGAGAGACTCCATAACATCAGGTGTCAGGAGGGCTCTAGAAATACACTGAGGAGTCGTTACACAGGGAGAAGAGATGGAGGGAGTAAAAACAAGCTCTGAGGGAAACCAACCGTCAGTGTAAACATTCAAGGTGTCAGTATGCGCCCGTGAAAATATGCACGCCCAGTCTAAAACTGCACATGCATATTTTTCTTAGCTGGGGTGAGTTGGAGCGTTTGTGAAGCGACTTAGCTCAAATTCCAGCTCTGGAGTCCCGGGGGTCCCTCCTGCACTTGCAGGTACGTGCAGTTTATCAAGTAGGAACTCCCTGGCATGTTAGTGCTCGCTCACAGCGGCAGGTGAAACACTCAATCACGCCGAAATGTCTTCTGAGGTCTATTATCTAGCTCAGAGTGCAGTTCAGTGCAGCCGGCCAGAGAGGCTCCATGGCATTTGAAATTAATCCTTTAAATCAACTGCTCGCTGATGCTTCAGGATTAACTAGACTAATGAAACCCAAAAAAAAAAAAAACATGCCAGTTTGCCATTTCAGTAAAGGTTGTTGTGTGTGTGTGAGATGCTTGGCCACAATGTTCCAGATCATTCAAGCATGTTGCCATGCAGTGGGGAAAAGGTCATTCAGACAGCCTTTTCTTTCTTTCTGACATGTTATATGCAGCAAAGCAAGTCAGTGCCGACAAATGATGTAACACTTACCATCACAAACACTCGGATGGAAAATGCTTTTGAAATCAAGGAAAGGGGAGTTAAAGAACGGAGAATCTAGAGGAGCAAAGGGAACAAAAAAAGAAGGGGGGAGAGAACGAGATGAGAGAATGAAAACAAAGAAACAGAAGTAAAAGAAACCAGCATGCACCCTTCTTGTTGCATCAAAAAAAAAAAATATGGGAAATGAGAACTGACACGCGAGCTTTAGAGCCTCGTCTTCCTGTTCAAATGTCTGCTTATGTCTTTCAACCATCGCTGGCAGACAGGCAAGGACAGAGCGGAGGTAAATATCAGGTCAACATGACAGGCGCTGGCACAAAGTGTACTGGGACAAAGGTCTCACAGGGCTGCCTAAGTCCCTCACCCACTCTCATACCCATTTGTACAGTATTACGCCTTCTGTACAGTATGCACACGTCCTCTAACAATACTCACTATCATTATAGCGCTTTATGAACCGCTGACTCAGTTTGGCTCTCTCTGCCAGAACATAAATCCTTCTTTGGCTCTCCTTGGTGAAGAACAAACGCGCCAGCCACGTAGAGAAAAAAAAAACTTTAATCTCTCACAATACATTTAAACAAGTTGAGCTACAGCAAGCCCCGCTGGCTCTCATGCTTCAGAGGACCTGATTTGATCAGCATCTCAGGCACCTAACAGAGATACTGAGTGTATGTATGTATGTATGTATGAAGTGCCTGTCACAGCCAATCACGCAGGCTTCCCTGTGGCGTCCCCGCTGCCACGAGCTCAGTTATGCATCCAGGACAGAATGTACAGGAAGGAGATTTAAGAAGGGAGATCCTGCACAAAATGTCTTCACGATGTCAGAGAAAAACAGCCACCTGGTTTGTAAATTTCCTGAACAAACAGCCACATCCTCCCTCAACATAAATTACGTTTTAATTACAGGCGCACACACACACACACAACCACACACACACACACACACAGTCAGAAGACTTCATGCGCCTGAGTAGAGAGAGCCACAACAACTCACACCACACCTTCAAATAACAGCCCTGAACAGTTTGTTTGCTCACGGTCAATATTTCACTTCTTGACTTGTCTTCTCGCCTGCACCGCGGGGACAACCAACAAAAAACAAACCTCTCCCAGAGCTGTGCTGTTTTTCCATGTATCATATTTGGCCACTAGGGAGCTCCACACAACATACAATCGCCTGCTCCAAACATGAGGTAGTTGAAGTTGAGAGAATTTGTTGCATGGAACATTTTTTGTGCTCTGGCTGCCACATCAAACAGGAAACGGCGATGGCGACGGCAGCGGCAGTGGCGGTGGTGGTGGTGGGAGTGGTGACCAACTTTCGCAGAAGAAAGATGTCAACACACGTGGCAACATGCCCTTTAACTGTACTTAACTGTAGGAATGAACCTGTTAGTGATCATTCCTGTGTATAGTTCAGCTTCAGCAAAGTGCTTGGCTTCCACCGTTGAACGCAGAAAAAATCTCCACCCACCTCCGCTCTGTCACAACGTCCTAACAAAACAATCAAAGTCTCAGCGCACGGTGATTGTGCATGACTTCCTTTCTGCACAAATGCCAACGCTGCATAAACAAACGCATTAATAACAAACTAAGCAGCTAAAAGGAGGCGGAGGAGACTTGTAGCAAACGCAATGCTCGTGGCTATTTCCGCAAACTCTGCATTAGAAATGACATCTGATAAGCCAGCATCAATAAATTAACCCAACGATCGTACATTAGTTGCATCGAATTTGATCTTGTGCAGAGCTGCCACTGAATGCACATGCACAGGCATCACGCTCACTATTCCTGGATTAATAGTGTAAACGTGAGCTGCTCACAACGTCACGTTAAATGGAATGTTTAATGTTTAAATGAACGTCTGAAAATATCAACCGGGATTAATAAAGTCTCCAAAAGCAAGCCAAGTTTCTACAGCCAGCTGACTGGTGCGCTGTTATCACAAATTGACCCCTTTAATGATTGATTTTGACTGGGAATTACAGCAGCAGTCATGTCTGGAAACTATTCACTGACATAAATTGACAAATAGCTGATGCATCCTGGTAAAAACAAAAACAACAATTTCCTCCTTTAATAACAGCACAGGAGAGAAGCTACATGTTCATATTTTCTTTGTGAAATGTGATTCAAGGTTCCCGTGTGTCATAATTCAACAGCAGCAAAACAACAAGCTGTCTTCAGTGCCGTCTTATCTTGCAAACCAGAGCAAACAAACACGTCTCCGGCGAGTGTTTTCTCTTCCAGATATAGGTAGCTAGAGAACTTAAGAGGATCTTTTACAATTAAATCCTGCAGGAGAGGCAGAAGGAGCTGCATCAGGAAGAGGAGGAGGAGGAGGAGGAGGAGGAGGAGGAGAGGCAGCAGAAGGTGTGCAGCTGCTACCCAGACACCCATGTGCAGAGCTGGGTGGAGGGTTGTCTGGACATGTGTGCGTTTGTGTGAAAAGGTGGGTAATCCACATACTATTAGACATAATCCAAAATTAGGTCATGAATGCATGTATGGAGAAATCTAAGCATGAGAACAACGAGAGGATCGGCTCTTCCCTCACCTCCCCAGTTGTTGTCCTCAGTCAGTGCTGTCAGGTCCAGCCGGGGGACGTCCTCGCAGCTCGTCTTTTCGCAGTCCGGGTCCGAGCCTCGCACCTCTACTCCTCCTCCGCCGCCGACCCTCCCCGTGTCACAAGTGACGGGCGACTCCTGGATCTTCATCCTTAGCGTCTGCACAACCATGAGAGAAAAGAAAAGAGCGCTCAATGGACGATGACCAGCCAGTGAACACACTCTTTAAGTTGAGCCACACACTCCCTCAGACTGGCCCTGCCCTAACAGAGGGGGCTGCTCCCTGCTCGCCATTGGCTGCCTCTGCTGGCCAAAACATCCGCCCATCTCCCTTTGGCTGTGTGTGTGTGAGAGCAGGAGTGGATTGGCTCCTCCCTCGTCTTTCACCCGCTGGAATCCCTCCCTCCTTCCCCTCTCTTGTTTTTCTTTTTTTTCCCTCTCTCTTTTCTCTACAGTAGCCCTCCTTGCTTTCTCTCTTGCCTGACATGCATATATTCCCCACCCGAGAGAGCCGCCCTGGCCTTGTTTGTTTCACAGCAGCGAGAGCAAGAGGGAGAGGAGAGGAGGGGTGTTAGTGAGAGAGAGAGAGGGAGGGAGGGAAGGAGGGAAGGAGGGAGGTGAGGACAAAAAAAAAAAAGCAGACAGATTGTGAGCCAGCACACGTAGGCTGACTGGGTGATTTTTTTTTTTTCTCTCCCTATCTGTCTCTCTCTGCAGACTAACATTGAGCTCAGAGCAGAGGATCTCCATGCAAACCATCTCTTCCATCACCTCTTCTGTTTTCTCCCATTTTGACACCGCTACTGCTTATCTGCGATCAAAGCTGTGTAATCAAATTCTCGTGGAAAGTAAATAATTTGGGTAAACAACATACTCAGCTGGTCATGCATTTAGAACGTGTCCATGGGTCACTTAGCGGTAAGCCCATGGGGTCCCATTTCCTCTGTCTGGGCGTGGGACCGAGCTATTTTTATGAAAAACAGATCAAGACACACACACTGCTACTAGACCTCATAAATGCCACAGACCGCTTTACAGGACGTGGTGCACTTGAATCCAGTTACAACACTCTTTGTTTTGTTATTTTGTTAACGATACTAAGTTGTTGTTGGCAAGTTTGTAACTGATTATGGGGAGCGACATAATTAGTCTCAGGTGTGTGTGTGTGTATGTGTGTGTGCGCATGTCTGTGTTCTTGTGCGGAAGTCTGGGGCACGACGCCAAAAACCGGGGTTATCAAGTCTCCTCAGCTGTTGCATGGGAAATAACTGATGTGATGGGAATCACTGGGGATACAATGTGGTATTATTGCCCAACATGCGGATTGTGACCAAGTAACAGCGGAAAATACCCCTAAGTAGTGCTTACCGCCACTGTTTTCAAGTCAAGAACCACCCCCGCAGACCAGACCAGCACAGCACTTACTGCATCCCATTCAAATCCCCTTATCACAGATCCACACTAAGCAACATTCAGAGGGAATGACATATCCAGTTGTACCAGCTTCCAGATCCAGCATGCACACATATAAACTACCTGTCAAACAAAACAAACCTTAGTTTATCATAGATAAACAAAATTATGTAAATATGAGTAAGGAACATATTAGGAAGAAACAAGGGTCTAGTGTGGCTGTGTGAGCAAATAATATGACATACGGAGGTGAATATTAATAAATGTTCTTTGAATATGATTTTTTTTTTTTTAGAAGTGGTGTCATTCAATAACTAACAGTGCATTCCCTGTAAACAAGCAGTTTGGTAGGATGATGCTTTACTTTACTTTAGGTTACATGGAAATAATATCTACATATCTACATAACAAGGAAGTAATGATTAGTTTCTTTTTCAATACTTCTCAGTCATTATTTTAACTTTTTATCACAATATTCCTGGTTAAAAAAAACCCACAATTGATCATACAATCGGTCTTTTTCCTGGCGGACATTTTCATTTGTCGTAGTAGGAAAAGCACAGGTGTTACATAAAGATTAACGATGGTTATGTTCTGTTCTCTGTAAGTCACGACACTAACAGTGAGCCAGCATGCATTCAGATGTCATTGATTTTATTATTTACACCTGTGCTTTTCCTACTGCGACATGTCAAAATGTCTTCTATAAAAAAGCCTGTCGATTATACAACTGTGGGTATAGAGGTGCAATGCCAAATAGTAAAAACAAAACGTATCATTAATGTGACTAAAAAGTTTCTTAACTGAAGATCTATTTAATAGTTTTTGCTTTTGAGCTTCCAGCTGCATCTTATGGTCTTGCTCAGTGACTGTGAGATACAGATGAAAACTCCAAAAAGAACAAAGCAAGAGGACCTTAAGTTAAGATATATATTTTTTTGTCATGATAATAAAAATAACTTTATTTGTGTAGCACCTTTCATGCAAAGATGCAAGCCAAAGTGCTTCACAAAACAGGATCAAAAACATTGTTAGTCCAAAAACAAATATTACAGATACGAAGTTAAAACTGAATAAAGAAATGATAATGATTTTTTATCGTGATTGATTACTGGTTTTGTGTCAATTATCACCTTATTTGGAGTTGATCAAGAACAATTCATATGAAAATGGAAGTGATGGCGTCTTTGATCCAAGAAAAACATGTTAATTGTTTGCTGATGAGCAGCCAGTTTCTAATTTAGTCCTTCCTCGATAACAGCTGTACTTTGTGTGACCTTCTTGTTATGTGTTGAAGGTAATCGTGCAACTGAAATTATGGACTCATTAGGCTTTGAAACAGAGGAGTCTACTGGGTCCTTGGAGTGAGTGTTATGTAATCTTATGAGTCTCAGAGGTGAGATGTGTCGAGAGGAGAGCGACTCAACAAAAACAACAACATCTAATACATACACACATTTGTTATGTAACTCTTATGGGGCCAAAAAGTTTCGTCAGTAAACAAAACATTTGTTCTCAAATTCTTTTCTATGCAAATGACTCATTAAAAAGGTGATTACAGTAGCTATCTGGTCATCTTCACCTGATGAAGAGTTTATCCTGCTCGTTATGGTGGATTGATTAATCAGTTTACTGACAATAATCACCGGCAGAGTCACTGGTGACCGGCTCCTCTCAGGCATCAGTGTAGGGCAATACGAGTACAAGATGCTCCGACGGTGGATTAACATAAGCACAGATGTTACAGCTGACCATGGTCCTGCTGTGTACGTGTGCACGCACATATACACACACACACACACACACACACACACACACACACACAGTTTCCTGGAACATCAGCCACTGTGTTCACACCAACACACTTAAACCATGATTACATCATCATGATCATCATCCAGCTGGTGCAAAAGGGGAGCAAGACAGACAGAGCTACTGTGTGTGTGTGTGTGTGTGTGTGTGTGTGTGTGTGTGTGTGTGTGTGTGTGTGTGTGTGGAGAGGGGTGGGGATGCATTAGACAATGATTAAACTGTGTTTGGGGGCTTAAGCACAGTGTACATACAAACACAGTGGAATTAAAAATTTAAGGGGCATTTTGCTGAGATGGCACACAGACGAGCATATAACCACACATGCGTGCACGCACGCACACACATACACACACACACACACCAGGAGGATTTAGCCTGATATGAGCTTCATCTCTGATAGCTTTGCTTTTTTCCCACTCTCTCACACCATTTGTGGAGCTGTGTCCACATTTCAAAACACTGAAACCTCAACTAACAATTATTTTTTTTACCATAGATTAATGTCATGTGCATTTTCATTTGTACAGCCCAATATCACAAATCGCAAATTTGCCTCAAGGGGTTTTATAATTTGTACAGCAAACAACATCCACTGTCCTTAGACCCTTGATTCAAAAAGGAAAAACTCCCTAAACAACTCGGAAGGAAAATGGAAAAGCAACAGAGGAGGGATCCCTTTTCCAGGACAGACAGGCATGCAATATATGTTGTATGTACAGAACAAAATTATAGTATATAAAGACAGGATGACAAACTTATAGATAGATTGATAGCTTATATGAAGAATATGATCACATCAAGCAACTTCCAGATGCTGCCAAAAAGAGACCTGAGCCACACAACCTCCTCTCACCATGGTCGATTATTTATTTGATTAATTGTTATATCAATAAAATGTCAGGAAGTAGTATAAAAATACCCATAATGTACAGAAAATGTCTTCATTGTTTTGTCCTACCAGCAGTTCAAGCCCAAAAACATTCAGTTTACTGTCACATATGACAAAAACAAACTGCACGTCCTCACATTTGAAAAGCTGGTAGGGAATGTTCAGCATTTTTGCATGAAAAATGATCAAAACTGATTATTTTTCTATCAATCCATTAATCGACTTACTGTTTAAGCTCTACACAACAGACACATGCTTGTGCGCAAACCTGATGTTACAAGAAGGCCAACACCTTTTTTTTTTTTTTTTTTTTTTTTTTACAGGAAAAGCTGTGTCAATGCAATGGCATTTCTGTAGAAAACAAAGACAAACTTGTGCACATTATCCCAAGACTTTCTGAGGAGCTCAGTGTCTCTCTGGGAAACATAAAGAGTGACTCATCATCAAGTAAAAGACTTTATCTGCTGCAAAAAATTCCACTAAAATGTTTTGAGTTGGCATATGAAGCACTGCACTGCAATGAGCCGGGTGAAAATATGACAGATCTCACTTCTCAGTTTTCTCGCGCTGTAGGTACAACATGTTCTGACGGGGGAGTCATGTGTGTTATCAATTTACAGTGACTGACACTCCAACCGATGCATTAGAACACACACTACTCAGATGGCACACACCACATGACATACTGACACACTACGATGAAGGGTGTGGGTGTTTAAGAAAGAAAAAAAAAAAAAGGTGGCTTCATAAATGACTAACTGTTGTCAATTATTTTTTTGTCTATTGGCTAATTAGTTAAACAGTGAATAGAGTACAGGCCTCATGATTTCTGCCAGACCACCAAAACATACAAGTCAAATTAACAACAGCTCCAACTCACTGCAGCTCAGAGGAAGACAAAGCAGGCCTGATGATACCAATCATGTCTGCGTGATGCTCGCGTTGTAACCCGGGCATTAATGACCAGCTGAGAGGCTGCTGTACCAGCCTCCACTCGGAGCTGCGCCACTTCGGCTCCAGATGGTCGCTCAGTGGCACAATGTGGTGGTGACAAGAGCTGCAGCTTGAGCTGCTACTAGAATCCATCTGGGCTGCTCTGAAAATACTGAACCATATTGGTGCAGAGTTGCATGATCGTGTTCGGTGCTCCTGCTCCTAATTTCAACCAAAGAACCGGCTTTCCACAATGTTTCATACAGCTGACTGAAGATGTGCTGTATGTTTGTGCGAGAATAACTGCAGGAAATTCCCTTTTCTTACAAATGCTAAAATCTCCCTTTGTTAAAAGTGAAATTTCATGTTTCTCTGGAACTGCAGACAAGTTTCTGTTCAGTGAAAGCAGCTCTGTGGCAACATCCCGACACACTGATGAGTAAGAGTCTTTTGAAGATTAGTAACACTCTTATCAAAACAAATGTCAGTGGTTGTCCTTGCATGAGTTAAATTTGGGGTTTTTTATTAATTTCTCTCAATGCACTGTTACTTTTTCTTCCGTTCTATTCCTGTTTAGTGTATTTTTAATCTGCTACTTTTTTCTGTTCCTTTTAAAAACCTATTAATATGTATCATTCTATTTTGCCTTATCTTACTTGCTTTTTGTATCTTCTTTCAGGCCCTTTAATTACCTTTTTGTTGAAAGGTGCACCACAAATTAACTTGCCATGCCTTCCTCTCTGTCTCTAACACTTGATTCATGATGGCTGGGTTTGAATATTTTTGATGCTAGTGTCCAAATGTTGCCTGGCTTTAAGTACCAATACCAAAACAAGACTTTTTCAATACTTTACTTTGGGGAATATAATCTTTTATTTCTACAAAACAGGCCAAACTTGTTAAATGTCTTTGTTTTTGACACTTGGTGACACATTTTGGTTGGTACCAAATAAAGTAGTGAGATTTCATCTTAGCCCTACTTCTTACTCCTATATTCTCTCTTCCCTTATATCTGAGACTCCATTTTTCTCTAGTGGCACATACATAGCAGAGCACATGTACTCTATTGGATAAGGGAGGAGGAGCGCTGAAACCAAGTGCAACACACCAGACAGAAAGAGAGAGACACATAAAAGCATGGTGATCCTACCTGTGGAGGAGAAGGAGGGTCTTCTTTTCTTGAAGAGTCATTCCTGAAAAATCAGACAAAGAAACTTTAGTGGCACCACTTCAGGAAAAGAAGCCTCATTGTTTACCCAAGAGAGACGTTTATCTTACAGTCAGTTTACACATACTGTACATACTGTATATCTGTGCTGCCTCTCTTTATCAGACGACATGTACGTGATAAACACCACAGTATGCTAAACAGATCTCTAGAGATAATGGAAGCCAGTAGCTTATCAATGTAAAATAAACACTTAGGCAACAGGAGGTACAAGTTGGGTGTTTATGCAAAAAGTTGAAATAGGTGAGAAAGAGCGATACAGGATCTGTAATGACCTTTTAAAAAACACATCAAAGGGATCAAGTTAAGTTTTTGATGAGCTTACCCTTTCTTTAATGTCTCCATGTGGTTTGTTCCAGGTCTCTCATATGTTACCGACACACCAACACTCTCCTTTAACTGGAAAAAGACATGCAGAGTTTGAATGTTAATTACCTGAACAGCTGAGTTTATATCTGACTTTTAAAATAAACGGAACAAACTACTGTACATCAAACCAGAAACGAGCCTTTTTGGATTAATCATTTTCTGTGATCCTTTGGATAATTGATCTCAAGTGTTAGTTGATACTATAACAGTTTGGAGTTAATGTTTGTATTGGGGCCCATTTCATGAAAGGGATTTGCGAGCACTGCTAACACGCAGATCACAAATGGTGCCACCGTCCCATTTCAGGTTGCAGATACATTTACGAGTCCTCTTGCATGTTCATGTATGGATCACGAGTATTTTGTTTTTTGTTTGTTTGCAAGAGGAAATGATCTCATTTGCTAGTCACAGCTTGAAACAGGCCCCTTAAAACTTATCTATAATCAGTTTACTATAAGTGTGCAAGTGTGCAGTGTGCGAGAACTTAAATAACCTTTATTTGTATTGTTGTTAAGCTTAATTTATCCTATTCAGGAAATCTCATTGAGATCAAGCTTACATATACACAAGATCACATTAAGACGGTTCATTCACATCACGAAACAAAACAATGATCATACACACTCACAGACGCGCTAATTAAAACAATCACAAACACACTGAAAAATATCAGCAAGTCCCTCTGAGGGATGAGTGCAGGACTTTTCAAAAATAGAAGTTTACAAGGTTCTTAACGAGCCAGAATACAATTATGA
This sequence comes from Thunnus maccoyii, assembly GCF_910596095.1. NCBI lineage: Eukaryota > Metazoa > Chordata > Actinopteri > Scombriformes > Scombridae > Thunnus > Thunnus maccoyii. The sequence goes on along the minus strand of NC_056534.1, from coordinate 14,988,980 downwards.
AAAGATCACTTCTAGTTCTGACTCTTATTCTATAAAATATGACACAAGAAAGCATGATTACTTTTATGAATGTTTTGGGGTGCTGAATCATAAAGATGTAAACTAAAATCCTTCACTTGTCTCTTGCAGCAGTTGCCGAAATATATATGGATTTATATTTAAAAATGTTCATTTAATTTTAGCACTACTTTGTTTATTTTGAAAAATGTCATCACCATCCTGGAGTACAAGGTGATGTCTTATTATTGTTGGAAAAATGAGAAAAACAGCAAATTCTCACATGTGAAAAGCTGAAAACAGCAAATGTTTTGGCATTTTTTGCTTCATAAATGACTAACTGCTGGTGATTCATTTTCTGCCCATTGGCTAATTAGTTAAACAGTAAATAGAGTACGGGCCTCATGATTTCTGCCAGACCACCAAAACATACAAGTCACATTAACAGCAGCTCCAAATCAGCCTAAAATACACAAAGCAACATGTATCTGCTTTCTGGTCATTGGATGATGTCAGCAAGAATACAAACAGGATCTGTCTATTAGGGAACAAGTGACTGCAGCTCAGGGGAAGACAAAGCAGGCCTGATGATACCAGTCATATATGTGTGATGCTCATGTTGTAACCCGAGGAATTAATGACCTACTTTGTTTATTTTATTATTTCATAATATCATTATTACCTTACTTGTTATATTTTTATTCTTCCATGTTGCGTTTGTGGAAGCAAACTAATTCTTTGTATGCTGCGTATTTGGCTAATAAACAAATTCTGATTCTGATAACACAATACATGCGGTACATAAAATACGTAAATATATAAAATACAAAAACATAGTACTTTATATATTTATCAATATTTTTTTTTTCTACAAAATGTTAGAAAATAGTGACTTCAGCTCAAAAAAAAGGGAACTTTGGTATGTTATGGTGATGTGGTTGCATTATCTAGACCTTTTCTCCTTTTTCCCTCTTACTTCCTTCTCAGTTTATTTTGTTATTACTGTTGCACTTTTTTTTTTTTTTTTACATTTTTCATTTAGTCATTTTTCCTTATGCACTGATTGAGAGTCAAGTGGGTGCCTGTAGAACGCATCCTTTGGCTTTATAATTGTTAAATTGAGCAACAATTGACTAATTGTCATCTGTATATGAGCAAAACTGTTCAATGAAAATATCTTTGACAAACATCTTGTTTTGTCCAACCAACAGACCAAAACCCAAACAGAAGACGAGGAAAACCAGCAAATATTCACAGTGTTTGGCCTATAATCAATTATCAAAATAGTTGGCGATCAAAATAGTTTTCTGTCAATCTTACAACTCCCTGGTGGGAAACAATGGTGCAATTTAAGCAGTAACTATATCAACTTTTCAAATACATAATTCAACTTTCACACAAAAAAGGCCATTTGATTTATCAAAAAAGGTTCAATAGAACAAAAAAACAAACAAACATCACCAGAAATACCGATCAAGCTCTTTCTGGGCCGCTGATTACCTTCAAAGCCTCTTGACATAACAGAGACGGCTGTTCACACTGACAGAGACACAGACCCTCAATCACATCGAACCTCTCTTGTCAGCGCAACACTCGCTCCAGCCAATCACTGCACCAGATGTGTGTCAAGGTGTTGTGTGTCATTTGTACTGTTACATAAGGGGTCAGCATGGGTGGGAAAAAAAACAAAAAAAAAAACAGCTTGGTGGTCTGGGATTCAGTTCCTTAGGTGAGAAGGTGTAACTCGACAAATCTATTTCCATCAAGTCGGTCGGTGGGATGGCACTCCATGCAGCTGAACTTTACATTAGCACATATCATTTATGAGCCAAGTGTGGATAATAATCCAACTCGCTTACATGCAGCTGTAGTGTAAGAAGAGTCTGTAGAGACTGGATCATGTTACTGACCGTACATGCCTCACACTATCACTGTCCTCGCCGTGACTTTGACTTCTCTCACGCTCTCGTATAGAGGTCTCACTGCATGCTGTATGACTCACTGCGTTTTGGTTGGCAGGCGAGAGGTAGTTGACCAAGTTTTTTTTTTTATCTGGTTGTACTGGGACACTTAACCTAGATGCTAAATGAGCTGGGGATAAAATCCTCTACAGGTGTCATGCTGGTATTGTATTAAAGCTGGTATTGTTTGAAGTGTTATATACTAGTTTTCTATTAGGACTGCAGATAATGATTATTTTCATTAACTATTAATCTACTAGTTATTTATCGATACATTTATTTATACTATAAAACTCTTTCATCTCTGTGCTTTGGTCCCTCCTTGATTCACTGGTTGGGGAAAGATCCAACTGCCCTCCAAATGAAAACTGGTATCCTTGACTTTGTCGTTGTTGTACTGATATTTTTTAACTGGGTCAACGCCTCTGTGTGTGTGTGTGTGTGTGTGTGTATAGAGTACCTACACTATTTGTCTGATGTTTTAATTCAATATTGTGCAGTGTGTGTAAAGTGTGCAAAGACTCATTGAGTAATGTTGCACTATAAATAAACTGAAGCTGAGTTGAAGTTGACTATAAAATGTGACAAAATATTGCAAAATACTAAATTCAACTTCCTAGAATTGAGACGTACTCAAATGGTTTGTTTTGTCAGACAAACAGTCCAAAACTCAAACATATTTAATTAACAATTATATAAACAAGAGAAAAGCAGCAAATCCTCACATTGGAGGAGCTGAAATCAGAGAATATTTGGCATTTTTGCTTGAAAAATTACTTTCAAGTAAAAATTAAATTCACTGATTATTGAAATTGTTATCAATAAATTGTCTGACCATTAACTAACTGATTAATCAGTGAATCATTTCAGCTCTTGTTGATATAAAAGTTTCAGCACCAATATGATATTTTTTCCCAATACCCTCCTTTGAGGAATATAAACATGTTTTTCTACAAAACATTTCATTAAATAATAGAAACCTCTCAAACTTTAAATGTTTACTGAACTACTACAAACAAGAACTTAGCTTGAATAAAAGAAAATGTAAAACTGGGAAAATCTTGATTTTAATCTGAAACTTTCTGATCAAAGACTAATGAGAGAAGGGTACAAATCTGACCAGACATTCATGCTACTGTAACTTTCAGTATTCCACACATTAATGTTGATACCAAAAAAGTATTGAGGTTTGATACACAGCCTTAGTAATTTTATATCCCATTCTGTAATTGATTTACATCACAGTAACATTGTATAGAATTTTTGGGGGAAATTCAATTAAGAAACTATTACGACAAGAACGTTTGTTTTTACTTAATTTGATGACTGAAATGAGGTAAAAATAAGGTACTTCATCACATTGATGCAAAAAGCCTTTAAATTCAATATTGTCATAAAACACTGATATGTAACAGTGCCAGTAACCATTTCACCAGTTATATGGGATAGACACCTCAGTAGAAACCGGTTGACACATTTCCATTGTCTCCGTATACAGCATCATATCAACCAACCCTTGCAGGACCTACTTCAGTAGGTAAACTGTCATAACCAATACAATAAAAGACAATCAAAACTGTAAGGCTTCAGAAAAAAAGGTAAAATAAACTATTAAAGTAACATCCTACACAGAAGAAGTACTTGACTGTATCTGAATCACTTCTCCGCTGCACAATACAAATGCAGAGCACTAAACAAACGCAGCGTCTGGAACATTGTGGCCTCGAGTACCAACCAGTGAAAGGACAATCTGCTCTCTGGTGCATCATCTCCTACAGCGGATAAAAGCTGCTGCTAATTGCACACTTATAACTGGGCAATACATTTTCCACTGCCTCTGAAAAAAAGTGGTTAACAATTATTGTTTATTACAAGCTGCTGTGTGATGAGAATGGCTGTGGAACCATTAGGGAGCTGTACTGCTTCCTGTCATCCTCAAACTCACTGACGTATCTATCTACTGTTTCTTGTTAACTGCAACTGATAATTATTTGCAATTAAAATAAGAGCGACAAGGGTTGAACTGAATTTTTTGACAATTTATTGGAGAGGAGGAGAAGATCTGTGAATGTAGTGTTGCTGTTTTTAATGCAAGCCCAGTGAACAGAGAGAGAAAGCATTAACTAAAACAACAAAGGAAAAAGAGAAAGTAGAAAACAGAGAAAAGTAGCAGAGATACTGACAAGATGGTGATGAATCACAGAGATAAAAAGAGATGAGCAGAAGAAGCAGGATGACTCACTGCGTGGGCGTCCTGGTTGTCAGTGAGCTGCACCAGCGTAGGACTGTGTTTTGACTTCCTGGGTTTCGGGGTTCGCTCAGCGTGACCACCCTGGCCTCCCTGCGAGTCCACGCTGCTGCCCGTGTCCTCCCCCGTGGTGCCAGAGCTGCTACCACCGCTCGACGGGATGTTCTCCTTGTTGGTGTCTGCTCTGACTGATGCAGCTCTGCTCTCGGACAGAAAAGAAATGGGTGAGGAAATCAGACATCTGCTTTCCATCTCACCCTCTCTCACACACTTTGATCTGTCTTTATCAGCTGGACATTGAGCGAAATGCTACAGGAAACAAAATGCCAAGGTCGTTCTGATGCCTCATTTACTTATACCTTCTCAAGCAGCTAATGTGCTGTTTAGCTTTGGTGCTAATTCTATTTACTGTCTATTTACTGTCCACACTTTTATTGACATTTTCGGCTGTCTTTGGACTAATGCACTCCCGTAATCCACGTGTCAATGATCTCTCAGACACCACCAGGTGTCCATCAACAAGGATTAGCTTCTTACTGCTGTGACTTCGGTTGTTATGACTGTGCTGCGTCTCAGTGGGCGAGATTAAGAATACTTCCAGTTACCAAAACACCAACTGGAAGTAGTAACATTTCAGTGTAGCGTTGAGGTCACGCTTTTGTCATGAATGGCCTCTTACTGTACTTTACCAGTACAGTTTAAATTATACATAACATACATGCAAAAAAAATATTCATCTATGTCATTTTCTTTTTATATGGCTTAAAGAGGACACATCACACTTTTTTGTGATTTTCTGTCATTTATATACTGTATATAATGTCAGATGTCATGGTGAAGTTCCAAAACTTATTTGAGAGGTTTATATTTCAAGTAAATAATAGTGAAAAAAGAAGCGAAACTTGTTGGTTTTCTGTGGAAGTTTGCTGAGGAGAAGCTTCCTGGAGCCAATATATATATATAGGGCCAATATAAGATAAATAAGGAGTTTTTTGAACTGTAAATCATGCACAGATATTTCAGCAAAGCCCCAGAATATAAATAAAGATTTGGAAATGTACATGTTATGTCCTTTTTAATGTATTTATTTATCTTATGAGGAGTCAGCCAGTTGGAGGGTTTTATGCGATTGCTCAGAAAGTAACAAGGTGGGCTGGTGAGTCAAATAGCTCTGTTGTTTCGAGTAGGTGTTTAAAGAGAAAAACAATGATGAAAATGAAAATATGTACAAAATAATTTTCTATATATGGCAGTTTTCTGGAATAGAATCAAGAAAAATTAAATTTAACCTTGATTTACTTTAAAAAAATTGAATTATTCTTACTGTAACAGCAGATTTCTTCACTTTCATTTTAGAATATAAGACTTTAAGGCCATAATTCCAGACAAAAATGAAATGATGAGAACAAGGTTTGTGCAGTGTACTTCAGTGTTGCTACTGAGGACACTGATTTCATGCTGGTACCATAAAATACCAGCATCATGTTGATGCCAGACCCACTATACCTGTTTTCTCTGTGTCTTAAGCCCTCCTCCTGCTGCTCTCTCTGATGTCGACGTCTCTGTCGTGCAGTTGGCGTCACCCTTGGTGATGACGGACATGGGGTCGACTCACAGTCCTCTGAACTTTGATCCTCTAAAGGGTTCACATCAAAGAGGTGCTGCTCCACTGTTGAACGTATTGTCCTGTCCAGAAAACTGTAGAGAGCAAGAAAGAAAAATGACAAAATGTAACACTTTATGCTCCAAATTTTATATGTAAGATTTAAGAAAATGTCTCTAAATAAAAACTGTAAATCGATTCATTACAAGAGCAATACTATGCTGCATTTCATGTGACAAAAGTCCACTTACTTTACCACATCTGGTCTGCAGTGAACAGGGAAGAGGTGGTTACTGGAAGAAACAAGAGAGAAGGTGAATTGATGCTGCAGAAACAGGTGGTCACAACAGGTCACTGAGCAACGCTGAAAATCTCCCCGGGGCTCTGTTTCTGTTTCTGGCCCTAGGTGATCAAGGCAGCTAGTGTGCATGAGCGTATGTTAACTTCAGCTGTGTTCAGAGCATAAGTAGGTCCTCTGAGAGCAAAGTGGCTGGCTTCTATGGCTACCAGTAAGTCCTACAATAAAATACAAGGGTATTACTCCCTATATTTATCTTATTCTCTCTGGCTTTCTTTTCGTCTTACTGCCTCTCTCCTTCTGTTAAAATACAGGATACATCTGCAGGAAAACAGTAATGAATGGTGGTTATACTGTATGTTCAGGGGAGTGTTGATATCTACATCTACATCTAGATATATTGGATTATTATTACACTTACGATCAGGCAGCAGCTTCAAACAAGTACTGACATGTTAACTAAACTGTTTGGTTTGTTATTGGAGGGTGCAACCGTGCTTCTATTTCAATTAAGGGCTTTTCTCATTGGGCCACAGACACAATAATATCGTCAGGTTAACTTTTCATTCTTTCTAAAAAAGCTTAAGCGTAGGATGTAGGCTGGAGTTGACATTGGTGTGTTTGCTAGGTGGGTGGGTTGTGAAAACTAAATAAAAATATTTGAGTAATGATTTAAACAATCAATCTATCCAATTAAATCAGTCCATAATTTAGGTTAAATGTATCTACTACTTTACTGAACAGTAAAATCTGTACATTTTATCATCTAATAAATGATAATGAAAGTGACTGTAAAATGCAGGTCTATACCAACATAATATTTTTTGTTTTGTCTTAATTAATTTAATTTTCCACTAAGCTAAATATCTAAAAAGAGGTCAGAATATTTTGACAGAGTTGGTGACAAAAGTGAAAGTGAAATCTTCCTTTTACAATCTTCTCATAAAGACCCTCTAACTGATACACAGTATGTCTGCTTTTCTTGGAGTACAGCTATATCAACATGTATAGGGTTGACTTGCATGAATCTCCCATAAACAGCGGTGTTTACAGTAACAGCACAGCTTGGCAGAGGCATTAATAAAGGAAGAGATAATAACGGAGTGATGGTACACTGTGAAGGTGACTGGTGAAACTGTGTGAAATGCCACGGACATGTACTGACATTATCACGGTTGTAAAAAAAGGATTGTTAATCAGATGAAAAGGTGACACGCCCTATCGTGTCACAACCTGATGATCACTCTGATGAGTTTAACAAGTTCAAATCATAAACACGGGCTGTAAATGTCTGGTGCTTTTAATGTCTGTGTTCATGACAAAAATTTGCCAAAACAAACATTTTTATCATGTGAAGATTAGAAAGATCCTTCACCTTATGTACGGTTTCATTTATTTGAACAGTTGGAAAGTAAAGAGTGACACAGAGGAGTGAAAGTTGCTCCAGAGGCAGCAGACTAAACCGCTCGATTATCTCTGGGCACAGCAGGAAAAATATTAGCCCATTACCTAATAATAGACCTGGCACAGACTGCAACAGGTTAAAACAACAGAAAACGGTTTAATGGCTTACTAGAGTTGACTTAACCTTAGACCTTAATGACTGAAAATGTCAGAGGCAAGACTTCATCAAGTGCAGAGGACACATTAATGCCTGAAATATGACCAAAGTTTTTATAACTGTTTGCAACTTTAGAGGCCCGTCTTTCCACGCCACAGACCCCTGCTGATGTTAAAGTGATGAGATGGTCAATTATATAACTGCCGTGTGCGTCAGGGCAAGATGGTTATGATGCCTGGGGGCATGTTTATAGTACATCTCCATGACCAACAAATCCAGCTTACTATGCTCCTTGTTGCAATGGCACTCATGCTGTGATGGTTTAAGAAAGCGGTTCCCAAAAGTTTTGGCCCTGTGACCCTTTAGAACTTTAAGAAGTATTGTCAACCTGTAACCCCTCATTTCAGGGTTAGTGTCACAGGTTATGTTTACCCCTCCTTTTAACGCAGACTCTCGTTGGCTATTGTAGGCTGTAGACAGGACATGGAAGCTCCTATTGGGTCAACTGAGGTGTCGATTGAAAGGCCAGAGTGCAGCCGCCATTTTGATACCAAGATGTGGCTTGTTGTTTACATGCTAACATGAGTTATGACGGAGAATACGTTGGGAGATTAGGACGTCTGCTGGCTTATTTGAAATGATGCAACAGCCGTTTGTGGATATTTATTGATGTAATAATGTGTTTGGACTAAATATTTTACTGGATTGGAACAATTGGACCTTTGCCAATGTAACAAGACTGTTTTTGTCGGAGTTGTATCAGTCAGTACAGTAATATGAGGCTTCATAGGTGAGTAGTGTGAATTTTGTAATAGTTTGTTTGTTTGTTGGTGGTCTGACAGAGGCATTGATTGCACCTGCTGGTGTGATTGTATCTTGAAATGGTTTGCATCAATCGAATCACAAGAATCTTAGCTTTCCAAAGATGTGTCACATGAGTATGCACTTAAACATAAGAGTTGTGTACAAAGTACGTAGTATAGTTGTGTACTTCACATTCGGAATGTTGAGGGGTTTTAAGAGGCGCTGGATTATTTACACAATTTGATCATATCTGTATTATTAATATGATATCAATATTTTATGTTTTTAATATCACGGTTATTGTCAATACCGGTATATCGCAACATCCCTAGTCTCTAACTCTAGATTACTTGTAACGTCCTTGTTTAATTAGTTTGATAAGTTTAACTAGCTTGTAACCTTTCGCCCAAGCATAAATTGAAAACAAAGTACAACTCATTAACTTCTGTTGAGCGACACTTATCAAAATTTTAGAGTGACCTACCATAAATTAGCCTTTACTTGGCTGATAAATTTGCTTCAATAAAAAATATTAAAATAATATGTAATTTTTGGATATTTTTTGTGTGTGTGGACCATTTCTTCTACTTTAAGGACACCATATGGAAACCAAATTTGTATATAAAAGTTCTCAGAATCTAAGAATGAAATCTTTAAAAAAAACAAAAAACTCCTTATAAAGGTAGGTACAGTACTCTAATTCATTTTTATGACATCCTGCAATACACTACAGATATTGTAACCATGCTAGTAAAATCAGCCCTCTAATATATCCAAGTGCCACATTTAGTCTGTTGATTTAATAAACAGCTGAGCGTGGTTGTCTGTAGTGTCAAGTGCGAGATATTTGGTAATTAAATATCCTGTGGTTGCTATCATGGTGCTAAATAGTCTTCAGGTTGGCACAGTACAGAAGTTGTTTGGCAGTTTGGTAAATCCCTGAAGGAAGTAACATCACTGCCCGGAAGGACCTTTGCACCACAGACTAAAAAAAGACACAGCATGCAGTCAGTCTGGTATGAGACAATATTGCTGCTTGGTGTGCAATGGTGACAGTCTGAGTCACTAACTGCTGGCAAAATAGACCTAAAGGCAAGAGGGGTGAGTCACTGCATCAGAAACATACAGCGAACATCACCACCAGAATGCCAATAAGCCTTTCTTAAACACAGACTGTCTAAAAATATAAAATTATACCACCAACAATAACCAAACGTGATCAGAAACTCGTCAGCTGGTGATTTTGCATCAGTGATTATGTAATTTCATTCAGTTATAAAAGGCTTTATGTGAGCTATAAAGTCTTAATACCTCTAGAATCACTCGCTACTACAGCTGCAACGATTAATCGATTAATTAATTTATCGGTCGACAAAATATTAATCGGAAGCTATTTTGATAATTGCATAATCATCACTTTTATTACTCAAAAATGCCAGAAATGATTTGGTTTCAGCTCCTCAAATGTGAAAATTCAAGACTTTTTTTGTCATATATGACAGTAAACTGAACATTTTGTTTGTTTAAGTGTATGATAACTATGATCCCACTTCACCCCTACAGATGGATTAAAAAAGAAAGGGAGTTGTATAAGAATAACAGTTGTTTGGTCCAAGGTCTGCTCCAGTTACTTGTGAAAGCAAACATGAACTTAGATTGAGGCCGATGCAGAGAGGACAACAGTGCACTGAAGGTTTATGTAATAGAAATCATAACATGCATTAAGCTGGTAACAGTTTCGAAACTTTGTAAACTAAGAAATATTCCAGCAGTGAGCGAGACAGTGTGCAGGAGTTTTCCCATTTTTATTCAAGTTATGCTTTTCTCTTCACCTAAGAGCCTATTTGAACTTTTTGAGAACTATTTGTTTAAGAAATATTTGAAACATTTCTTATCTTTTTTTTTTTTAATTGACCCAAATGACCATTTACGAACCAGCAGTGTCAGTTGTTTTTTGTTTTCAGTTTTAATGTTGTCTGTAAGATTTGCTGAACTGTTAAGTCAGGTCTGTAATTATATGACAGCTCTGGTTTAATTGTTCTATTGTGCTATTTTTGTTCTGCTGAGTGTGCTTTAAAGCAGCCAGCAGTGCAAGTCTTTATTTTACGAAAGCTTAATATAATTGCTTCATTCAGGACCTTCTAACTAAGAAAGTTGCTTTGCAAATAATACTAAGACAAAGATAATATGTGTCTGTAGTGAATGTATCTATGTGTCTCAAAGTCAAGTGTTGCTTGGAGGCATAAAAGTGGAGAGGAAACAACTCCAAAGCCTTTGCAGCAGCAGCTTATAACAGTTAAATCCCCAGCACTGTGTACCCAGGGGCATCCATTCAGGTAATCCAGTGTTACACCACAGTCAGATATTAGCCAGGACCCTCAGAGTCTTTGGTCAACACACAGAAGAAAATTATGTTGATCTATGATCCATTTTGACTGGGCTGAGGTTAAGCTCCTATGTGGCTGCCTGAGAGTTTCTGTGTGTGAAGGAATGCGAGTAGACTTCAGTAGAGGGAGAAAACGTCTGTATGGAATGTGTGTGTGTGTATGTGACAAAATGCAAGTAGCCTTGGAGTGAGTCATTGATAAACGTGAGCTGCAGAGGAGAGACGGACACAGAGAATGTGTATGTGTCAGCAGATATTATTCATTCAGAGATGTCAAAGTGAGGTAGACTGGGGCTGCAACTAAAGACTTATTTTAATAGATTATTAAAGTTGATTGATTAATCTTTAAGTGTATAAGATGTCAGAACATAGTAAAAAAAAGTTCCCAGTGCCCAAGGTGACTCTTCAAATATGTTATTTTGTCTGAAAAACCCACAGAAATTAGATTTTAGATCAATTACATAACATGATTGATTGATAAATGAGTTCAACGATTAATTGAGCACCTACAATGTTGGCAACCAATTGTCTGTCAGCTGCCATGTTGATTAATTGACCATTGTTAATTGTTTTAGCAGTGAAGTGGACTTAACGAGAGATTGACAGATTGTTAATAAAACATGAATGAATATGAAAGTGAGTGCAACGAATGTTTTCCATGTAACCTCCATGTTCCCGTGACCCGTCAACATTAACTTCAATTCAAAATAAAGGCTTTTTTAATTTTTTTTTTTTTTTTACATAAATATAAGTATACATATATGGTTACTGTACATATACATGCATAATAAAGCACAATAACAATGTATAATAAGACAGGCTGAGTCAGTGGCTTCTTTTATATCTAAGCTCAAAATGTACTTTCATTGGTCCCTGACTTTACTTGATGCTAGTGTTATTCTGTTTTATGGGTCTTACTATGTTTATTTATTGTCTGACAGCTATTTTATGTTGTTCTTTTACCTCTTTTATTGTTGTGTGTTGTTATCTGCTATTCTACATGAAGCACTTTGTGACTGTTTTGATAAGTGCTATATAAATATAGGGATATCAGGGAACACATTTATATGCACTGTAGGATCGTGGTCCATGTAAATCCGCATGCATACACATGCAGCAGATCACTAACCAGATTTGGACTTCTACCAGCTGCTTTGTTTTTCAGAAACCCGGTTATGTGTATACATGGCAGAGAAATCAATCTTCTCCAGGAGACATCTACCTGGGGAAACCAGGTAGAACCAGGTATATATATATATATATATGTATATGTATATGTATATATATATATATATATATATATATATATATATATATATATATATATATATATATATATATATATACACACACACACATATATACACATACATATACACACACACACAATATGAGTTATAGACCTATGAAATGTTATGGATGGGACTTTCTTTTTATTGCATAATGAGAGTAGTTTTGCTCCAGTTTATTGAGTAAATATACATGTATGCATGTGATTATGTTATGTATTTTAGGTTATATCTATTGTTTTTATGATATACTACACATACATGGCTGACTCTATGATCACATGTCTGGGATTACTGAACTAGTTGGAACCTTTGACCTTTCATCATGGATGACTAAGCTTGGAGTTTTATTACATTCAAAGATAAGACAAAATATTTTTGTTCTGTCTGGCGTTACTGCTGCTACAAAATAATTTTGTAAAGCAACACAATTCTTACACACTTACTATGTTTGGTCATCTATTCTTTAGTGAACATTGCTACCTGTGACTCTAGTGAACATTTTACTATGAGCTTGAATGTCCAAATATCATATGAAGCATAAAATCATAAAGTGTATTCGAGCTGCACTGCATCCTATTTTTTTAACCTTTTGTCTGTGACAATTATCCTGTGAGGCTTTTGTCCTGAATCTATGACTCAGTTCTTTTTCGGGAAAAGCAATAAAAACACTTGACCACACAAACACAAGCTGCCCTAGTGCCCTATCAGCTCTAGGGTCATATCAGTGAACAACACTCCAGTCAAAATGTTCCAGTGACGAACCAGCCGGTAAGATTAACTGGAAGATCTGCTGTGTTTGAAGGCTTTAGGTCGACATGCACTGAAGGATTGATGGGAAACAATGACAGTGGTTATTGATATTTAACTGATGATTATTAATGATGTTTTGTCGGCCTTTTACGGTATGTTGTATATGTTAAGTATATGTTGCATTTATTTGTAACAGGTCATTTTAGCCATTCTAGTGGTGTGGCTCTAGGGAAAGCAATCATCTAGGTAAGGCAATGATGGTTGGTTGGTTGGTCCAGACTGAAATATCTTAACAACTATTGGATGGATTGCCATGAAATTTTGTACAGACATTCATGGTCTCTGAAGGATGAATCCCACTGACTATGGCGATCCTTGGACTTTTCTTCTTCCTCTAGCGCCACCATGAGCTGGACTTTGGTACTTTTGCGAGAAATGGTTTGACAGCTGTTGGATGGATCGCCATGATATTTGATACATAAATTCATGTCGCCCTCAGAATAAATTGTAATAATTTTTGATCATCAGGTCAAAATTTTAATTTGTCCGATACTTCAACTTGTAACAAAATAACTAGAAAAATAATGACATTCCCATCAGCCTCAGCTATATTTAGTGTTTAGTAGTTTAGCTTACTAAGACTAATGTAGCAAATTTTAGCATGCTACCATGCTAAACTAAGATGGTCAACATGGTAAACATAGCCGCTTATCATTGACTTATTACCATTGTTTTTGTGAACATGTTAGCATGCTGGTAGTCGCATTTAGCTCAAAGCCCAGCTCTGCCTGAGTACAGCCTCACAATGCTGCTTGCATGGCTGTAGACTCTTAGTTTTGTTTACTGATGAGTAAACAACTCACATCCACATTGACACTTAACAAAAATATATTAAAATCAGTAACTGATTTGATGGAGACAATTATAATATAATATAATAATTGTTCACACATTATCATAAAGATAAACAAATGCCGTGTGACAGACATGTCTTTTGTTTTGTGTGGTGTGTCCACAGACTGTGGGTGTGTCTGAAACATGTGCTGTGGTGGCCACAATAACCAAACAGCAGTAAGCAAACTGTTGCATGTGCACGCTGCCCTGCTTTCCCTCTAACTGGTGATTCCATTGTTTTCGATGATAATGCACTGAGGCAGCACGGAGCCACTTCCCCCCACACTTCCAGTCCAAAACAACATGCTTTCACCCAATTTTGTCAGCTTTCTAACATACAGAGACAAGAAGCCTACCTCATGTAGAAAGGAGATATTGGTCTCTCTTCTTCTTGGGAGCTGTAATGGGAAAACAAACAGACGTTATTAATTAGCTTGCAGGATGTGGCTATGAAGAGCTATGGCATAAAAACATTACATCCCTCCCCTCACCCCACTACATGTTACTGGGGCTGAAAATAGGAGCATAAGGCTGGCTTTTGTCTGCAGAATAATAGCCATGCAGTGCAACAGATCAATGCCTTTGTGGAACTTGTCTCGGGTAATTATTATGAACCACTAGAGAAATGCTGCTCTAGAATATAGGCTGACTGCGGCCACTGGATGTATGCCCAGGAACACATGATAAAATTATGCAACGACAAGAGGAACTCTTTGTTGGCACTGAATGTTGAGATTGCTTCACATTTTCATATCCTTGCACTTACAGGGTGAAATTTCATAATCGCTCAGTCCTGTTTGCCTAAGCAGAGCTGAATACTGTATTATCTTCTCTAAAGTCAAAGCAGGAAGAAAAACACAGCAACCAAACCTGAACTGTCAGACAATGTAACAAATTAATTGTCTTCAAAACTGCCTTTCTATATGTTTATTTCCTTCAATTTGAGACATTCTCTCACAGTTAAATTTAGTGATGTCTTGCTACCTTGACAATATGTTACAACTAAACTTTAAATATAGTTTAAAACTGCAAATCAGATGCGTGGTTAAATGTAAACTTTTAAGCAAGTTAGACATGAGTCTTCAGTGTTAATGAGATGTTTTCACATGTTACAACAGGAAACACACAGGTGTAAATAATAAAATGAATGATGGCTGAATCACATTTAGCTGCTCCAGCTTCAGGGGCCTTATAATGTGCATGTTGGCTCGCTGTCACACTGTCATGACTTCCTGATTGCAGAGCCGTCGTTAATGTTATTAGTAACATCTGTGCTTTTCCTACTATGATGAGTCAAAATGTCTGCTGTGAGATATTTTCTCTTTAAAAGACACAACAGTGTGACCAAGCATCACTTTAAACCCCTTGTGGGACTTTATTTGTATGTTCACCTGTGACAAGAGAACACATATTGGGCTAGCATGAACCATAACAGCGCTCTCAGTTTACAGATATGCAACAGCAGGATTTATACAAAGGTTTGAATGCAAAAAAAATGTTGACAAACCAGGTACCACAGATGCACATTGCTTTTTTATTGTTTTTATTGTAATATAATATCTTTAAATTTTAGTCTGTTGGTAGGATAAAATGTCATGACATCACCTTGGGCTTTAGGAAATTGTGAAGGCCAGTTGTCACAGTTTTCTGACATTTCATGGACCAAACAAACTGAAAAAATGACCAGCAGATTAATCGACAATGAAAATAATGGTTAATTGCAGCCCTACTCATTAATGGCTGAGTGGTTTATATTCAGTCTTCTACATGATGACTGACTGACAATCATAAATATCTCAAGCAACATGTGTTTTTGTTTTAGTTAATACTGTTATCCAAGTTTACTCTCCTTTACACTATATAGAGCTCAGCAGACGCCAAACAGAGCAGTCACACAATATTGTCGATAGAGCAGCATAATATTCTGTTTTGCTACTTTTGTTTTTGTCTTATAGAGGAACAGAAAACATAGAAAATCCAACATTTCCAACATTAGATAACTGTGCCTGCTGTGCCAATAAACAATCAGTCTGATCATTGGTTGTAAACATGTTGAGTCTCAGATACTCCCAGACACAGAATAAAGACCTGTTTTTGACTGGACCATTCAGGGAATGTTCAGTACTCTGATGTGTTTTGGTACGTGACTGACGTACCTTCATGTGGCTTACAGTAAGGGGCAGGCATATTGAGGGGAGGAGAAAACACATTGGCCATTCGGGCAGCACCTCAATAAGTTCAAAACAAAGGATTTAGGTTTCAAGTCAGGCAGGAATCAAAATGGGCCAAAGTTCGCTGAACTTCAAAGGTTTTGTAAAATGACACAATGCACAGGAAATGTGCACATATTCCTCCAACTTCCTTTTAGGTGCAGGTGTAGGTCACCACAAATACTTTCAAATTCTTTCAGAGCCCCCCCACACCAATGTTCTCAACTGGCGTTACACAGTCTGGCAAGCGTATTAAAATAATGTGTGCCGTCATTGCTGCCGTGAATTGCAAAAGCGGAAATCCTGCTTACCCACTACCTTACTGAGGGGATAACAAGAAGCTTTATAGGGATACTCAGAAATCCCTCCTGGCTGAATGGAAAACTACCAATGACAAGTTGGTTCAATCTGGATACGCTCCACTTTTTCAACATATTTAAAAATGTGTAGACAAAGGCAGTCTAGCTTACCAACGGATGCTGGTCACTTGAATAATCCTCCCACTGGCTCCAGCTATTTTTGGTGGGGTCCCTTCCGCCCTGCCCTGCCTCACCTTTTTCAAAATCCCTCTACAATATATATATATATATATATATATATATATATATATATATATAGGTATTTGTGCCTTTATTGGACGATGGGCAGTGAAGAGGCAGACAGGAAACAAAGGGAGAGAGACACAGACACAGGTATAACATGCAACAAGGGTCCCTTGCTGGAACTGAATCAGGGATGTTGCGATTATGTGGTCCGTGCAGTAACCTTTCGGCTACTGAAGTGCTCCCAAAAATCCCTCTACAACATGCAATAACATTCTCTTTTTAGCTAGCAGCAGTGAGACACTGATGTCTATGAAGTATGATTAAATCTTTTTGTATTGCAGATGTAAATACTAGTTCCACAACATTTTTCACCAACAACAATTTGGAAGTGCAATCAGTACATTATTGGCTGAACACTGCCCATTACAGTAGTGTTCTTGTTTTATTATTTTTTATTTTATCTTTATTCAAAAATAAGTTGTGACTGTTTTTTGAACTGAAACTGTAAAACAAAGTGTGTGACCAGTCAAGACAGATCCAAAATGCATCAATCCTACAGAGAAGTTCTTTTTTGCAATTTGTTGATTAACTAAGAGGCAAAGATGGGTAGGGACCACAGCCAGAGTCCCCTTGTGTCTAAGCCCCTCTCACCAGCCTCCACTGCTTTCAGGACCCCCAAAACCATCAGGTTTTAGATGAGTGCTGAACATTCTTAGAATACCTCTGAGCAGAAACTGTGTGGTGATCAAGACCCTAAGTATTTGTTGGATAAGCCTGGCTAAGCTATGGTTGGTATATATCGTTCTATTAGAGAAAATGGTGTTAAAGGAACACAAAGCCATCATGCATCATGTCAAGGTCTATATTTATATTCTTTGAATGATTTACAGTTAAAAAAAACTCTTATTTATCTTATATTGGCACTTAATGCAGCCTCAGTTCAGCCTCTGTCTGAAACTGGCTGTTTTAGCTCACTTGTGAGGGGCTTAAAAAAGAGACTATTTGGCATTTTGGCTTCAAAATTTGTTAACCAGCTATCAGAACTGTTGTTGATTCATTTTCTAATCATGAACTCATGGATTTATTGACTTATTGTTACAAGTTGAAATAAATATTTTTGACAAAGGACAGAAGTAGAACTGCAGTCATTCTTTCCCTTCACAGTCAAGCAGGTGTTTGACTCTGTGTTAGGTCTATAACTGAACTTCAACATCAAACATAGTATCTAGAACCACAAAGTCAAAAGTATAATATGAGGTATTTGTTTTTGTTCTTTGAGATGTTTTCCTCACATTTCCAAGAGGCTCCTTCAGTTCTCCTTACTGGTAAAGCATGAGAAGACTAAAGAGGCCTCTTGGATTAGTGGTGTAACATCTTCATGAATAAAACAGCAAAACCAGTTGGATGAAATCTTGATATGATTAAGGGCAAATATATGAGATTTGGGGAAAAAAGGTAGGAACATTAAAAAAAAAAAAAAGTAGTAAAACCAGTTTGATCCAGCCAGCAGGTTCTTGCTGTTCAGGCTGATGGATGAGACTTCCTGACCGGCGGCCAACAATACTGTTACTGCCTGTACTCACACCACACCGCAACGTTCCTCACTTCCACCTATTTCCAATGGGCTTCTAAGAAACTCAATGGTTACATCACAAGACTCAGTGAACCATGGCAACTCCACACAAAAGCCAGTATGCATCCCCCTACGTGTAACTACGCAATGCTAAGAGCATAATAAGTTCACATGACGCTGCTATGTTGGCTCATGTGGCCCGTGTGGTGAATGAGGCTGGTGTCATATTTCAGGTAAAGGTGAGAGCGCTGTGGCATTTATTTGATAAAGAGGAGGCAAAGTGTTAAAGATGTTACATCACGGTGGATGTAAGACTCATACTGCTTGATCTGCACTGCTCTGATACAGTACTGGGAAGTCAAGAGTGTGGATGCAAAGGAAGATCTAAAAGTGGAGCCACTAATAGAAAAGCCTGAGTATGACGATTTGATTTCTAGCGTGTGTGGAACATGACCTGAGTGAGCAGGGTGACTCAGGCCAGGGGTAGTTCCTGGTATGAAGGAATTACCCTTTCAAATAAAATAATACTAAACAGAACTTCTTTACAACCAACAAGATGCACACAAGAACATACTTTCCTTGATTATTTCACACCCTGAAAATAAACATAGTACAACATACAACAAAGTTTATGAAAACAAAACTTTTTTATTAAAAAATGAATTTGGTCGTTCAAGATACTTCAGTTGTGGTCAAGTTTGCTGTGCCGCTGTATGTGTTGCGCTATGCTGACACAGATTTGTCTGACACGTACCTATGGAAAGTGAGAGCAAGCTGACAAGTAGGCATGAGAGTGGCTACACACATGAACACACAGATGTCCACTCATGGAAAATTACCATATATTTGCTGTGGATTTTATGTGTCAAAATCACAGCTACTCAGACCTGAAACTATTTTCTATACAAACACATATCAACTATTTTTGACCACATTCACAAACATGCTTTGTCTTTGAAAGTTTGAAAGCTCCACTGTCTTTAATTTGAGTATCTATAGCTTTAAGCCGGTAAAATCATCTCAGTCTTTTTGGCCGCTGCGGTTGTCTATTGGTAAATACCAGCGCTGATTGCTGACGCACTTTAGTGGGGTCCCCCGTCACGCTGTCTGAAGATCAGTCACCCAATACGACCTGACAAGGAGAATTTTAGGGTGGGGGGGGTCCGCCAGAGGATTTACTGGTACCCTGCCATGACGAGGAAAGCTCTTGCCACCTTGGAAGTATTATATTTGCTACTTCACGTAGACAGGAACATCTGTTCCACTAAGAGCTGATGGTTTGCCTTGTTGATTTAATAAATTAGGTTGCACCCGAGCGGTACTCTTCACTCTCTTGAGAATTAATCAGGTTGACCTTTTGGACACAGAATATAGAAAAGTATTTGATTTATGATGAATGTGTGTTATACCTGTTAATTTGTATAACACTGCTTGTTAATACTAGTACCAACTACTAGTTACTTACAATATACCTCCACACATCCTACGATAAAAATACATTCCATAATACCCTGGAATAAAAAACAATTTGTGTTTATAGGATTTTTTAAATATATATATATATATATATATATATGTATATATATATATATATTATTATTATTATTATTATTATTTTTTTTTTTTTTTAAATATTTCTGTATACAAGTGCGTGTGAAAGAACACCAGATGTAATGTCTCAATGTATCTGGTGCTGACACGGTTTTAAACTCATGATTAATGTTCTTGTGAAAAAGGTCAGTGGTGTGTCTGACAAGCCGTAGTAGAAGCCAAAACAGCATCATCATTTCTCATTTTAGTGTTTCAACATTACGTGTATGACTTTTATTGCTTTGCTCCACATTTTAACTTTCAGTTTTTCCATTGAGACATATTTTACTTATGTCCTATCGTCAGTAAAGAGCTTTACTAATCTTGAAACATACACAGTGGATGAACTGGATTTTGGGTAAATGAGCAGAGGTTTTAAAAAGCACAGTAGCAAGCAAAGCGTGTAAGTCAACCAGTGCAGGTGTGATCGCATCCAAGGTTAATGCTAGTCTAAGCCACCAGTCAAAGCAGTAAAGAGCCCCAACAACAGACACAGCTGTAGCCTTGCTATTCCAGGACTGAGGACACTCGACACCAAGTGGTTCCAGTTTCAGCTTCTTATAATAGGCTTGTTTGCATGCCAAAGGCACATGGCCACGGGGCTCGGGCTTTAGATCCCTGATCACTGTCAGACACTCACCCTAATTCTTCACCCTTGGCCTCGGCTAATAGCACATCACCTATACAAACAGTGTTCATAACCTATTTACCACAGATAAAAGTCCCCTCTAATATCGACATTGGAAAGTTATTTTTATTATCTTGTTTCATGCTTCAATTTTATCCATAACACTTTTTATGTGCTGTTTACAGTTTTTCATTATTTTCTTTAATATTTTGTTCATTTTGTTATTTTGTGTGTCCATGTTTTATATTTATAGTTTTAATCTGTGTGCTTTTGTTTGTTAGGTTTCCTGCTGGATATGTGGAAAAAAGTATATTACCGTATGTGTAGGTTGTTTGATGACATAATAAAACCAACTCGAAACAGTGAAATCACAATGACATTGGAAAAGGAAAACAGGAATGATTTAGCACCTAATGTGAGGTATGTGGCAGTCAACATTTGTTTTGTGTTATATGACCTTAGGTTTTATTTTACAGTGGTCGTAAAGCATCGAGCTCACAGATAAGATTTTGATCCATATAAAATCATAAAACTACAGGAGTAACTGTAGTTTTATGACTAAGCATGCAACTATTTTTGGTGCATGCTTAATTATTTGCCTCTTATTTATTTGAACAAGAACTATTTATTTCATGCTTTTAACTCATGCTAGTATAAATGTAATATATTCATCTCTGACTATACTGTACATACTAATTCATTTCCAGTAACGGAACATGCACAACATGCTATCTAAAAATGTCTGATATATCTACATATTCATGAATATCTGCCATTAATTCAGCTCTAAGCTCTATCTTTAAAATTCAGTCATTATATTATTATATATTTGTATTTTTTCTCAGAGACAGGTGCATGTACTTAAACTGGACACACTGACCTGCTGAGGGCCTCCATGCTATCAGAGGGGCTGACATCGAGGTGGCTGAGGTGCGAGGAAGTATCTGGGGTGTCTTTGCGAACCAAAGGCATCGGACCCGTCTCCATGGCCTCTGGGCTGGGGCTCCTGAGCTCTGAGGTCAGGGGCAAAACTATTGGTATGGAAAGAGGCCTTGCATGGGGCAACCGAGTGGAACAGCTGGGTTGAGGGATGACTTGAGGCATGCCGTCACTCTTCCCTTTCCTCACCTGTTTTACAGAGAGACGCAAGCAACAGGTTAGTCCCGTGACAGGAAATGAGAGACAGCACGCAAGGTAAATGATACACGGCTGTGAACATTTCTGCTCGATCAAGCTAAACAACTTCATACCGCACACACACACATACACACACATTGGAGCTTTCAACCTTTGCTCAGATAAAACACGCATTTGAGGATCTTCTGAGGTGAGACAGAGAGCAATAAAAGAACCACAAAAGAGATGAGGTGAAAAAAGAGGTTAGCTTGTAAAACTGTAAGGTTAGACTGATGTTTGTCTTACCGTGTCGACCCTGAGTGGGTATAAACAGCGTGAACCACCGACCGTTGTGTAGGAGAAGAACCTTAACCTAATAACAGCCACATTGTGAACAGTACCCTTCTGCATTTTTACGGAGTTTCAACCACGGAAACCTGAGAGAGGTGTTAAAGAATGTGTCAAAGTGTTTTCTCTTGGTATATACGAGTTGTATGCAGGCTCAGGTACACTGAGGGCAAATAGCTGGCTGACAAACAGAGTACAAAATGGGTCTGACGCCAGCAGCTTAAGTATTGATAATGGTTAAAACACCCATTGCTAAAAAAAGGCTTGGCTCCCGGTAAACATGTCGGTTGAATTAAAAAGCTAACTTTTTTTTTTCTTTAAACCAATTATCAGTGGAACATTTCCATTTGGGTTTTAACTTAATGGGTTGCTCTAAAATCTATGGATGCGGCCTCCATTTAGACATTTAGCCATTGGTGCACTTTAGGGGTGAATCTTTGGGAACGTAATTAGCTCCACAAACTTCTTTAGCTAGACCTGGTATGGATTTTGCCCCTTGGGGCTTTGAAATTGATTTAGCTAAATTTGTCATTGACACAAAACCACAGAGGACGGGAAAGTACAGGAAAAATTAATGTGAATATTAGCTTGTTTTCTTACAGGAGGTTGGAGCCTATTTTGTCACGGAGGCAACACAGACAGGTAACCGTCCTCAAATCCAGGTAGAAAAGTGTGTTGTGACAATGAACTTTAACAGTGATGGTGAGATGTTGGTGTCATCTGGGTTGGTCTGTGTTTTTAGGTTTTTCTGATTATGTGTTTTGTCCGTTGTGCTTTTGTTGTTGTGTTCTTCTTAACTATGTACAAAGAAAAACAAAAAAAAAAAAAGCAAAACCTCACATTTCTACAGGCACCTGGCGCCAAATTAGGCTACATTCACACAGCAAGACTTGGTGTTCAATTTGGATTTATTGCTCAGATCCGCTTTTTTGTTTTGCTGTTCATATTATTTTTTAAATATGGCCAATATCAGATTCGAGTGTGAACTGGTCACAGTCCTGAACTGACCTGCATGCACAAAAGAACAATAACAAAGACATTACATGCAGCATGCTGTTGTACGGAAGTAAACACAGAGACAACTGAAGTCAGTGTTTACGATTTCATTTATAAGTTGATGTACAGTGTAAGCCAGTGAATTCATGAGCAGATGATAACGAGGACAAGGCTGAGGAGAAAGAGAGCCAAATTTTTAATTGTGGCTTTTTGTGGAGCAATGGCCGCTACTTCTGTACGGAGGTGTGTGTGGATGCGGAGTCAGGAGTGGTGGGATTGTGACGTGAATAGCACAGAAACAACCTAAAAGTCGCATGAATTTCAATATGACTGTTCAGAGGTCACATTGCAACAAATCAGACCTGTATCTGATTTAGGATAAGATCAGTTTCTATATGATTTGTGCTGTTCAAACTGTTATGAAACCCCCCCCCAGATCTGAGTCACATAAGAGCAAAACAATCTGATTTGGGCCACTTTTGCCTGCAGTCTGAACATAGCCATAGAGCCTCCAATACATACATTGTATATGCCTTTAAAACATGGGAACTGAAATTGTTCACCTATTCTGTACTCACTATGGCAAATAAAACAATTTCTAACACTGCTTTCTTTCTTTCATTTTGAGTTACATTTTCTCATATTTAGTGTATAGGGTATATTTAGTATAGGATATATACAGTATATTTTATATCATATATATATATGTATATACACGGTATAATAATTCTCTCTATGTGGAAAACACTACAAAATTAACAACACATTACATAGTGGACTATATATTGAATAGTAAAGCCATGTAAGTAAGTCATGGAAACTCCCAACAGACAGAGATTTAAAAAAAAAATCAAACACAGTGTTGACCACTGACCCATCACGCTGCCTCCATTCCTGGTTCTCAGTTTCTGTCTACACATAAAAAAGAGCTCAAACAGAGCAACAACAAGTTGGAGGTAAATAGGCCAGATGGCAAACAAGCCTGACAGACCAATATGACCTGGTTTCTAAATCATGGATTAACTAATAATTTTCTCAAAACACTGTAAAAGAAAGCCAAATACAATGTTTAGAATTTAGAATTTTAACCTTGGTTTGCTTTTTCTCAAATAACGTACTACAGTGAAAAAAGTAGTTATAGCTGAAATAAACTATACCTATGTTAACTGATCTCTATTCACTGACTGCTGACGGCTCGGCTCTCAGATGTCTAGCTTTGTGGATGCGTCTTGCAATCTGATCCATGCTTGTAGAACCACTTTCACCAGATGAAACATGTGACTTTTACCTATGTCAAAAAAGTATTCAGATTGTTCACTGTGGTTGTACCATAGCAACTGAGGGTTTCTTGCAATGTAATATTCATTCAATAACAAGGATTTATTAGAACTCTGCCTTTAATAATTTTGTGCCTTTTGGAGCCCAAAGCTAATGTATGGACATGGACATTGGTGTGTGTGTTCAAGGAAACACAAGTTCCCCTTTGATCACATGCTTTTTAATGAGAGGTGCATCATAAATCAAACAGATACAACTGATATGTTTAGGGCTCTAACTGTGTGTATGTTTGTTTGTTTGTATGTGTCTCACCAATAGGCCTAACCTCAGGTAGATAAATACTGTGTAATCTATAAACGTATAACACTTCTGCTTTACAACGCCACACAGTATAGCAACCAATCCAAACGTTTCAGTTTTAACGGTCTATAGCAGCAGGAAGCATCAAGGCCAAATCTCTGGTGTGTTTGGCCTTGTGAGTCAAACAGATTTTATGGAGGAGTTTTCCAGATCTGTTTGGGAAATACAGATATGAAAGTTAATATGTATAGTTATGACTAATAACCTGATAAATCATTAAGAGGTCAAGCCTTTTCCTGTAAAAGCCCATTTTCATTTTTATAGGAAGTGAGGATCTCTGTGATTCAGAATTAGTATATACAGAAATCAGCAGTTGATGTGGTTAGGCAGGGAGCAAAACTAACTTTTTGGTCCACCAGCCAAATGACTAGTAAATGTTAAAATTTTCCCAGCCACTCAATAGACTACCATTGTTTTTTTTTTTGGCTGGTGAATGAAGCAAATCTACCAGCCACTTGCATATTTTACCAGCATTTGGCTGGTGTCTGGTGCTCATTTTGTGCTCTGTGGTTAGTATTTCAAAGGCTCCTTAACTCCTGATATTAATTATTTGTTGACTGCGGACGGCTACCTTTTTATCTTTAAGTAACTTCAGGCATTTAAAAACATTAATACCTTCTATATAGCTGCTCTGCTACAAGCTGAATATGTTTCACTGACTGCTGTGGGAAGCAAACATTCTTCATCAGCAGAAGTCTTGCCTTCCTTTGAGCTCATCCTGCTGTCAGTCAGCATTTATTTTATCTCTACAGTGATACGTCATATGTAAACCACATTTATGTCATCAGATCTTTCTTTCTACACTCATTTCAGCTTTTCTTGGCAAACTGAAGCCAACATCAGAAAATGTATTTCTGCTGCATACTGTATTTAAATATGAAGGTAATCAAAGCTAATTTTACAGTTATGTGAGTTATGTGATCAAAGGAGCAGAGTTTATAACTTAACCAGATTTAAATTTAATTTAATAAATGTAGCTCTCTTAATGACCTCATATATATATATAGATTAATTCACAGCTCAATTTCTGCTACATATACACAAACAGGAAATTTCCAAGCTTTAATTCCAATCAAATCTACGAGCAAATGACATTTTTCTGGCAGAGCTCATTTGTAATAAAACCACAACACAGCTGGAAGAGCATACCACAGCCCGTGTTTGTCTCGCACTGCAAATAAGCGCGCTGTTGTTTCCTGCAGCAGATTGCCTTTATCAAATCACATCATGTGACTGAGCAGCGAGGCCACAGGCATCAGAGGCTGTCTGAGAGATGACCTCAGGCTAATCAGCACCAGGGCAATACAGCAGATAAGAAAGCAGCAAAGTATTTGTTGAAAAGGGTGAGAAATAGACTGTAGTAAACCATTAGACCAAGCCCTTAAACGAAAACAATTAATCACTCCGACAGTAACAAACTGTTATTTTCTCTACCTTCTTTTTCCTTGGCCTTGCCTTTGGAGTGTTAGTGGAGGATTTTGTCAGACCTTCTGCATTTTCTGGTGGGTTTTTATGTTCAGCCTGGGAAAATGTACAGAAGATGAAGAGATTAAGATTTACAGTGCAAATAAACCATATTTGTATAACATTAATTACACAAGTAAATGTATACTGAAATGTTAGGAATGTATTTACTGGAGCAACCATAAACATTTTGAACAAGCCAGGAATACTATAAAATAAAGTCAGGCAGCAGGATAATCCTGATCAATTTTCTACGTCTTATATAAATATAATGACAAAATGTGCTAAAGAGTCTGTTCTTGTGGAAATAATATGAATTGAGACTTACATTTTAATAATGCTGCAGTTCATGCAATGTTTCTAAGTGTGTCTAACCGCTGTCTTAATATCAGCAAATATGAGAAAATGCACATCTTCAAGAGTATTATTTTTAAAGACTCCTACCCTTAGAGAAAATAATAACTTATCAGTAATGTCAGAGGCGTACTATTAAAGTGGTCGTCAACTATTCACACACAGTAACCTCAAATACCATTGCGGGCAGTATACACAAGTCAGCTGACACTGATAACATCTTTAAAGCTCACAGAGACCCACACAGACGCACACAGAAATGGCTTTGGTTTCAGAAAACAGCTTTTCCAAAACATGCCCATGTTATGTTAATCACGTCACACAGATCACATGGTTGGGGTTAAAAGGACTATGTAAGGGAATTTGAAGGGTTCATAAAGTTTGACCCTGGAATGTCACGCATAAACAACGCTGCATTTCACAGCGGACAGACTTGGACAAAGGCTTCCGTAACAGGTACGCTGAGGAGCATTAAGCGTAAACAAAAGATGCACACATGCAGGCATGCTGCTAAAAAAGCCGAGCACGCACCTTTGTTCTGGGAACTGGTGTCGGTGTCTTTGCGTTGAGGTGGCTGGGTGACTCCTTTGTGTCTGCATCTGTCACGTGCACCTCCTGGGACCAGAAAGAGGACACAGACGGTCACATTTGTAATCCACATCTTCCATACAGAAGTGTAACAAAGGGCGCAACAAATCATGCTAAATTGAGTTCAGGAAGCTTTGTTCTCCAGTTCTTATTGTTGTAGCCTCATATATACAGTAGCTATGAACTCTCTTTTTACAATTAGAGTCATTTTAGAAGACCTCCTGGGTATGTGTGCTCTACTTTTGCTTTTCCACTGAGGACCTTAACAACAGAGTCCAGAATAGATTTAAACAGGTCGACAATCTGCGTCCTCAAACACATACACCCATATAAACATCTCCTGCTCATCAGCATTTTATGAGTAAAGGAAAAGGCAACACCGTCGACGGTATGTGCTGCGTTCAAAGGCATCAAGAGGAAGGTCAGAGGGCAAGGGGCCTCCTCAGACTGTGTGTACATGTGCATGTGTGTGAGTGTTTTTGTGTAAGTGTGCATGTTTGTTTGTAAGATGATCTCATTCTGACTGAGGGGTTTCCTTTAGGTCAGCGAGGTCTCATGTAGCAGTTCTCTTATAGGCATTCAAAGCGCAGAACAGACTCTAGTGACTGAAAACAAACATGACACTATATCGTTAGCGTTTCCAGATTTGATTTTACTGCTACTAGAAATCGGAACCTTTGGATTTTATGAGCTCAAGTCGCACGTGATCGCTTAATTACTCAAAACATCTTCAGCATTTCTTAGTTATTTTTTTTGCATGGCAAGCATGGTGTCACATGGGAATCGGACACTGTGTTTGAAAATGGTAGGAGAGGTACCCTGAGAGAGGAGATGAGAGGTCAAGTGCAAAGGGAGCCAAATCACCTGGTGATTGCCTGGTCCACCCACCAGGGCATCAGATGGCTCATGTCACGTTTCACACCGATAACACCGTCATCAATCAACAATCAAGACGTTGTTCATAGACTTTGGTGATGGATGTCTTTCCAAAAGTGGAAATTCGGACAAGGTTTTGCAATATGACTAGCAGCAGCTGTTGTAGTATATATTCCTCTCATTTCAGTTTCTGAAGTGGGCTGGAATGAACTTCAATTTACTGTAATTTCATGCTACACTTTCTTATTGAATTCTTGAATAAAGATAATTCCAAGGTCTTGAAAGCTGTTAAATATGTCATCCTAGTTAAGATGGTTAGCGTCTCTCTGTTAGCATTGTCACAGCATAAAGCAGTTGGCTTTGAGTCTCTGCTCGTTCTGTGTCAGTATGTGTGTTTTTGTTATGTTCACATGAGGTTGCTCTGGGTTACGTATGTAGGATTTTAGCATTTCATTGAGGAACCTGTGGGGAGATATTTCATAGGCTGATTCCAGTATTTTTTTATTTTTAGACATAATGCAGTATATTCAACTTTGACTGCCTTTAGAGCAACAAACAAATAAATAAATATGTAAATAAAGGATTCATTATTTCTACAATAGAACTTTATTCTTTGGTGAAGTGTGGAGTTGCTTTCCAGTAAAAACAAAGTATCTTCAAATTTGGTGATTTTAAATGTTTGAATAAACTTGAGAAATAAATGGTCTCTTAAGAGTTGAGAGATTTCTCTATTTCTTACAGTAAAAATGGCTATTGGATTATCTGAAAAATGCATTGTCACAAAAGCTGAAAACAGCAATATTTTTCTTAATCATGAAAAGTTGATGTTCTGGAGATACATGGTTTTCACAGGACAGAGACCCTCAAGTTGAAGAATAAAGTTTACAGATATTTTAACAGAACAGTTAATTGAAAACATTTAAAAAATTCTAAATAACTATAAAAAATTTTAAAAAGTGGGAAGGAGGAATTTCTAAAATCCTGGTTTCCGTCTTGCATTTCCCTGTATTATTGTCTCAGTTCATTAACAGAATTCATTATGTATTTTATGAAAATTATATTATTATTATATTATTATTATTATATATTATTAACAGAATCTGACATTATATAATGGATGGAAGATGATCTGTTGCGCTTGGTTTGTTTCTTGCTACACTTTCTAAAGGATGCTACAGATGCAGCAACAAGATGCTGCCAGGAAAACCAGCTAATCAATAAAGACATCAGACATCCAAGCAGCAAATATAAATCAGCAACCAGAGACTCAAAACAGGCACCTGTGGAGGAGTC
This sequence comes from Thunnus maccoyii, assembly GCF_910596095.1. Lineage (NCBI taxonomy): Eukaryota > Metazoa > Chordata > Actinopteri > Scombriformes > Scombridae > Thunnus > Thunnus maccoyii. The sequence goes on along the minus strand of NC_056534.1, from coordinate 14,959,967 downwards.
GTTACTGCAAGGCTGTGATAGAAGATCAATATGTGAATCAATTTCAGCTTGACATTATATAAGTCTGTATTTATAAACCATCACTCCAAATAAATGGGCAGAGGGTGAGGTCACCGACCAGAGATGAGGAACTCATACTGGTTAAAGTACACGGGCACAACATGTGAGTGTTGTCTTACCAGCTGCACTTCACTGCGCTGACCACCAGAACGGATCTATTTCATATAATCATTGGCACCTGGTGTTTCTGTAAGTAAATACAGACCTTGAAAATGATAAGGGTTGATGGTTCTTTTGTGCCACCCTCTTTGTTTGTGTTGGTCTCGAAGATGTTGCTGTAGTTCTGGATGAGCTTGACCATGATCTTGTTACAGATATTTTGGTCCTTCAGCGCTTCAAAACCGGGAGCCACACTGGGAAGAGAGAGAAGAAATAAAAGCTTAGTGATCAGATGTAATGTAGCAATCTCAAAGATCTCTGTTTTGTTCTCTTTGGCGGCACCTATGGTAATAAGCGGTATTTGCAGATGTGTTTTTGGACCTCCCTTCCCAGATATCCAAACAGTGTCCCCACGTGACGTCAATCAGCAGAGACCGGAATAAACAGTATGCCACTTCACATACAAGTGAGTTGAAGAGCCTGTTGCGTTAGCTCTGCCTACCCTCTCTGGCGGACCAACAACTGCTGAAAACGCGTCACTAACGGTGCACTGCTTGTGATTTTTCCTGGGAAAGTCGCCACTGACACCCGGTTTGTAATACTGCAAATGCAAGGGCTTTCATCAGTGTGCCATAGGCTTAATCACCATTGTGTTACCTCATTCTGCGATACATAGTGACTTAACAGAGATTTATTTAAATGAAAATCTTTGAGATTATTACTTTAATCAAAATTCTTTTAACATGACATTTTGGGAGCACCCTGTTAGCTGATTGGTTATGGCGCATGCAGCGTTTCCACCAGTGTATTGCAAGGCTGGCGGCCAACCAGGCCTAAGTTAACCCCCGGTCGGGCCTAGGCATCGGGGAATTTAAAAAAAAAGTATTTTAAGATGTTTTCTAAACTGTCCCTTAAGGAATAGCTCAGTAAAGCGTTTGAGTGACGGTGAGGCTGCTGCGACCAGAGAGTATGAAGTTAGCAGTATAGCTTTGAAGAGCGCAGTGTGTGTACAGTTTAGGGTATTTGTTGGTGAATTAATGCTACAGCTCCTCAAGACCCAAGCCGAGTTCCCGTGTCTTGCTTGTTTCTGCCAAACACAAGCACCAAGACCCCGGGAGACATGAGAGCAGCTACGTGTGTTTACAGCAGAGAGCAGGAGGGAGGATGGACTTCTCACTCCACTAGTTTGTGCTGCAGCTCTGCTGCTGCTGTAGTCAGTCACAGAGCAGACACTTTCAGTTTATAACTGTGGCGTCCGTTGTCCGACTAAGTATTGATAACACGCTTAATACTTTACAAATCAGAGTTTTTTTATTTGATGAACATGGGCTCTGATATGTGAAAATGAAATACATTTTATTTTATTTATATATTTAAAAAATCATATATATTAAAAAAAAAAAAAAAAAGGAGCAACAACGGTTGGGGAAGTAACACACAGTAAGACATTTTGCTCAGCACCCTCCCTCCCCCCCGCCGCTGGGCCTAGCCAGTGACCTTTGTTGCATGTTGAACCCCTCTCTCTCTTTTTGTTTCCTGTCTGCCACTTCACGATCCTCTACCTAATAAAAGGCAAAAATGTCAAAAAATAATCTTAAAAAACAAAACAAAACAAAACAAAAAATACATTTTGGCATTTGTGGTTCAACAGTAATTTCGTTACTGAAATGGAGAGTTAGTCATCAGTTCATCAACCTGATTAAGAAGAGCTGAATGCAGCTGTTACTGAACAGCTGTGTGAGATGTACACTGGGCTGTAAGCCTAAATGTAGGTCTAATTATATAACTTCAACACACAAGTATAGCCTCCGATGAAGAGAACAGGTTGTACAGTATGAAAGACTATCCAGTACAGTTTATTACGGGAGATGACCACTAGTCTGGTGAACAGTCAGCTGGAGAACAGTAAAGCTGAAGGTCTTCGAGAAATGTACAAGTAGGATTTAAAATGCGCTGCCAGGTGAAAATAGAATAGCGAGAAAAAGCGGTACTGACCTCAGCAGCTGAAAGGAGACACATGAAGCCACTGACTGCATCATTTATTTATGAACATAATACTAACATTTGAAAATACATCAATAAAGTTGGAGCGTTTCTTATCTGTCACATGGCATCTACTTCAAAATTGTGCACTTGACTCAATTAGTGTTCTTAACCTATAGAGGGTGACTTTTATATATAATGTCAGACTTTGAAGAATCACACGTCTAATACCACAAGTAATGCAGGTCAGAAAATGCATGAACATCTTTCATTCACTTTTGAATCATATAGGAATGTAATCAGCTCTTTATCACACAGAGACAGAGCTGTTTAAACACAAGTATCTAACAAAATGTAAAGAAGCTTACTAATAGGACAGTTATGAGCAAGCTCTGGATTCCAAGAGCAAGTCAGTTTTTAATGCTGTGCTTTTATTCTCACTACATACACTATAGCACCACCTGCTGGCCAAACATTTCAAGTCAAATAAGAGTAGGTATGAGCTATAAATTAATATAAATCTTTATATTAATACTTTCAGATTCATTGCCTACTTCTTTCTTGATACACTTACTTAGATTTCCCCTAATATTGGCTGCACTTCATTTTCCATTTTAAAACAAATATTTACTCTGTTTCAAGCCAAAAAGTTATTATTTCTATTTTCAGTTATAGACAAAAATTTGCAAAAACAGCTAAAATGTCTCTGTGGGCTTGACTTGACGTTCATTATCTTACTCTGTGTAATGCATGTTTTTAAAGTGGAATCACTGTAGAAATCCTACTGCTCTGATATATGAAACCAATGTTTAATATCTGACTCAACAACCAGAAGTAGGGGAAAGTTCCCTGAGCCTCAGTTATCATGAATGTCTGTCTGCATATTTTTTCAGGGCGACGCTAAGTTGTTGAGAAGGCTGCAACAAACATCTTATGTAAAAGGTCTCAAAGACAGACATCAAACCTGCCAAAACCTTTAGGAATGTCAGTTATGTCCTTCAAAGATATGAACACACTGAAGTCGACTTGTTTATAGGACTGACGTTTAGTGAGGTTTTGTTTGGTCAAAGTGCCTTCTAGGCCCTTGAGTGTGAATCATTAAAACGATCTCAGATTAAGGTTTTCATTTAGCCAGTAGACCATCCTTAAAGGTAGAAAAGGTCAAAATTCCAGCGACACTTGTATAAAGAACAACTTAATTGTGAGACCAAAAAGTTTCAGTTTGTGGCCTTCATTAGGGTCTCACAATAAAGTTGTTCTTTATACTATATGTGTTGGTATATTTTTTTTTAACTTTTCAGACTTCTTTCCTTCTCCATGCACCTTGGAAGTAGGTGAACTTGTGCCAGAAATCCCTACTATCCTTAAAAGTAGTACAGCTTTGATAACAGATTGAATGAGCTCATTTAGAAGGCTGGCTCTATATTTAATGTTTTCGAGATTAATTTGTGCCCACAGGTGATATTTGATGTATTTTTGATATAATTTTATGTTCGTGTTAGCAGTGGTATAATGTCTTTCATATGTCATCTGTTTTGACCTATCAGACTTCTCTCTTCCCTTCTTCTAAACTGCAGTCAGTGCATAAATGCTAAATGTGCTTACTGAACACTGACTAGATCAAAAGCAATAAGAATGACGGTGTGAAAGCCATAAAAAAATAAGTTAGACTCACTGGAAGACACTGGGTCCAAACACAGTAGCAAGATTGAGGGCAGTCATGCGGTTGTCCTTGTGGTTGCACTCCACAAGGGTGAGGAAGTGACAAAGGTAGCGGAGGAGGCTGTGGTGGACGTCTGGAAGCTGCTGAATCAGGTCTCTCATATCTGACCAGGAGCCATCATCATCGCACTCTACAGACACACAACAACATGTCAAAGCAGGTCAAAGGTTGGGATGTGACTAAATTAATTAATTTATTTTTTTACAGTCACCGTTATTTTCCTTTTAGAAACACTGACACTTTTGGCTGAAGTTCCTCCAGTGCTTGAAGCAGCTTTTAAGAATCTAATGGCCAGAGTTGAGTGACAGGAACAACTGGATCACCTTTGGAACACTTCACAAAATGTAAAACATAAATCTACTTTTAGTTTAGTGAATAGTTTTACAGCCTGTCTCCAGCAGGCAGCGACAGCTCCATCCATCTGCTCTGTGTAATATTGAATCTTGAGTTGTGGTGACTAGTAATACGTGAGCATTAGAGCAAAGAGCCTGAAAATATGTTGATGCTATTACTCAGAATACATAATTGGGTCAGAGTTGGATAAACGGATATGGCCACTGATCCCCAATGACTGAGTGACGCAAACGTTGTGAGTGTGTGCGCCTACATGTATGCGCATGTGTGGGTACGCGGGTATGTGTGTCTGAATATGTAGGGGGGGTTTCTTTTGGTTTCTTTTGACTAGGATTTTACAGGTCAATGTGTTAGACAAACATTTGAGAGATGAAACTGAGAAACCCCCTTCCTCACATATGACACAGTGTATTCAAAGAGGATGAAATGAGATCTTGTCAGAAAGCCGGACAGTCAGAGGACCAGGTCACTGCAGAGAATTACACACTATACAAGGATATGACATATTTAGAAAGACTAAAAATGAAAAAAACTTACAATAATACTTAACAATAATTTTCAAATATAAACAAACACATTAGAAAACATCAATATCAAAGTCGTACTGCACATAACCTTAACAAACATGGTTGTAGGTGTTGTATGTGTGATACCGTGATGTAGCCACACAATATAAATGTGTCTACTGCCAGAGATACTGTTTATACCATGCATCTATCCTTTAACATCTCTGGGTGTATTAGGTCGCTGTAGGCAATGTTGAAATCAATAAGCAGGACTGCTGTATGGAAATATTAAAAATAATAAAATAAAAACATTTATTATGTGTTTTTTGCATAACGGTGATGATGTACGTTGATCTGCACAGTATTTCATGTGCTGCAACAACCATTTTATCAATTAACAGTTTCTCAACTGAAAATGTGTTATATCATGATATATCTTGATATCACATGATAAAATGACAATTGTAGTGTGTTTGCATAGGCATTGCTACCGCAAGATGCATCTTTAGTAGCCGCAAAAGTGTGCATGTATTTAATATTTGCAGCAGTTGTACTGAACACAAACTGGGTAATAAACTGTGTCTAGTACTGATAACAAAAAATTAAGTAGTCAAAAATATATATGTATATATTAGACTTTAAACCTATTTTCAGTTGAATGATGCCATAAAAGCAATAAAACGTTATTACTCACTATTGTTTACTTTTTGTCTGTTTAGTCTAAGATACTGTTTCTTTATCTAAGCTATGCAGACAAGAAAACCCCTCATGTGAGATAATGCTTCAGGATGAGATTGAGAATCTGGACTTTGGAAAGTATAAACATAATTTTCCCTCAACAGCAAAATTTCAACCACTGCAAACAAGTTGTTAATTAACATAATGTTTCTGGTGCAGTAACAGTTTAGGGCTGCAACTAATGATTATTTTCATTACCAATAAATCAAACTTTTTTTTCATTTAGGATTAATGTAAAGAAAATAATAACAACATCCATCACAACTTCCCAGAGCTCAATGTAATGTCTATGAATTGCTCACTTTGACTAAGGCCTTGCAGGTATTCAATTTACAATGATATTTAATGTACAATTTACAATTGTATTAAACTGAAAAATCAAGAAAATCAAAAAGAAGCTGTAAACAGCGAATGTTTGGGATTTTTACTGGATAACTGACTTACAATGATTAGTCAATTCTCAAAATAGTCAGCGAATAGTTATCTGAGTCAACTTATCAATTAATCAATACACTACATGAATTAAGTATAACAAAACATAAAAACATCCCAAAGCTGATCAAAATGTCACTTAAGTCTTCCTATCCTTGTTAATGTGTTGATGTCTGACGGCTGAACTTACAATATGTGAATCTATGTGTTTTTTCATATTCAATGAGCATATTGCTAAGTTAGCTGTAACTTAATCTGCGGATCCATCTCTCCATCTAGTCATCATACATCTCATGTTTTTAATTTCGCCAAACACTGGCGAGGACACTGGCCAATGTTATAGAGTACAAAATCATTTTATTCAGTCGTTGTGGCCAAGTCCTGTGCAAAGAGCAGTCTTCTAATGTGCCGTTTGGCCATAAGCCCTGAAAAATGATATTTATGGGGTCTATGAGGGCAAAGAAAATACTAGAGCCAAAAATTGCACTCGTCCCCCATCAAAGAGATTAAACCTCATGATGGAGGAGAGCAGGGAGTAAGCACAGCTGTCTCACCTGCCAAACGACTCATTTTTACCTTTTATAACCTCCAACATTATTGCCAGAAATATGAGGCCCAACACTCTTAAAATCACACACACACACACACACACACACACACACACACACACACACACACACACACACACACTTAACTCAGCAGTGCTTTTTTATGCATTTCCTGGTGCAGTGGTGCAGATGAATGCAGTGATAGTAAATTTCACCACCTAAAGATAGCCTTGCTTATCATCCAATCGGAGTTATGACCCAGATACTCACTGGTCAGGGTATTAATATCACATTGTGGATTTGGGAAGTTGGATTTTGGGAAGTATCACATGACAGTTGTAAATATTTAAGGATTGATCTTGTAAGGATACTTCCAGAAAACAAATTAACAGACAACAATTAGGGCATAAAGTTGAAGTTCTAACAAACAGAAACTGCTGTACTTCTCTTACCTTGGTGGTGCTGTATCAGCGCCTGTTGGACTGTTGAGTCTACCAGGCCCTGAGGCAGGTCCCTGAGGTACTGTTTGAGCAAGCTGGCCACCGTACATGTATCAGATTCAGACAACAAGTCCACATCCTCGCCACTCTCTAGACGGTGTTTCAGGGTCTCCACAGCACGGACATTCCCATTCACTCTGAACAAACCCTCCTGATGTAGGGCTGGAGGAAAGTCAAAGAAACACTAGTTGCAGTTCAGTCATGTCATTAAGAGCCAGCCTATCTATCAATTATTCAATAAGAGGGATCACAAGGAATGTGATTAAGTCGGGCCCCTAAAAATAGCTTTCTTTATCATGTTTTCCATTTATTTTGTTCTTACAGTAGACTATGGGCAGTGATGTCAGTCTGTCCTCACAACAAATATCTCAAAAACACTCAAAACAATTAACTGGACAGATTTGTAACTGATATTCATTGTCACCAGAGATTCATATGTAATGATTTTGGTAAACTCTTGATATTTTCTGTGGCACCACTGCCAAATCTGAATTTCTCCTTTACTTTGATCCATTACAGGTATCAGTTTTTTGGTTTTTTTTTTTTTTGCTATCCATGGCTTGACCTTTCCAGTAGCAATACCATCAGGCCAAAAGTCCAACTCTTACACACACAAAAACACAGAGTTGGACTTTCGGTCTGATGAGCATGCTGATTTTGATGATCCCAGGCTTTTCTTCTACACCGACCCCCAGGACAAACTTCACATGTTTATCCCCACTGTGATCTAATAACGCAAAATTGTCAGTATGTTATTTCTTCAACACTTTTGAATTGTGAGGTGTAAAAAAAACATCGCAATTGGTTTTGATTTTTCACACAGGTTGTGAAAAATCAAAACCAAATTAAAGTGACGTTAATGTCTGAAAGATGGAGGATGCTTTAGACACTTAGCATTTCTCATTAATGATGTCGAGCTGACATTGTATTAATTGGACAGGTAATTAACGATGTAGCTAGCTAGTGTTAGCCAAATGCCACATTGACGTCTTGCCACAGCACTGCAGTTGCTCGCTAGGCTATTTTACAAAACGCATGCCTTTTCTTGTTGGCTGTTTGTCAGTTTATAACGTTACAGTGCTGAAAGTAGACAGATAACACTTCGTGGTATGCTAATTTAAGCTTTTACTACAATACAAACGTTAGCAGCAGTTGTTAATTGGCAAAATCTTGCTTCACACAGGTGAAGTGGACTTTAAGTTAGCTAACTTAAGAAACGTTGGGTAGCTATACCGACGTATATGTAACGTATAACTTTGCTATATCACTACTATGATATGCAGCCTTACCTCTACAGTACTGTTGTGGTAAATTTGAAATGTGTATATCACCAATGTTAGTATAGGATGTGTTTTCCTGTGACATCACTGGCTATCAACACGAGTTTGACGGTGTTGTTGTAGGTTTCCATGGCAGCCACTAGATGTTACTAGAGAGACCTATTTAACTGTTAGGACCTTTAAAGGCTCAGTCCACTCAATATAGATAAAGCCAATCAAATACAATTAAATACAGTTTGTCAATTCCAGCCTATATACAACATCATGGCCACCTTTACTGTTACTTCACACTTTAATGACTTACCACAAACACAAACACAAAACAATAAACAAAGAAGCTAAAAACATTACCTCTGTCATGCTGGTGAGAGATATCAGATTTCTACCTCCACCACATGGATGTATTACTCCACCCCACTACCATGCACGGTGAATATCATTTTGTTTTGTGGTGTTCACAACATTGAAAATCACATTTTAAAAAACAGTGTTGGCGTTACTCTGGATGATCCACCAAACAGGCTGTCAGTACTTTTCATAGGGACTATTTTCTAGGTATAAAGTAGTTCCGGTGAAAACGGTTCACGGTGATGTCTGGAGGTTTTCCAACTGTTTTTTTTATTTGTTTGTTTGTTTTTTTTTTTATATAATTTTAATCGCACAGTAGCCGAAATCACATTCACCTCCATTGTTTTGTGGTGGCGGCAAAAACCCTAAACAAACACAGCAGCACTTTGTCTGCTGACATACCAAATAAATAGAAACAGTACTATGGACAGCAGTCATCCATATTATACTGCATGTTCACTCAGGAGACTGGCAGATGAAGTCAAATAGTTTTATACAAACATTATACTGACATCTAGTGGTAAAACGGAAGAACTACGGAAAATAATAAAATAGGTCAAGTACAATACCAGTATGTTTTCAAGTTTCAGCTCTTTAAAGACCCTGCACACCCATACAGGTGTTTTCAGTAATTCTGGCCGATTTGACCTCTGCTCAGGTTGATGTTGGGTTGGGGCTATGCTGGGAATTATGTCACCAAACTTCATGTACCAATAAGAATGATAAATTTGTTAAAGGATAGGTTCACATTTTTTCAAGTCCGTCTTAAACAACAGTCAGATGCCCAAATGAACACTGAAAGCTGTAATTATTCCTCATGTTTACACTGGCTATTAAAAGACCCCCTTCAAATGCACTTTCAATGTAAATGTAAGTGAGTAATTTATCTGAAGCTTATATGAGACTTAAGCAGTCTGAGTTATCATATCATATCTACTCGATTTGACTAATTTGGATGGCTGAAGCTTCATATTAGCTTAAGATACACTTTTAAAGACTGTAAGTGGATTATGAAAGGATCTTCTAAGGGCCAGTATGAACAGGAGGAATGATTACGGCAAGAAAAATCTATTTCAATAATTTGGGCACCTGGCTATTGTTTTAAGACAGACTTGAAAAATTAACAGGTACAAAAAAACTTAACAGGAGAGTGAGGGAGGTGTCAATCAAGCACAGTCTATACATGTCCACACTGTCCTGAGAAGATGTCTAATCAGATACAGTAAGAGAAAAGATCAGTGTGGGTGGACCAAGACTGTATATGGGCTTTACTTTGCATTTTTGTTGATAATTTTATAATACATGTTAAGCAGTATTAGAGTATTTTGGATATATTTTTGTTACTTTTACATGCACCGCAAGGCTTCTGTACACTAAAATCAGTTAATAGATTTTTTTTTTAATTTCTTGAATCGTGCAATCCGTCATACTGAACATCAAATTTGCTTTGGGTTTTGTTAGTTACATTATTAGCATTGATGAGCACTTTTTCTTACCTAGAAAATTGTCCTTTTACTTTATTTTATTTGTTCCAATAAAGTCATTTGTATTTCGACTTTTACTGATTTATAATGTTGATTCTCTGATTATATTTTTAAATAAAAAATTGCAACAAAAGTTTGGCAGAAATAAAAGTAGACTTGATGTTCTCTGTGGTGGATTACACAACTCAAGCAAGTTTCATTTGTCCACAGATAGATTTTTATACTGTAAATGGAAGGAAACAAATAAATGCCTCGAACAGTAAACAAAATAAGTCTGCAAAATAGTTAGCTGTCAAGTGCAACCAGCACTATTGAAAAAGCCAACACCTTCTACAGTGCTATTCTGCCTGAAATTGATAGACATTTCCCTATGAAGATAGTGGAAATCTATCCTTTGGATGGATTGCCCGCAAGATCAAGCACAAATCCATCAGAGACAAAAAGCCTTCAAGAGTGGAGAATCATGTGCCCTGGCAAAGTTCTACAGAAATAAGGTCCAAAAGGAAATGTATGCGGCAAAAAAAAAAAAAAAAACACTTCTACAAATCCAAATCAATATGCAAAACTCTGAAAAAGGAAGAATGAATCAACATTACAATAATTAATCCCCAGAACTTTGAGACGATTGCTAACGCAATCAACACAAATTTGTCAAAGTGTCTGAGTCGCTTCAGCCTCTTGAACGTTCAGCTTTACCTCCTTTCCTACCTTCCCCACCTATGCCCACTATTCCAGTGTGAGAGGTATATAGCAGACTGTCTTCCATCAACTGCCACAAATCCCCCGGCCCAGACATGATTCCCTCAAGAACATTGAAGGAGTTTGCATGAGAGATCAGCCTTGCTTTCTGTGACATCATCAACAGTTCATTTGATGAAGGGGTCGTCCCTGGACAATGAAAAGAGGCTACTGTTGTCCCCATGCCAAAATCTTCCCCTCCAAACACTGATGAACTGAGGTCGATCTCATTAACAGTTCAGCTCTTGAAAATATGTGAACAGTTTGCTGCACAGTGGATCCTGAATGACAACATGCCAAATCTAGATCACATGCGGTTTAGCAGCTGACAGAACCGCTCCACAGCACACAATCTAGTCAGTCTAATGGACTTTGTGTAGGCCTGTGATGTTCCGGGCTAAGTGTGCACACTAATTACAGCTGATTTTGCTGAGGCCTTTGATGTTGTAGATCACACAGTGGCAGTACAGTATCTACTCGATCTAGGAATGAGCCTGAGCCTGAGCCTGATTCCATTGGATCTGCAGCTTCATGACCGACTGTCATCAGAAAGCGCTACAAGGGACATCTCTCTGATTGGGAATATCCTACATGTGGAATTGTGCAGGGAACAGTACTGGGCCTACAGTCATCCTAGCAGTGATTAACAGTGCCCTCCATTACGAAACAGACTACTGGAAATATGTGGATGATATGACTCTGGCCCAGACATGGACATCCCAACTACCTTGTACTCTCCAACAGATTCTGAATGGTCTTTACATCTGGGTAGAGGAGCACAAAAAGAAACTCATCCCAAGGAAACTCTCTGCACTCTCAGATTGTGCATTCTAGCAGAGAGACATGCTCAACTGTGTCTTGGCTTTGCCAGAAAGCTGCTTCAGTCCAACTTCAGTGATTGGCCACCAACCCTCAGGGAGGATCTCACAGTCTGTCAGAGAAGGAACTCAAACTGACCATCCCGAGATGCCGAACTGAGAGATACAGGAGATCACCAATCCCCTATATGTGCAGACTCCTAATTGACAGCGGATTTTAGATTTTAGATTTCAGATTTCATATTTGTGACATGAGATATTAGATTTTAGCTTAGATAATTGCAAATTTTTAATTTTGGTCTGTTTGAAATTTTTAATCTATTTTAAATTTTTGGTCTACATATATTGATGTTTCATTGTAACAGCAAAATAATTCAGTGTTTTTAATGACAATTGTCTTTATGAACCTTTAATAATGTTGAAATGTCAATAAGCAAACTAACTAAATTTGTCTAGATTCATAATATATTGTCTTATTTGGAGGAAACTGTGATGTCACTAAAACTGATGAAACTGAAAAATGACACCCTACAATGACAAAGTGAAGTTCAGAATGGGGCATCAAATGTGTCCAGCAGGTCCACAAAAACAATTTTGATTCAATCTTTTCAATTTTGATTTTACTCACCATGCTTGCCGAGATACTCCACCATCTTCCGCACCACCAGAGGCACACCATCCTCCACGAGGCCCTTCTCACACAGCTCAAACAGGGGCGCTCCAAACAGCTTTGTGTGCTTGGCTGCCACTGTTCTGGGTCTCAGCATGGGTATCTGGACCATCTTCTTCATGTCTTCTTTAACCTGCACCGCTGTCTTGTTGTGCTGCAGGGAGAAGAGCAGAGAGCAGCTGTCAGACACTGACACTATTGGCACAGAGGGCAACGCTGTAGCTGGCATCAGGTTAGACACCAGTGACACAGCTGTCCTGGAGGAGGGAGGCCCCCACTGCTCCAAAGACTAAAAGGTGTATGACGTGGGGGTATCTCTGTGGAGTCCATACATGCACACCTCCTGCAGTCGCGCTGTCATGCACTTAGAGGACAGTGTGTGCTGAGAGCTGGAGGGAAGAGAAAGAGGAGGGCTGGCTGTGCATGTCTTGCTACGACAAATGTCAGGTTACCACGCAACACCTTTGGTCAAAGGCACTGCAGTGATAGTGATACGCACACCTGCACAAATACACATACGCACATGTAGACACAAATGCACTCAGATGAGGTGATGACCAGCTGTTGTTAAAGGAGAAGTTCACAATTTTTCAAGTCTGTCTTAAAACAGTAGTCAGGTGCCCATGTAAACAGTGAAACATGTTTTGCTTGCAAGATTTATTTGTCCTGTTCATACTGACCATTAAAAGATCCCTCCCTAATGTTCTTCTAATGTACGTGATGGGGACAAAATTCACAGTCCTTGTTCAATGCAAAAACGTATTTTAAAATTCATCTGACGTTAATATGAGGCTTCAACAGTCTAAATTTGACAAATCAAAACGGTTTCATCAAATGTTATAGGCTATGTCTGAAATTACTCCCTCACACTCTTCACTACTCCCAATATCTGTGGTTCTTAAAGTGGGTTCCAAGGACCCCCAGGGGTCCTTGATGGGTTTCCAGGGGGTCCCTAGCAAGCATTTATTTTCACTATAATTCCATCCATAAGCAACACAATGACAGAATGTATGACTATTTGGGTTTCATACACTTTCTGTAATAAAACATCTAAAAGCAAAAATCTTATCAGATGGGGGACCCTGGGACAAAATCTTACCAAATGGGGGTCCATGGTCTAATTTGTGTCAGTTTAGGGGTCCTTGACTTTAAAGTTTGAGAATCACTGCCCTAAATAATAGATACTCAATAGTTTAATCAACAGTGAGCAATAAATTGTGATTACAATGATAATTTTCACATCTATAAAATGTGATGCAGAATGGGGTTAACAGAAAGTAGGATTTTTTGAGGACACTATATAGTGCATAAATTTACACACTCAGAATTTGGACACTCAAATAAAATGACAGACAGTATATTTTACTGTATAGTTAATAGGGAGTAATTTCGGACATGGACAGACTCTTGTCTTTTTAACACAAAAATTTCCTCTTCCCTCATTCCATACTAAAAAGACTTTAACTTTGGAAGATACCACTTAATTTGTCTAACTCAGACTACTAAAGCCTCATATTAACATCAGATGAACTTTGGAAAACATTTTTGCATAGAACGAAGACTGTGGATTTCGTCCCCCATCATTCACACATTGGGAAGCAGGTTCTGTTCATATGGGCAACTGACACCTGAAAAATTGTGAACCTGTACATGAACAGCTTGCATATTATTTTCAATGGATGGTAAGCATAATAATCTAAATTTCAGCTGTTCATTTGGACATTAAGAAGAGTGGAAGATGAAAAGGTTTTACTGGAAACCTTTCTAAGACCACTGTGTGTATAAAACGTACAGTATTGTGTGAGCCAAGAGTAAAGCATACAAGAGTTGGCTCCTTGAACAGAAATGTATTTCATCTCTTGAAATGTGTGCATGTGCTCTAATTGCCAGGCTGAGCCCATTTGCCTCAGTGGACAAACATTCACCAGCTGTACATCTTATCTGATTTTAATGCAGGCAAACAGTGCCACATGTTGTCTCTATTTCTTCATATATAGAGACACAGACTGTACAGCATGCTCTCTCATTGTTTTTCCCTGAGTGTAAACATTGATTGTGCACACATTCTCCCAACAAAAGCGTCACCTCAATTCGATGAGGCAACATTAGACAGAGCAGTGTAAATTATTGATTCTTTCTGCATACTCAACTACAGTTTATTGCATTTCTGTCAATGTTAAATCAACACCAGGAGCAAAGAGGGTTAAGACACAAACCGGAAGCAGGTTTCGGACACTGGGTGAGGAGGAAAAGACCTCCTGCACCACAGATTGAGTTTTACTGTTGTTGCCATAGCTACAACCACACCATGTGACATTGTTTCGTTTCAGAGTTCACCACTTCAAACAAGTGAAATGACCCATGAAGTGAAATGAGTGGCCCTGCTCGCTATGATTTGGCATCAATGAGGTCCACAGTGACACAGTGGGTTTACTGTGTGGAGAGGGGGAAGAAAAAGTACCATTTATTCCCTATGGGGCCAATTGTTTAGACATAATGGGTACAGGCATGTGCCATTCTTAGGTCAGCTGATTAAAAGCCCACTTCACAGATGGTGCTGAGATGGCTAAGGAGACAAGATCTTTACCGTGGCAGATGCTGCGGCAGCGTTATTACGACATGCATCCACACTGAAATGAGCATCTGAGAAGCTTTTACAGACAAGCTGATACGTGTTAATGGCACTCCGTCATCCATTCCTCTCTGGCAGGTGCATAAAAATATGCCAATTGCACCTTTGTGATGAATGTGAAATGATAATAAAGTATACTTCTTTTTTTATTCTGACTGCTTCATGCTTGAATGGCTGCTTGAGAAGCAGCACAACTGAATGGGCTAAGCTGCACTAATATATTGTAGTCTGACATATGGACTATAGAGCTGCAGAAATTAGATTGATTAGTCGATCGGCAGAAAATTATGACAGTTCTATGACAGTAAACAGAATATCTTTGGGTTGGGGACTGTTGGTTGGGACAAAACAAGACATTTGAGGATGTCACCTTGGGCTTTAGGAAATAGTGATCAAAATTTTTTACAATTTTCTGATATTTTATCGATCAAATAACAAATAGATTAGTCGATAATGAAAATAATCATTTGTTGCAGCCCTAATGGACTAGGTTTTAAGAGTCAGCACAAATTAGAGTATTGGTAGGTATAAAGACAATAGCCATAACAAAGTGAAGCACAAATCAGAATTCTTGTATTTTTTAACTGTATTGTAGACAGTAAGGAATAATAACAATAATAATAATAATTAGAATAATAATAATAATAACAATAATAATAATAAAAATGGATGATGTTTATATAGCTCTTTATCATGATACCCAAAGTGCTTCACAGGGAAGGGGGGAAACTCACCTCAACCACCACCAATGTTTAGTAAACACACCTGGGTGATGCACGGCAGCCGTTTTGCACCAGAACACTCGCCACACATCAGCTTGAGGTGGAGAGGGAGGAAATAATTGAGCCAATTACACTTGGGAATGATTAGATGGAGAGAGCCAGGTTGGGAATTTTGCCAGGACACCGGGGGAACCCCCTACTCTTTGCGATAAGTACTATGGGATCTTTAATGACCACAGTGAGTCAGGAACTCGGTTTAACATCTCATCTGAAGGACGGAATGAAGGATGAACTTAACCTGAAATCTGTGCATCCATTTTTTTAGTCTGATTTGTCTCTATGACATAGAAAATTGATAATACTGCCTGGATCAATATAATACAAAGTGCCTTTTAAAAGGCAGTTGGTCAAAGTTAACTGCACTTTATTGATCATTATATAACTTTAGAAGGTTTACCAGATCCTACAGTTTTTTTTATATTATGCTGTACATGCATCACAGTCTGTTGTTGGTAGTAATCTTAGTAGGTCACAGCACAGTTTGAGTAGCCATGAGTAAACTCCAGTAGTACTACTACTCATGCAGGTGTTAAAGAGTTAAGCCGGTCTGAGCTAGGTCTGACTGTGATAGGCCTTACTGAACAGATGTCCCCTAAATCTGTCTTTACCCTTGTATATACACACATACATACATGCACACACCTTTTCTTGGTATTGAGCTATATGCAAAACCAGAGATATATTTTCAGAAATATAATCTCAGACATATGCACACTCATACGCATTCACATGTACAATAACACCAATGTACGTATGTGACACTGACCCATATATTTGTCATTGAAAAAACCCACTGTCTAACTCTCTCAGTATTGTGTCAGTGATCAAGAGGGGACACAAACCTCATTGAAATTGAGTTCTACCCACATTTTACCTTTCACTTGAGCCTGTCTGTCACAGTTCACATGAGACCCAACAACTGCTGTTCTGGGGTCATGTCAGGTTTTGCTGCCTTCAGTGTTATTTTCACAGTGGTGATTTGATATGGCCGTTCAAGATTTATTTTTCTTTATTTTCTCACCTTATGAAAAGTTAATGCAACGGCTTACACTCTGTACATATGTGAACTGAAATTGAGAAAACAAGAATTTACACCCGAGAGGACTAAGTCGCAGGCAGTATCTTTGTAATCCGTGTTGACACTTTCATATCAAAGCTGAGCTGCAGTGTTGGACCCATGTAAAACTCTAGTTATAAGCATGGTCCCCTACTTGAGCTTTTATCACTTGGTTGGTGTGAAAGTAACAGTAACTGAGCACATTATAACATATTAAACATTAAACATATTAAACATTAAACATATAACATTAAACATTATACTCCTCACTTTGTACTCCCACTAAAGCAGACCTCCCCCCATGCACTGTAATTAATATTCAGCGTTAATAGTAATTTTCAAGGTTTTGTCCCTTTTGTCCCACAGTATAGAGCCTGTGTGAACCGGAACAGCCAAGCATAAAGGGAAACACACACTGGTAGAACCAAATTGCCTCTATTGTTTACAAGGACAGTCAGCCGTGATTAGCCTAATAATCCTCATCCCCGTCTCCCCTCCCCCATCCTTAAAATATTTTCACACTACAACTTCTGACAGTGAGAAAGAAACCTATTGTCAAGGGACAATTGAGAGACTCCGGAAGCTAAATGACTGTGGAAGTCTGCTTTCTTCCCTCTTTTTCTTAAGCATTTTTAATAAAGCGCCTGCTCGGGATTATTTTCTCAACCATTTGGTATAATTTAAATCAGTACACAAATGTTTTTTGAGGAGGTTTAACGCATGTAAACTGGTAACAGATGAGGGGAATTTGTTTATGCCTTTATAACTTGCTCATGGAGGAGATAGCAAGCCCTAGCATGTGCCCTCCTTTCCCAACCCTCCACCCTCTCCCTCCCCTTGACTCTGCCTCTGTCCCTATGTGGGTGGCCATTGAAGCAACTGGTAGCAGAGGCACCACGAGAAGTAACAGCTGCAAGGCTCAAAGAAACTACTGCTAGAGTTTTTAAAAGTACATAAATATAAGTCTGTTAGAGCCATTTTGTGCTTATAAAGACACTATTTCCAGTGTGGAAAGTTTGTGGAAGGTGACCTCATTGAGGCTCTAGATCATTGCTAGGAAAAAAATTGCAGGTATGAACAGGAAACATGAAGCTCACTGTATGTGTTTGTTCCCTCTCTCTTTTTTCAAACTGCATGTACAAGGATGGCAGACTAAAAACAGAAAACAGCACTGTCTGGTAAGGAAGCTGTTTTCTCTGTGAAGACTGCAGGGGAAAGTTTTTCAGCATGATGCCAACAGTCACGTAATCATTGAGGAAAGCTACTTTAATTTAGGGAGGGAAAGAAGTTTGTCCCTCCTTGACATTTTAAAAAGCCACCAGGACATCCAAGACAGATATACACACCATCACAAAAGAGTGTGTAGACTGACACTGAAGCATACAGTCCCCGTTATGCATTCTTTAGCCCTTAATCACAGACTGAATGGGAAGTCTCTGAGCCAACCCAGGCTTTGTAGCTTTTACTCACACAGATGGTCAGAGCTCCTGCCCCCATTCTTGCACAGAAGAAACGCCTGCCGAGGCAAAGATGAGAGGAAAAGTTGGTGCTATCTTCCCTCCTCCTCTTCTCCTCACTCTGTTCCAGGGCGCACTTCTTGACTTTTCCCAATGGTGGGAATCCCTTTCACCTTAAAAAGTGCCATCCAAAAACCCCCAAAACACAACACAGATAGTCCAAGCTGGGAGAGAGTGTAAAGAAGTGCTGTCAGCATAGGCAGTCCTACCCATGAGCACAGATTAGTGCTTGTGTCTTTCTCTTCCTCCCTCTTTATTCCCCTCTCTCCTCCTAGGCTGAAATCTGAGCCGAGCTTTCCCATTGGCCGAGTTGCCTGGTCATGTGACAGAGGGGTTAAAACCCAAAACTTTAAATCTGTGCCTGCATGATTCATCTGTCTGCGAGTGAGGGAATAAAGGAGAAGGGTGCTTGTAACCACTGAAAACTGGGTGGTTGAAGAGACACAAATTCATGTTGTAGTCAAAACTTTAGTAGCATTAAAATAACTCACAGAAAAAGGAAATATAACATCTATATCTGAGTGAAACATCTATATCTAAACATCTACAACTATAAGAGTGAAACAATGCAATGCAATGCTTATCATGGATTAAACACTTGGACGATTTTTCACTTTTGTATGTTGTATTTATTATAATTTTAACAACATAGTGTATTATTTGTAATTTATGATCATTTATAATAGTACATATACTGTAATGATACAAAAACTTCATTACAATGTAAACTCATAATAATCATAGTCTACATTTAAACATCTGAACTATAAAAAGCAAAAGAGCAGCAAAAGAGATGCATAGAAAAATTTAATGTGAAGTTTATAGTTTCAATCATTTAAATATCACTTATTTCTCCATTAGAGAAAAATATTAGTCTTGTTAGAAACTTATTTCCTTTTCCCCTTAGAACATGCAATGTTTCTTTAACTGTATACTGTATACAATGTATGAAATATTAAATATAGCATCAAATAAAGTTGTTCTACCATTACATACCAGAAGATTCCTTATAAGTCAGAAGGGTTGTAAACTGAATGGGGCTGAGAACAATTTTACTTATATAGTTAATGATGAACCCTAAATAAAAAGGTACAATGACTTGGTTAGTTGGTTTTGCCATTTTCATACGTAAACTTCTTGATGTTGTGGTGGATCCAGTCACTGAAGGCAGAGACACGGGTGAACACTGATGGTTTCTTGTCTTTGATGCAGCCCTGAGGTCCAAAGCTGACGATACCGTGCACCTCCCAGGTTGTGCTTATTCCAGTGGCCTTGCAGGCAAAAGGACCGCCAGAGTCACCCTACAGGAGAGCAGGAGAAGGAAATCATTAAAGATTTACTGCACAGGTAAGAAGATGCATTGGTGATATTTGATTTTGACAGATACTATAAATCATCACGTTGCTAGAATTTGTAGGTCAATTTTTATCAAAAACCTGACAGTTTTCCTGAGGCAAGTCAGTGTTGTGTTTTATAAAACTCTAAAAGCCTGCAGTACTTTTCCCACTTCTAAATTTCTAATCTTCCAAGGTCCCCGCTTGCATATTGGCTCATTATAGCTAACAAATAATGCTCCTATGTTATTTTGTTCAATTATGCATGCAAACTAGGCTGCCATTTGCAATCAAGGCTGAATGATCACAAACAAAGCAGTTTACAGGCTGTTACATAAAAGACAATCCAATCATGAGAGGCCAACACGCTTATATAATAATACACTTTTACTGCATATAATATGTAGTTTAATAATGTGTGAGAAAAGCTTGAAGGGAATTTCAACATCCAAGTCCCATCCTCTAAAATAGTTCAGCTTGTCCATCCAAAAAAAGTTTTAATTACTTTCTATAATTAATGTATTTTGCAACTGTTTTTGCAAGGAGGAATGTGTCCTCTCACCTGGCAGGCTGACTTAAGCTCATCTGGAGACTCGTAGCCAGCACAGATCATGGAGGGCCTGAGGGTGTCCCACCAGTATGCAGGCTTACTGCAGGTCTGGAAGTCAACAATAGGGAGGGCTGCCTGATTTAGCTTCTCAGACACTTTGGGGAACAGGTTACCTAAGATAGAAGTGGAAAGGACATGTTATTTTAGAAGGCATAGTCACAGAGACACACACATTTACACCAAGATAAACTTCCAACTCTCTTATCTTTAGTAATCAAGCCAAGGCTACAGCAAATATGAGCCGATCAAACAAAACACCCACATGCCTGATAACAAGATTTTAGTGGAGCCTGTAAAGCTGTTGTACGAGTAAACATTCCCATTACTGTTAATTGGTGCAGAAATCAGAAATCCTGGACTGAACCTTGCACATGTGAAATAGAGCAAAATTTCAATTAAAGGACGGGTTCACAATTTTTCAAGTCTGTTGTAAAACAATAGTCAGATGCCCAAATAAATATTGACACATGTTTTTCTTGTTATAATCATTCCTCCTGTTCATACTGACCATTAGAAGACAAAATCCACAAGAATCCTTCCGTACAAAAATGTAAACAAGTTTGTTTGAAGCTAACATGAAGCTCCAGCGTCCAAATTAGTCAAATCAAATCAATGTATTTCAGTTACTGTCTTTTTATTGCCTAATTCCCTTTTTTGTTAAACTTTTAAAATACATTTTGTTCAAAGCGCATTTGGAGGGAATCTTCTAATGATACGTATGAACAGGAGGAATGAATACAGCGATGAAAACCTCTTTCAGTGTTCATATGGGCACCTGACTGTTGTTTGAAGACGGACTTAAAAATTGTGAACCTATTCTTTAAAATGAAACAAATAGGAAAACAGAAAAAGTACAGAACAAAAGATCAAAAGGGGTAACAAAGCTGGAATCACAATTTTACACAACAAATTTCATACATGAAATTCAGTTTTAGAAGCAGCAACCTACAGCTACTTCTACAATTACTTCTAGTTCCAGTTGCATTACGACTACAGTTCTTGTAAAGGAAACTGAATTGTGAGATAATTTCTACCTTTCTCATCTCCCCAGCCAGTGACGAAGCAGGGTGTCCCACCAGCCATCACATCCCCAGGTTTAGGCAGACAGATGGGGCTGATCTCCCTCGTCATATTGACGGGCTTAGCCAAATGCACCAGGGCTATGTCATTCGTGATGTCACTGCGATCCTGCTCATAAACGAAGCCCTCATGGCGGATGATTCCGTCCACCTTGTAGCATGCCTCTGTTGAAGGAACATCCATGGAGGAGTTCATGTGGTGCTTCCCCAGACACATGCGCCAGTAGGAGGGTTTATTCAGTGGGCTGGAGAGCAGGTGGATGATTGAAGGTGAAGGAAAAAATTAGAACTTGTTTTACTTTTCCCTATGGGTATTGTGTGAGCTGTTAGCCAAGATAAAATGAAGAAAAATGTATGTTTCTAAAAGCTGCTTTTAAAGAACTGTGAGCTTTTAAAATGGCATGTACTGTAGGTATTTCTGTAGTTATATCTTACACCATGAAACAATGAGCAGCAGTAAGGATCCATTCCTCGTGAATCAAAGAACCTCCACAACCGTGCATGTAAGGTATGGGAAACATTGGTGAAGCCTGGGGAAGAAAAAATACATTTTTACCAAATAAAAGCTCTCCTCTATCACTGTTAGTCAGTCAGGCACAGGGAGAAGCAGACTTGACAGTACCTGCATGGAGACTTGCCAGGGCCAGGAGTGGGGGATCGCCTCTACCCCATTAACCACCCTTGAGGTGGCTGTATTGGGTGTCACTTCTGGGTTTCCGCAATTTCCTGGCCAGTCTGGAAAGAGAAAATATACAATTCAAATAAGCTATCGTGAAATCATTCATCAATTAATTCAACCTCTATTTATACAGATATAGGCCGTGGCAAAGTTTAAAATCGGAAATCAGGTGATCCAGGTTCAGATCCTGCAACAGTTCTCCACATGACAACACAACACATGAGTGGTGGCTGTGGCTCAGAGGTCAACTAACCGGCGGTTTGATCCCCGGCTCCTCCAGTGTCAAAGTGTCCTTGGGCAAAATACTATACCCCAAATTGCTCCCAAAGGCTATACCATCGGTGTGTGAGTATGTGTGAATGGGTAAATGTCGGCATGTAGTGTAAAGTGCTTTGAGTGGTCAGAGGACTAGAAAGGCGTTATGTTTACCATTTACCAGGCCACATTTATCATTTACCATGAGATATAGGGGTGCTATAAGTTGGAATAGGCCAAAACTCACTGATAGTAATGTTGTCCCATAGATTAGGAAGTGGAGGAGGTAAAGTTGGGATTATATTGGCATCGGTAGTCCAGTAACCACGAAAACCCTTCTGCTGATTGGCTCCGTTACTAAGGAAGCGAATGACGACTGTGTTGCTGGGGATGGCAATTTTGGGTGGAGGGGCAAAGCCACAGAAACGACCTGCATAACAGACAAGGAATTAGTTTTTTCACCATTAACATATGATAATGTTACACTGGCCTGTACAGAAGATAGTTTAAAAAAATTGAACACAAAATGGAAACAAAAGAGCATTTGAGTACAATATCCAACCTTGTGATTTCATGCTTTCTCCATTGAAGATCTCCACATAGTCCACACAGTTTCCTAACATGTTTACAGCTTGAAGTTCAAAGTGAGTGAAGGCCACATGGACACTTTTTGCTGAAGGAACTTTGATGCGCCATGTGCACACAGACTGAGCGTTGTAGTCACTGGGCCAGTTAGGAGAGGTGATTTCACCCTGAGCACTGTTGAAACTTCCTCCACAAGGAGCTATGTGTGTGTGCGTGTGTGTGTGTGTGTGTGTGTGTGTGGACAAGAGGATATTGTGATGAGAAAGAAGGAAAGGAGAAAAAAAGAAAAAACAGACAATGAGGTTAAATCCTGACAGAAGAAACATTTGTCTTGACTGGAGGTTATTCCCTCAGTGTTTTGTCAGGCTCATTTTTCTCTTGTCTTACCCTCTGTAGGGTCCACTGCCTTCCAGGTGGCAGTGAAGCCTGTATCCACCACCTTGTCATTGGAGGAGAAGCTGATGTGAAGTGTGTCCCCATCACTCACCAGATCTTTAGGTGGTACGTGGCTGCAGTAGGTGCCTGAGGAGAAATGAACATGATACTGACTTTTCTTCAAACCTTTGGACCTCCTGTCCTAATGATGGTGTTATAAATATATTAACAGCGTTATCTGTCCTGTTTTTATATTATGTATGTGAGTAAACAAGTTAACATTTAAGGCCAGGACATATCACAAACAACACAGCAGTAGGCTCTGAGCTATATCTGTCAGTGTGTTTTATATGTCTCTCAATGCAGAGTAAAAAGCTGAAGGGAAACATACACCTATTCTAGTGAGGTGCTGGCTCATAGGCAGAGATCAAAAAAGAATGGTTAACCACACACTTGTAACACCAATGCAATGATTTATTTCAACATTTTAGACACTTTTTTGGACAATCATGTACTCTCCCTGTTGATATACAGGGATTAAAAAGGCTGACTTTTCCAGATGTGGTGGGGACTTCTTTAATTCTTTACTGTTTAGACAACAGACAGCCTGGCTGTAGTATTTGTACCAATGTTTTTCTATTTTGTAATTTTTAATATTGTAAATGGCATTGACTAAACATTGACTAAAGATATTTAGAGTCAATTTCTGTATTAGAATTTATATTCATTATATTGAGTTGAAACATTATATGTGTAGATATAGATTTGAATTTAATTCGTTCCCTAATTTCAATGTAAGATGTTTTCCATTTCGACTCATATCCACTATGTGTACGTGTTCTCCAAGTTTGTGCAGTTGTTTTCTTGATATGTAGACATGTTTTTGTTTCAGGCCTTCCTTGGTTTGGCCTCTCAAGTTGTTTGTCCTGATATGAAACACTAAGTATACTGTAAATGCCAGCCACGTGACTTTTTGACTTTAACCATACGAAAACAATTTGCTGAAACATCTATATTTATAATTTGAAGTAAATAGTTGGAGTTATAGGTGTGAGACACCATGAGATGCCATTCTCACATAATATACAGTAATAGATAATAATAGACCACAATAACTATGCTGAAGTCTTTGAGGGGTGGAGATGTGATGTAAAATAAGGTAATCACATCACAGAATGACTCAGGAAATTCATTATCAAGGAAGATAAAGAAAGCAGATATTTACATACCTAGAGTTCCTGTACTGTCAGACAGACTGACTTTGTCCTTCATGCACATCTGACTCTCCTCCAGGGAAAAATTGTGGAAATGGAGGTGGACCAGTTTGCCAACGGGCGCCTGGATGTTCCACTGGCAGCGGGCGTTGTTGCTGTAGCTGACAGGGTAACCCATAGAGGAGATGGTGCCACTTGTGCCAGTCAAGTCCTTTGGTCCACCACAGCCAGATGCTACACAGGGAGGATAGAGGGTGAAAACCAGCAGTGGATCCTGACTTTGTACCATATTTAGTTTTTGAGCAAAGTAGGTCAGTTTAGACCAGCTGGAATCATACTGTGCTCATTGTAGATGTCTCTGCGGATGACATTCTTGATCCAGGGGAGGTAGGCAGAGGAGCGGGTGAACACGGAGGGCTTCTTATTCATAATACATCCGATAGGGCCAAAGCTAGTTATACCGTGAACTTCCCATGGACCAGTGGGGGTATCCCGGCACACCAGAGGACCACCTGAATCTCCCTGTCATAGTTGTGAATCAACATCAAAAATACCATGAGCATGTTGTAAAATACCGTCTGTGTAGTCAGGTGTGTTCTTCTCATTGTTGTCATCTATTAGTCCTACACTTGGGGTCTTGTTTTACCTGACAGACAGATTTGAGCTCATCAGGCAGGGTATACCCGCAGCAGATCATGGAGGTCTTGACCTGGAACCACCAGTAATCCATCCTCTTGCAGGTGTCATACGGCACAACAGGCAGGGCAACCTGGTTAAGGGCCTCTGAGGCTTTAGCATTCAGTGAATCACCTGATAATCACAGGAAACAATTTAAATGGTTACAAAAAATTCAACTTGTCACACTTGGGGGCATAAAAACAAGAGGTATTTGCACATTAAGTCCAGCAGAGGGCATGCAAACTATGCAACAATGAATGTTTAACAGCATAAAAATATTATGAGGGGCGAGTGTCTCTCCTTAAAAATCAATTTTAAAGCACCGAAGCTCAGAAACAGCACCTGTTTCATCTCCCCAGCCGGTGGCGTAGCACTTCTTGCCCCCAGGTAGTATTTCTTCCTCAGAAGGAAGGCAGGCGACAGAGATCTCATCACTGAATATCACGTCCCCATCCAGCCTGACCAGGGCAATGTCAAACTCCACTGTGGGCACTGTGGGATACTTGAAGCCCTCATGGCGATAGATACCAGTCACATTGAAGCAGTGTTCACTCGGCTCTGTGTAGGTCAGGTTGTGTTTGCCAAGACACATGTGCCAACGCTGCAGCTCATCAGCATAGCTGGGTAGGAAATAAGCAGATTCATAAATAATAAAACTTTGACTCTTTGGTCTTGTTCTTTGTAAATCTTTGTAATATTGTGCCTTTTGTCTTGCAATCATACAATAAATAATACTTATAGTTTACAATACAGTTTAGAGTAAAATAAACAATGATGTATATAGTGTAGTGGTACATGTCACTGTCACTGCACAATGTAAGCTGAAAGGATACTGGAGCATTTTTTTTTACAAAAACAAACACAATTTTACTGTGCACACCCCACCTCTGTGGCATATAAACTTGTATACATCCTACTCAGGCTCACAGCAGAAAATATATAATACGCAGGCTCCACAGTGCACCAGCTACAAAGGGCACTGTAGACCATTAGCCAAGGCGGCGAGGCATCTCTAAGAAGACATTGTTCTGACACTGTAATAGGCCTGAGGTAAAAAAGCACAGACTACAGACACCAATAACTGCCTTCTGAGATTACGCAAATGGGCTTCCAGGAAGTTTGATAAAAACTTCCTGTAGCGTTAAAAGGCAAGGCAAGGCAAGTTTATTTATATAGCACATTTCAGCAACAAGGCAATTCAAAGTGCTTTACATAAAACTTTAAAAGCATCAAGACAGGAGTGCAAAAGAAACACACTATGAAAGGACATTTAAATACAATTAAAAACAGTCATTAAAGAGCTAAGAGAATAGAAAACAAAAATAAGCTAAAATAGAATAGGACAAGTATAAAATACAAGAATAAAAGTTACAGTGCAGTGTAAGACATGAATAATCATTTGATTTAATAAAAGGCAGCAGCAAACAGAAAAGTCTTCAGCGTTGATTTAAAAGAACTGAGAGTTGCTGCAGACCTGCAGTTTTTAGGGAGTTTGTTCCAGATATGTGGAGCATAAAACCATAGAGGGCTGAACTATCTCCTGTTTTGAAAATGAATGACTGGAAATGAATGATGTCATGAGGCATCTTCCTTTTGATCGTGTCTAAACTCATTTTATATAAGATTATGAAACAGAGCTGCAACAATTAGTTAATTAGTCGATTGACAGAAACTACATTGATAATTGTTGAGTTGTTTTATAATAATTTTACTCACTTTTTAGGGAAAAATGCCAAACGTTTGCTGGTTTCAGCTTCTCAAATGATTTAAACTTTTATGTGTATCATACCTGATAAACTGAATATCTTGGAATATTTTGGACTGTTGATCAGACAAAACAAGACATTTAAAGACTTTAACTTGGGCTTTAAGAAACTATAACATGCTTTTTTTTCTACTGTTTTCTGACCTTATAGACAGAGCAATTAATTTAGAAAATAACCAGTAGATCAATCAATAATGAAACTAATTGTTAGTTGCAGCCCTACAGAGCACTCACTTTATGAAGCAGTGGGCGGCTGTAAGTACCCAGTTCTTATGAATAAGAGTACCGCCACAGATATGGGAGAATTTTGGTTCTGGACGACTGGGCGGCCAGACCTGAAACAAAAGCACAAGGCAAGCAGAGAAGAAAGTCACTATGGAAACAGCATACTGGTCATTAAAGATGATATATGCACACAATTGGCTGATGTCTTTTAAGTTTAGATTCATGTCAGTCAATGAATTTATATGAGATGAAGACAGTATGGAGGAAGATGGAACAAATTACTCTTTGATATCAGATTATCAACTGTAACTCTGCAAGTTTAACTGCATCTGAATCTGTATCCTTTGAAATCACAGTAAATTCTGATGTAATTTGTTCTATCTTCACGTGAAATCTCATTAGGGGAGTCTCTCACCTGCATGGACACTTGCCAGGGCCAGGAGTGTGGCTTGGCTGGCTCTCCATTCACAATGCGTGACATAATAGTAGGAGGAATGGCTGGTTTTCCACATGTACTGGGCCAGTCTAGAAAATGAAAGGAAACCACTGTAATCTATCATGTTTCCGGTTGTCTGTGCTTATGTGAATTTGTTTGTGGTTTGTGTGTGTATAAACAAAGCCTGAATATACAGTACATGTCTGCAGCTAACAGATAAGCCTGCATGTTGGAGGGAAGTGGCTTTCGATCACTGGCTCTGGCACTCTGATACATATTTTTAAAATAATTTTCTAATCGCACCAAGTTGACAATGCTGGCTACAGTGAACTATGTCCCTCTGTTTTTGGCTTTCACTAATCTGCTAGTTTGCAGTCATGTATTCAGTGTATATTTGTGCTCCTGCTGAAAACAAAGGATGGGTCCTGAACCAGATTTGAAAAATTGTAACTTGCAGGCCAAAGTCAACATCACAACAGCAGCACACATAAAGATATTAATGTCCCTTGGTCATCCAAAGAGTTGACATTAAATTCTTGTATCCAATATTTTCTCCCTTCATGACTTTTTCTTACTCTCACTCTCTCTTTCCTTTCTTTGTCCAACACAGGGCACCTCTGCTCAGAGCATGGGTAGGGAAAAAAAAATACCCCAGAGGCAGCAGAGTCCATTTATATAACTCTATTTCAGCAATTGGCTTGGCAGGGGCCTGGACCACCTGGGGCCCATCGCTGGGTGAAGAATGGGGATTGGGTGACAGCCAGCTTGGAAGGAGAGTGGAGCACTAGGACACTTCACATTGTGTTCTCAGCACACCAAATCACCTTGCCTTACTGCACATCTGGGCGCAACAAGGAGGAGATGGGTGAGGGGGGTGAGGACGGGAGGACGCATGAATCAATGTAATATAGAGCAGGCCTCTGTACAGCAAGGAGCAGCTTTGAAACTAGATGTTGTGACTGGTGATAGGAAAATATTGCTTGCTAACCCGAAGACAGTGTACAATACAATATGATTTCAATGTGTAAATAAATAAAAATCCAGAATATTAAATGTAAAGCCTAAATCATCATCATTTTAAAACTATTCACAGCTTTCAGTCCAGCTGAGGACACTCATTTCCCGTCATTTCTCTACTAACAACTTAGTAATAAAGGTGCTTCAAAAGAAAAGAGGCCAAGGTCATGTCCCCAAATTACTTGTTTTGTCCAACCAACAGTCTCAAAACTCAAAGGTACCTTACAGTGATTATGTGTCAAAGAAAATAAGCAAATCCTCACATTTAAGAGGCTAAAACCAACATTGTTTTGTTTTGTGTTTTCACCTAAAAACTGTATTGTGTTCTTTAATTAAATGAAATGAGTTGAGTAATTGTTTCAGCAATGGGCAATGTAACAAGACAAAACATCTAAAATACTTGGCATTGCAAACTATTATTGGGTTCATCACTACGAGCAATCAACTTTCATATTACACATCATCATTTGATCCATTGTTTATATGAAAAATACTGACTAGTGTAGCTTTAAATGTACTTATAGTTAATGTAAACGCAGTGTAATGCATTTAGCTGAGGCAGATACTCCACCTATGGGGATGTCGTCCCAAGGGTTGGGCTGAGCAGGCGGCTCAGTGGGAGCGGGCAGACTGGGGTTTGTTGTCCAGTAGGCCCTGAAGCCTTTGGCCTCAGTAAATATGTCACTATGGAAGCGTATCATCAGCCTGTTGCCTTTTGTCCGGATGGTACGAGGCAGTTTAGTCCCACAAAATGGACCTAAAATCAATTAAAAGAGTAATTTGTTCATAAAAATAAAGTGATACAGAGGCTATGCAGTACTTTTAGCAGTGTAGATACATAGTTTTATTAATTAGGATTAAAATAGGGTGAACGAATTCATGGCTGGGTCTTATGATTTTATTGACCATCATGAAATATACAAGCAGTTTTGTGATCAGTCAGTAATGTAGGAACCAACTTACCGTGCTTTTTAATCAGGCCATTGGTCAAACTGTTGATTTCATACACCACTATATTATCAAGGCATTTGAACGTTAATAAATCTTTGTTTTCTAGGTCGAAGTGGGTGAAATTCAGTGTGATTTTTTTCCCAAAAGGCAACACGATGTTCCACATGCACTCAGTGTTAGCCTTGTAGTTCATAGGCCAGTTCTGAGACTTGATAACCCCTGTTTCCTCTCTGGAAAAAAATCCACAGCCCTGGACTTCTGCAACACAAAGAGGAAAAGAAATTGTATGAGATTCATGTATGAGAAAAGTTACAGTATCTGTCTGTGATAAGAAAGACTCGTGAGAAGTAAATATACAACCATCATGGCAAAATGTGAACATGTATCTTATATCCTTATTTGAGTACAATTCCATTTTATTTATTTACTAGAGGTAAATATGGAGTATTCCACTACATTTATTTGACAGCTATAACATCTATTTTCAATTTATGCGATTAAAATTTTACATACTAAATAACACTAAATATGACATACATTATATATAACAGTAGTTAATAGTATAAGAGATATAGAGGAGTATTTTCACTTTAATATACAAATACACTTTGCTGATAATCATTATGTATTTCTGTTTAAATAAAATCTACAAGACTTTATCTTGTAATGAAGAACTTCTGTATTGTTACTTTTACTTAAAGGACTAGTACGTAGGATTTAGTGGCATCTAGCAGTGAGATTGCAGATTGCAACCAAATGAATACCCCTCCCATCACCCTCCCCTTCCAAGTGTGTAGAAATATCTACAGTGGCCGCAAAACTCGTAAAAAAATGCAACCCTCTCTGGAGCCAGTGTTTGGTTTGTCTATTCTGGGCTACTGTAGAAACATGGCGGGCTCCGTGGAAGGGGACCCACTTTCTATGTAGATATAAAGGGCTCATAACGAAAGGTAACGAAAAGCACAGCAATTCTTATTTTCATGGGCTTATACACTAATTAAACATAGTTATGTCATAGTTAAGTCAGTTCCGCTAGATAACATTAAATTCTACACACTGCACCTTTAAGTACTTCTTCCGCTGCTGCACGTGGGGTCATAAGTAATTTTCTTGCCTGATAATCATGATAAAGAAAAAGATAAAGGACTTTTATCTTTTTTTATGCTTAACAGTGTACTCTGACCTGTGCTTTGATAGAGTTGACACTGTTTATGTAATGACTTTGCTGTTTTTATAAATATGTGACAGAGGGGTGCAATGTTTTATTGTTAGTCTTACTGAGGTGCTGAACTGCATCAGTGATGTCTGCCTCAGGTGTGAGTATCTCCCTGCGTGTCCCTGTGTGTTCCTGTGTGTTCCTGTGTGTCCCTGTGCATGCATGTGTGTGTGTGCTTGTTGTGTGTTGAATGCGTATGGGCATGTGTGTGTATTAGTCCTCACTACCTGCGATATCCGCAGGGTACACAGCTTCCCACTTGGCAGAGAATCCTCGGTCTGTTAGGCGACTGTCAGACTGGAAGGTGACAGACATTGTGTCACCGGCACTGACCACCACTGGAGGAAGGATGTAGCCACAGTGTGTGCCTGAAAATGAGGGAGAGGAAGGACAGAGGAGGTAAAGGATGGCAGGAAATGGAGAGAGCAGAGAGAGGGGTGAGGAGATGGTTCAAAGGATGCAGCTAAACATTAAGAGCAGAGGGGGGTAAATAAGCACTACTGGGTGTACATGAGTGTGTGTGTTATTGTGAGGCTGAGTGTGTCAGGGTGTGGTCAGTGGTTGGTGGATGTGGATGCAAATGAGGGTGACTTTATTCAGTACTGTACATCAACCACTTATAAACTAAACACAAAATCAGTTATCAAATTAATTCTGTACCTACTTACCCAGAGCAAATGAACACAAAAGACAGCATAAACTAGTAATTGCTTATTAGTGCAATAAGTTCAGTAGCTAAATCAACTTCTGATGAAGATATATTTCTGGGTGATGGAGGATAACGTTTTAGCAATCAGGAGCATTCGATGTGTGATTCTGCAGATAAATGCAGATTGTAAATCAGGACTGCATGTAAACAGTAGTAGTTTCACATTAATGTTTAGTTTTTATTCTTTGATGAAAATTGTTATACATTTTGAACAACAATTTTCATTGTCGAAGGTTGCTTTTTATTTGGTTTTTGACTCAATTGCATTGTGCAAAATATGATATTTTTCATCATAGTTTTCATTTAGGAATACATACATATAATATGCAAAAAGCCTATGCAATAAATATCCTGTAAAATAAATGCAATTAACTAATTCCTGTGCATTAAATCACACAAATCTCTTCACACATACTATAAAACTAAACCTGTAATGACTCATTTTGTTAATTTTTAATCACAATTTACTCAGAATCTTTAATTTGGTTAATGTTAGGAATTTACAGGGGACATATTATGTGTTTTGTGATTTTCAAATTTCAAACGTATGTAGAAATGCCCTCTGCGAGGCGAAAGCCCAGGCTTCAACTTGCCCTGAACACTGTTTTTACATTGTCCACTCTCAGTTTTTTGAACTGTAAATCATGTCAATGATTGTCATGTCAATATTACTATAAGAGCCCCAGATTTAAAATATAGACATGGAAATGTACATAATACGTCCCTTTTAAGTTTTTATTTGTAAATGGAAGAATGTATTGTATCCTCTTTTATAAATTACAGTCTCACCTTTAGCTGCTTGCTCTAACTAACTAACAGGACACACCACTAAAACACTCCCATCATCTACAGTATCTGTGTGTGTTTCACAGACAACGTGTGCTTACACCTCAGCTCTTTAGTCCTTGAGAACTCAGCAATAGATAAAGCTGTATCAGCCTCACTGCCGCCACTGAGGAGAATAATAAGGACAGGTAATTTATAGTTTAATGGGCTCTTTGCAAAGATCCTAATCAACATTTATTACAGCAAGGGACAGATATTGAGCTATCCTGCTGTACCAGAGCTGTTACCTTAGCAAAATGCACCAAACACAAGCCAAAGTCCTCATATTTAATGACACAGTGCATTCTTAGCAGGGTTGCTTGTTTGCTGTGTTCGTCTTGGTGCCTGACCACATAATTTTGAAATGCAAGAAGAAGAGGAGTTTATAACTGTGACTATAGTGGCTGCTAGTCTTGCTACACAAAGACAGACATGGCTGATAAAGCAAAAGCAGAAAAGATTTTCTAAGATTATTTAAGATGCATTTGGGGAGTTAAAACAGTAAGCTCAACGCACACAAATATACAGAATGTCAAACTTGGAAAACTTAAATTGTAGAAATAAAATATATACAAAAAAACAAGCAGATACAATTAATACATTTAATGTAATGTAAAATGTAATACAAAGAAGGTTAAGTTATGGCTCACCTAGTACGCTGTAGTCATCTGAGATGACCAGTTTGTCCTCCTTGCATTGTCCAGTCTCTCCTGTGATGGCCATGTCAGTAATCTGCAGTTTAACCAGGAATCCTTGGGGTACAGATATCTTCCAGGAACTACTCAGATGAGCAGGATATGAATTTGGGAAACCCAAAGACTGGATCACTCCTTTACGTCCATGGAGGATCACTGGACCACCTCCTGCCCAATAACAGTGCGGGAAGTAATGTTGAAAACAATATTTATTCACATTCACACTTTATTGTAGAAATGGTCTTTAGAAGAAGGGAAACTGGATTAAAGGCTGGGGTTTCTGTGCATCTGAACTCCATTTAATCAAGTTTATTCTTTCTTTTTCTTCAGTTGATGAGAATCAGCTTGCTTTGATACAAAACTGCTCCATGAACAGGTTCATTATGAACTACCTTAATTGGCCACTGGAGAGAACCGCTCCGTCTACCAATAGCTTTAATACAGTGATGAATAGATAAACCTCAAGGGGGATCTCCCCACTCCTACGCAGAGAGCAACTTGCATTCATCCTTATTTAGTAGCTGTCACCTGATCAGAGCAAGGAAATTGCAGAGGAGGCAGAACAGCAAGATGTATCAAGAAGCTCTCATTGGCCAGGAACCTCATAGATCATGATATTATAGTTTATTGTGCATCAATATTTACTTTCAAGAGATAAGCGATTATAGATTGGCAGTCTAACTGATAAAATTGCTCTGGAGTGGACTAAAAAATTAGTTGTGACGGCCAATGTCTTCGGGAAGCCGCATAAATATTGATGCTGTTATCTGCTGGTGAGGCAATCAGGTATGTCTTATGTTGTATATTTCCACTGAAATCAAAATGGAGACATGCAGGGAAGGGTACGAAAAGTCAATTGAACCAAACGGTGTTGTAGGATTTATTAGTATTTAGTGAATATGGATCCTAGTTTACAGGTTTATTTAAAGTACGCAAGAGGGAAACGTAGGTTAGGGCTTGGAGAGAATGCTTACCAGAGGATGTGGGAGGTGGATTGGTTTGTGTGGTGGTGGGTCCTGGTCCTGGTCCTGGTGTGGTGGGAACAATAACGGGTGGAAGGCTGGACTTTGTGTAAGTTGCTCTGAATCCTTTAGAAGTCGAACTGCTGTCCGATTTGAAGCGGACCATCATTGTGTTGGAACTGGACTCCATTGGCTTTGGCATTGTTCCACCACAGAATTTACCTTTAATGGATAATATGTTAAAAAGTGGAAGATCATCCATGCTACTATAACAATGAAGTTTATGCAGACAGACTTAAAGTCATTAAGTTTAAAATAGACTCCAGAATCTTTGCCCATTGTACAACTTCTCAAACATTTAATTGAGCTCATCTTTTATTCATGGGCCCACACAGTTGACATTGTTAATGTTGAACAAAGCCTACACTCTGTTCTGATATTCTAACACTTCCCATTGCCTTATAATAGCACATCCAGCTTTCAAAATAAACTTCGCTGATGCGTGAAGATGTTTGGTGTATTTTAAAATCCCTGTTCATCATCATCTTGCATTCTTCAGTGCATACTGGAAACATGTCATGCTCACCTAATAAAGAAGAGCCAGCCTTGTAGCCATCATAGACCTGAATAAAGTCTCCACAGACTTCAGGCACCAGGTCAAAGGAGGTGAATGTCAGTCGAACCTTCTCGCCTTCAGGCACCGTGATTCTCCACTGATCCAACAAACAAACACACACACAAACACCAATTGCAGTTGTCAAAGTGCAGTTGATTTTAAACAACATAAAGAATGCAAATGGATTCACCCACCAATCTTTAATCAATTCAATGATTGATGAATCACTGATGTACCAAACTGCTATCTGCATCACCCCCTTTGTTTTCCTGCCCCTAGTTTCAGGGTTGTAACCTAGGCTGCATTTTAACAAACTGTTACTCATAAATCATTTTATCACTGACTCTGCTCTTATTTGGACAGACAGTGACCCGTCAAGCTAAAGCAAAGCAAGATGAAATCATGATGACAGTCGAATAACACCACATGACTCCACGTCCAAACCCAGCATGGAAACCCTGCCATGAAAACTGACTGATTTAATTAGATGCATTAATCACTGATCAAGATCATAAATTCTGTCAACATGACTGTGTTGAAATCCATAGCTAATGGATTTACTTTAAGATGCTAATCTGAGATCTAAACTTGTTTAGAACCATATGCTAATCAGTACTAAGGCACTGTGTAAATGTAATATGGTAATGTGTTTTGCACAGACAAAATGCACAAAATATTCTGGACATCTTTCTAGTATTGAGTTGCAGTTAATTTGTATTAGTGCCAAAATTAGATTTTATTTAGTTGTAACAACCAGTGAAGGTAACTTTGCCAGCGACTCCAGGAGGTCTCTGGCACTGCACACCATCTATAACCAGTTGCCTCTTTTTACATTCAGTAGATATGGAGCAACGTTATCGTTGGAGACATGTTTCTGGTGACTTGATATATGTAAATCTAATATTCACTCTCCTTTTAGCTCTGTTGTTGGACTCCTGAAGGAGATATCTGGCTCTGGCTACCAAATGCTCCATTATGTTCATCAGCTAGTTAACTTTGTCTTCTGTTTGGTGCTGGATAGGTTGTGTACAGTGGGTTTATCAGAGCCTTTTCACTGACAACAGTTGCAAACTGTGTCTGGAAATGACGCAGATGAGAACAAATGACTGCATTTATATAGCGCTTTTATCCAAGGCGCTTTACAATGTTTCTGCTACTCATTCACCGATACACAGAGCAATTTGGGGTTCAGTATCTTGCCCAAGGACACCATGACATGTGGACAAGAGGAGTCGGGGATCGAACGACCAACCTTCTAATTAGTGGACGACCCGCTCCACCTCCTGAGCCACAGCCGCCCCAAGAGAACAGTGAGAATATATTATCTATACTAATATTCATATTGATATTAAAAAATTCTCTGTAGAACTGAGGGACATCTGCAGAGACAGGTCACAATTCTCTATGGGTTACTACAAGTGTCCCTCTCACTTACAACATGATCCATATATAAAAATATTGATTATAGCCACTTTAAAGAGAATAATGTTCAGTTTAAAGTATATGCTGTGTTGAATACTGTAGTAGAGTGCGCACTGTGTAGTATATTTTACTACAAGCTTGCAATTAGAGCTTTTATTGTGTGTGTTTGTTCATGTGTATGGCAGTACCTGGTATAATGCTGTGTTCAGGTAGTTCTGCTCAGGGAAGCCGGGGGTCATCAGATCCCCCTGGTCACCTTGGAGAAAGCCACCAGCTCCGGCTATTTCTGGCAGTGGGGATGGAGGGCACTTGAGCTTCACATACACCTCAAGGATACCCGCAATACAACCCCCCTTTCCCACCCCATTTCATTTCCTCACCCCTGTTCATCCAGCGGCCATATACGTACAACATTCAGTTTCTAGGTCAATCATATACTTTAATACAGACATCCGACATTACAGCAATTTTCTTGCTCAAATGGATTTTTACTCATCCTCTTACCTGGTGTGAGTTCTGGAGCCACAGCTTTGTAATGAGCCTTGAATCCTTGGTCTGTTTTTCTATCATTGGTGTCAAAGTGGATTGTCAGGTGGTTTGTCAGTGACACTAGTGGATTTGGTTTGGTGTAGCCACAGTATTTCCCTAGAAAAAATACAGCTCAAGGTTATACAGATCTGCACAATGTTGCTTATAAAAACTAAGTGCAGTTGTTAATATATTCTTTTTTATATAGAGAACACAAAATGGGGGGTGCATGATAGCAAATTATTCCAAATTTACAGAAATCAAAGATGTGTGTGAACTAAACTCTACAGTCTGGTTGGAGAACTAGTGTTAGAGTGGGTGTTGGGTGGGTGCAGTGTGCGGTGGACCAGAGGACTGTGTGGCTCACTAGATGAGTCTGCCCATGGATGGAGGGCTGATTTGGGCATGACATCAAAGCTCAATCCCCTTAGTCTTGGATGGGTGGATAGCACTGCAGGCTCATGTATTTATGCAAAGTAAGTGTGTGTATGTGTCTGTATGTAACCTAGATCTATCTAGAAAAAAGTAGGAACAACACCATATTTAAAATTTTCCTTTCCCCCCATATGTTGGAATTGATGTAAGATTTTTACCAATGACTCCCATTGAGTCTTGTAGTGTGATGAAGTCTGCCGTGCAGAGCTGAGTGTCCTCTAAAGCAAACTCCTCAAACCACAGATGAATCACCTGCAACAGAAACATGTAGAGGTGTTTCATCTCTCTTTTTTAAATCTGAGAAGTCGATAAGAGAGACGGGCTGCTGACAGGGAGAGGCAAGAGCTCAGTGTGAAATGTGAGTGTGTGCATGTGTGTCTGCATGCACATGGCCCTCTCTATGTATGTTTATGTGTGTTTGAAGGCAGCAACAGGAAGAGACAGACATGCAGAGGGAGAGAGAAAAGCAGCCACTGCATCAAGCAGGCAGCCATGCTAGCAGAGAAAGAAGAATCAAGGATTTAGTTTTTTTTCTCCTGTGGGTGGGGGGAAGAGCTGAGGAGAATGAAGGAGACAAGGCAGCCATCTGTCTACGATGCTGCCACTGCATTCCTCCCAGCTGTCCTCCACCGCTTTGGCCTCACATGAGACAGTTTCCCCAACAGTTAGTTGACAAACTCTACTGACAATTTGGCACCAGACAGAATCACTATAAAAGACCCTGTCGGAAATATAGACAAGGGTGAGTTGTTTAAATCTGCATCTTTCTGTTGATGTAAACAAGAGAGAAAATGGGTGTATTGGAGGAGCTGTATTGCAAGTAACATTTTCTTTTACTGTAAGTCAATTAAGCTGTTTTTTGTTTTCAAGAGGACGTTTATTTCTGACCATCATTGTATAACCTTATATCTTAACAACACTGTGTTTGTACTATATTAAACTCTCCAGGAATTTTATTGCACTCATGGCATGTTCTATAAACTGAGATGAAGATGTAAATTAACAATATTAAAAAACAAATAACAATAATATTGTCATTAAGATAAAGTGTCCCTGTCAGTTGTCCTCATCATTGTCCCGTATTGTCAATTATCCTACTCTAACTAACTAATTAACTAACTAACTAAATAACTAACAAGCACTCTTGTTGCTTGCATATTGAATTCAATATGCGAGGTTGCCCAAATAAGTTGTTTGGCGCAGCATTCAAATGCATTATTTTTTACTTAAATGGTTTTCAACAGAAGTAAACTTACTTCTACTTGAGTAAAATTAAAATCCAATACTTCTAGTTGTGTAAAATTTGAAGTACTTTCCCCTAAAGTCAACAGTTTATCATCACATTCTTTTTGATCAGAGGGAGAGAGGCAGTTTGAAAAGGGGACTATTAAAAAAAAAGGTAGTGGAAAGTAGCTAAAGTAGCTGCTCGAAAAGTCACTAGATGTTGCTAGATGACGCCACACGCTAATTTACATATCTGTGACATCAAGACTTAACACATGTATATAAAAGATTTTGAAAAATGAAGTAAAGTAGAGTAAAGAAAATGAAGTAAAGAAAATGAAGCAAAGAAAATGAAGTCAATTTGTAAAAAACACACTGGAATAAAGCCACTGTTGTACAATATTGGCACTCCTTTAAAGGAGAAGAATTAAGGTCTGATAAAAGGGTCTTAAAAGTCATCAAATCTTGCGAGAAAGCCGCTAAGTTGACAACACTGACTGTACGTCTCCAGACTGTAAGACTTCACTGATTGAGGATTAGAAGAGCAGTGATGCTGATCTGTGTCACCTTGTCAGGGTCCACAGTGATTTGCCAGGTGCAGCTCTTGCCGTTGTCATAGCTACTGGGGTAGTTCAAGCTGGTGAAGGTGCCTGACTCTCCGGAGAGCTCCTGAGGTCCACCACAGCCCGGCCCTGGAAATGTATGACAAAAGAAGACACTTGTTATTGAGCCTTTTTGGTAAAATTAGCAACATAAAACCTGTTTTATCAACAGTTTATACCCTGAACAGACTAACTGTATATGGGGTTAAATTTGTGTCATAATAATTGAACAAAATCTCTCAAGAATCAAACAGAAATAAATAAATTGAATTATAAAAGAGTGAAACATTTGATTTCAATATTCTCCCCTTTCTTTCACTAATAGGGTTTCTCTATTGTGGTCACTGTTTTCACTGCTGTTTTGTTGCTTAATTTTTAAAGTTTTGACACAAAGCTGACACAAGGCTGTTACAGGGCTGTGTCCCCATTGGCCAATTTCGTTTCCTTTCCTCTCGGAGCGACAGGTCAATGGTCTGGAAGTGCAACAAGTAGTACAACTTATTTTTCCTGGCAATCCAAATAGAAGGCAAGAGTCTTCTGGATTTTTCTCAGGGTTATTATTAGTAAATATAAATAACAATTTGCTGTAGATATGTTGGCCGCTGAGTATATATAAATTTAAAAAATGTGACGCGATAATGTGTTTATTTTTGTGTTAATCAGCTGCAAGCTAAAGCTAACAGACTATTTAGCCAGGCAATGTGTGGCCATCCATCCTGTGTCCGGTCTCATGTCATCATGTTGTCCTGTGAAATAGTCTGTTAGCTTTAACTTGCAGCTGTATAAGGCCTAAACAAACGTTACATTATCGCATACAAATGTAATGTTATTGCATCACATTCTTTAAATCCATATATTCAGCAGCCAACATATCAATATGGTTATTTATAATCACTAAAAATAGCCTGAGAAAAATTAAGACTCTTTCCTTCTATTTGGATTGCCAGTTGGTGAGGAAAATTAATTGAAATCATGCTACTTGTTGCACTTCCAAATCATTGACCTGTCTGTCCGTGAGGTAATTGGCCAATGGGGATGCAGCCCAGTAACACCCGCCCACATGAAAGCTTTGTGTCAGAACTGAAAAATTAAGCAGCGAAACTGACAAAAAGTGACCACAATAGTGAAATAGTGAAAGAAAAGTGAGAATATTGTAATCAAATATAGCTCTCTTGTATAGTGTCATTGTAAATTTTGCCTTTGAGGTCATTTTTTTTCTTTTTAATTTAGTTTTATTCATTTCCAATTCAATTCAATTCAGTCTTAGGAAACTTAAAACCGACTTACTATGAGCTATTAAATGTTTTTTACTCATGTAAAGGATCATACAATTTCTATTTTCAAGCCGTCAACAGACAAATCACAGAACTTGAGATGTTTTAAAGAAATAACTCATATTGTACACGTAGCAACACTGAAAGTTAAGAGGGAAAATGTTTACTATGAAATTCCAGTGATTAAAAAACACCTTCTGGTAGCTGCAATGCTGCATTAAAATCAATTGAGAAGCCTTGGTAACAGCATTGATTATACAGTATGTCATCACCCACAGCAGCAGCACACTGTAGTGGCTTCTGTTAGGAGTCTGGAGCACAGCTGTGTTTAACAGCACAAAACTAGAAATATATTGTGTCATTTAGGCAGCACATTACCGTCAACATAATTACATTGTTGTCCCGTTATGTGCAACAAGCCATCTTATTTTGTGAGCAATGATCCTTTTAATGCTTTTCATAAAGATGGACTGCTTTTTTTCATTTGTTGCGATGATGAAGACCCCACAGTGAAATAATGTGTAATATAATGTGTGTAATATTAACAAGCGACAGTAACAGTCCTCACTCTTCAGAACGTGTTTTATCTGCCAACACACTTGTCATAAGGACATTTATTAAGATGTTCAGAAGACTCTGATGACTTGTGGCGCTTAAAGCAAATTGGTTCATCCGATATTCATTTCATCACTTTACTCCACTCATGCAAACCCAAACAATTCACCCACTTCAATTTCCAAGATTGAAGAAGGCGTGTTTTTTCTGCATAAGGCCAAAGTAAATAATGAGTTTCCTAAATGATAAATGACACATTGGTTAAGAGATGAAGGAGACGCAGAAGAGGACCTTTGGTGTATTATATTAAATAATGCAGGTGTGGCACATGTAGGGTCATTTCTTTCAGGGAGATTGATGATACATATATTATTACTATGAAATCAAAGTGACTTTTTGCTTAAAGGCATAAACATAACAGTGTAAATGTAATACAGTATGTCTTGCTTTTGGTTGTCCACTCTTATACGTTGTATATCCAGGGGGCAGACACCCTCTCCACGTTTAAAAGTAGGCTTAAAACTTTCCTTTTTGATCAAGCTTATAGTTAGGGCTGTCCCAGGTTTGCCTTGGACCAGCCCATAGTTATGCTGCTAGGCCTAGACTGCCGGGGGACTTCACATGATGCACTGAGCTCCTCTCTCCTCCTCCCCATCTCCATCTGTACACATTCATGTACCATTAATGCATATTACTAACTTAGCTTCTTCCCCGGAGTTTTTGTGCTCTCACAGGATAAGGGACATGGACCCCCTGGTTATGGACAGTAGGCCTCCGTGGACCATGGCTGCAGGGACGCTGCTTGTTATTTTTGTTCTTATTGTGCTTCTCTGTGTCTCTCTCTCCCCTCTCTCCCTCCCTCCTTCTTTCTCTCTCAACCCAACCAGTCCAGGCAGATGGCAGCTCGGTTCTGCTTGAGGTTTCTTCCCGTTAAAGGGGAGTTTTTCCTTGCCGCTGTCACCAAGTGCTTGCTCATGGGGGAATGTTGGGTCTCTGTAAATTAAAGAGTACGGTCTAGACCTGTGAAAAGTGCCTTGAGATAACTTCTGTTGTGACTTGGCGCTATATAAATAAAATTGAATTGAATTGAATATTTTAATTTTCTGTGGCTCAGAAAAGAGAAAATGAAGATAAATCTAATTATGTATTTATCTGTCCAAGGTATTTGCATGTATTTTGTCCCCCCCCCCCCACCCCAACAGCTAAGCACAATCCTAACTCATATCTCTTATTTAGATCACAAGAAATTATATTTTCAATATTGATTTTCAGTGAAAACTCCTGCTCCTGCTGAATAAAAGTGGACATTCTCCAGTTCAAGGACATCTTTTAATTTTTTAAAGAACAAGACTTTCAGTTTTGATTAAGTGAAATAATTTTGTCACTCTGAAATCACAATTTCATCACCATTAGTCCTCTTTACAAATACAATTATTATAAAAGTATAAAATTCTTGGCAGTATTAATATAATTTCATTTTGGTTAATTATTTGCAGTTTCACATTTTAGATAAGGACTGCAGACTTCTGTGCACTCTCTCTATGTACCTCCAAGGACTGTAACTCTATGTTGACTTAATGTTCACTGACAGTCAGACCTTTACATGAACCAGAGGAGAGATTTATGTTTTATTTGTGTGTCTTCTGTATAATTTGATTTGCTGCTTAAATTTCAATTCAAAATGTGTTTTCCTATTTCTTTCTTTCTTTTCTTCTGTAAATATGTCAATCAGTTGTATTACTATATGCTTGTCCCGTTCACACAATGTAAAACGAACCAAAAATAATAATAAGTTGGTCATAAAAAAAGAAAGAAGCTCCATGCAGATTGTCATTTGCCACCTTGTCAAGTTTAAATCACCTCCTGCAGCTAAATTGACAGTGAAAAACCACTGACAGTGACATTTGATCAAAAATAGACTGCAAGTCCATCTTGACAACATGCTTTTCAGTGATGCTGAGTCATTGATGCAGTGGCCTCAGAAAGCTCTCACTTTGGATTTTTGATGAAATTCCTCACTGTCCCTGTCTTGTCTTGTTGAATTTCTTCACAGCTACTTAACGCTCGACTACACATTGTGTCTGGATGGAAACGTCCAGAGTTTTGAGTGTATTGTTCTGCTTGGTTGAGCTGATTTTGTATCTTATCTGAAAGGAACTGTAAGCAAATAACTATAAGAGATAGAATCAGTATTACATTATGCTTTTAAGGATTGTGCTGGAGATACACATTGGTATTGAAACAGTACAATTCTCACCTTCTGCATGAGTAGCATCATCAGCTTTGTCAGTGAAGTAGATGACCACGAGGCCGATGCAGGTGCCGGTCATGGCCACAAAGAGAAATATCAGGATCTTCTCCAGGGTGCTCAAGCCCCTGGACCGACGACGACTCTTCTCCATATCCATTTTCCTCTCAGTGGAGGAGATGCACCAGACTGTGCCTCATCTAACAATTCACCGGCTTATTACCAACACAAGGAGCGTCAGGGTATCTGA
Organism: Thunnus maccoyii; assembly: GCF_910596095.1. Classification (NCBI taxonomy): domain Eukaryota; kingdom Metazoa; phylum Chordata; class Actinopteri; order Scombriformes; family Scombridae; genus Thunnus; species Thunnus maccoyii. The sequence goes on along the minus strand of NC_056534.1, from coordinate 14,916,934 downwards.
ACTTTGACAGCACAGATGAACCTTGAGCTCCCTCACATGTGGTATTGCACTATGCCAGCCTGGATGTTATGGAGCCATAAATCATTAATTATCATAACCACAAGTTAATGAGTATTGATGCTGTTGTTATCCTTATCAAAGGGTCATTAGGATATCTTTCAAGGGAGCTGAAAGAGAAGGTTAAAGGCAAATTGCTCACCTGCAGCACAGAAAAGCTGTTACATGTCCGGTGTGATCATTATTCAAAAGTCCTTGTATGTCCCAAAATCCAATTTTTAACATTCACTCATGCCTTTCTTTGACTCTGACCTTTCAGTATCAAGGAACTCATTATTTAAAGATATTAAAACATATGTAGGATGCTGGAAAAAAAGGGAAAATGTTCAGCTGGGCCCCTGCGTGATAATCAAGGGTGGACAATGACTTCTGTGACAATATACAGTATCATAAGGACTTTAAAGATGCAGTGTGTTGAATTTAGTGGCATCTAGCAGACAAGACTTGGCAGAAATGGAATATAATATTCATAAGTATGGTTTAATTAGTGTATAATCACCTGAAAATAAGAATTGTTGTGTTTTTGTTATCTTAGAATGAGCCCTTTATAGCTACATAGGGAGTGGGTCCTCTTCCATGGAGACCGCCATTTTGCACCTCCATGTTTCTACAGTACCCCAGAATGGACAAACCAAACAATGGCTCTAGAGAGGGCCTTTCACATTTTTCCTGAGTTCCGCAGTCACCGTAGGTTCTCCTACTCGCTTTGGAAGGGAAGGTGAGGGGAGCGGTATTGATTTGGTTCCAATCTGCAGCCTCACTGCTAGTTGCCACTAAATTTTACACACTGCACCTTTAAAATTAGCCTTTTTTTTTATCACATCTCAGGCAGTTTTTCTCTTTGGATAGTTTATAAAAATCAAGTGCTGTGTCTTTTATTTTAGTTTCCCACTACAATTGAGCAAAACCAGCATTTTCTCAGCTGTAAACAGCAAATTCATTACATTAAAAATGGATGGCTTAATGTTTTATTTATTGCTCGCCATAAACAAAACTCAGCATGAAATTTATTGATAGTCAACACATTAAAATGAGCAATAGGCCTTAACCAGAGATTATGAGGACCGTAGATACCATTGAAGACACTGAGGTCATGTCCTTTGTAGTTTTTTTTGTTTTTTTTTAAATGTGGATTTGGGTTAAAACAACCCTGGGGTTCACAGTTTCCACTTATAAACATACACATTGTGAATACTTTATGAGCTGATTCCAATGTTTTTAGACTCAGTGTTTAAATTTGACTACTTTCATGCCAAGAAAACAATGAATAGATGAAGACATCATTATTTTTCCATGAGAATTTTTATTCCTGGCATTGTGGAGAAGCCTTTTTTTTTAACACTGTTTATACCTCCATGTTGGAAGGTAAAATTTACATAAAGTATAACTGAACATTTAACTGAACTAAAAAAATATATATATATGTATATATATAAAACCTTCATTTTGGTTTCTAGTCAAGACTCTTGAGAGTGGTGAGGGGATTATTGGGGATATGACTTGGCTACAATCCTGGTGATTATAATAAGTGAAAAATTAGACATTGTAACATTTGTAAAGTTGATCCAAAGTGTCTTTTTCACAGATATGTAAGAGCTCATTTGTGTGTCTGTCAAGGTAAAAAAAAAAAAAAAAGAAAAAAAAAAAGAGGAGGTTTAACTTCCTTTGCAGTGTCTCAGACAATGCAGAGTGACACAGATAGTGTGGTAACAAAAGCTCTGAGGTCAGAGGTAATAAGTTTCACACAGAGGATCTTCGTCTTGGGCTGAATCTCCATATAAATCCACTCGACTGGGTTTTATCAGAATCATCTCCTTGACTCACTTTGGATGTATTAGAATCTGAAGCAGCAATCTGTCCGTCATTCCCCTTTAACACTTCATTTTTCTTTCAAGATAAGGACTTTCCTTCCATTTTCTATCTGTGTGACAAAAGGCGATGATGTAACAAAAGCTGCTTATCGCTCTACAGGGACGCCCAAGATGAAGAAAAAAAAAAATCTTTAGGCAGTGTGATAGCAGAGACCTATTGTTCAAGACACTGTCAATAAATACAATATATTGATAAATGTGTATGTGCTTCCATGTCTCTCTGTCTGTGTCTTTCTATCTATCTCTACCTCTCTCTCCCGTTCCCTCTCACTCTCTGTGTTTCACCTTTATGAGTTTGTTTTGGATCTTCGTGCTCCACCGGGGGGACCTATGATTTATGGGCACATCTGTCAGCCATAATAAAGCAGTCTCTAATGAAGCTGGGTAAGGTGACCTTTGTGTATACTGTATGTGTGTGTATATTTGTACGTGTATACTGTTTTTATTGGTGTATTTTTACACCTATATGCTCTGTTACAAAGGTAACAAGGGCAATGTGCTTGTGAGCTGAATGGTAAGCAATCAATGATGAGCTCTAAAATACTGGATATGTGCGTGTATTTGTGTCTGTGTTGCAGAGAAGACAGAGAGAGAGAGAAAAGGAAAGAAAAGACACAGGCAGACAAATAGAAAGACAATGTATGGCCACAAAATAGTGACCGTACGAGGAGACAAAAGGGGGCACAGTGCAGAAAACTGGAATTGTTTGATAAAGGAACACACTCACACGGCCTAATGCTGCACTGCAAATAAATGTAGGCCACATATTCCACTGGGAATGGAGCGGCCATCAGGAGGACGAGCCTCACTTCCAGCTATCTCACTATAATACAATAAGAGGGGGATAAATAAGGGGAAGGAGTAGTAGTAGACTGCTTTATGGGAAATATTCTGCAGAGTGGAAGCCAGCCGAAGCTTTAATCACCTCACTGTTACTGGCTTAGGATGCTTTATTATGATATCATCATCAAAGATATCATCGTCAAAGAGAGAAAAAGGAGCGTCTGGGACAGAGAGGAATGGAGGCGTGAAGAGAAAATGGGTAGTTGAAGTTGAAGGGGGAGGCACAGCGAGAGAGAGAGAGAGAGAGAGAGAGAGAGAGAGAGAGAGAGAAGTTGACAGAGATGAAGAAGAAAAACGATTATGAAAAATGACACAGATATTGTTGAAAAATGAAGACGTTCAAAGCTTTCAACATTCAACAGTTAAATCTCCAGAGCAGGTTTCAGAGTCTGGGTTATGCAGAATTAAATGGCAGCACCACCCCTAATTACCCACTCCACAATCTCAAAATATGATCTGTAAATAGCAATTAACATTCACCCCCATGATAAAAGTGTGTCTAATGTGCCACCAATGATGCGTAAGGGAATAAATTTTATTATTCTGATGATGGTCTGGATAATTGTGATGGCTTCTGTCCAAGTTGTATCTACAGGGACTCGGTAAGGGTTTCTATATGAGCTGAAGAAGCTCGCGTGTTTATGAAGCTAACTGGGTCACAGCAAGTAGATCTCAAATCCCAATACCAGGCCATCAACTTATCTGTAGGGCTTCAATTATAGCTCAAAAATGTTGCTGCTGCCCTGAATTCCCCTCAGAATCCCAAGATGCTATTACTGAGTTACACACAGGGGGTGTTTACACTTTGAAATGTTAAAAAACACATCTGTTTCATCTAAATAGGACTACAGTAAGTCAGGGCGAGATAGTATATAATGTTTTCTACTCAAGAAAACATAATTAGAGTTGCCTCTATTCATTTTTTCTAGATTACCATAAATTATCAAACTGTAGATGAACACAGCCTCTCATACTGTAAACTGAATTTAGTAATCAGAAGAGATCTGCAGCTTAAAGTGTATTTTTTTCATCAATTAAATCAAATCTGATAACGCCTTGAGCTTTTAAAAGAAGGTGAAATTTTCCTTGTCAAAATGCAAGATTTTTCTTTTTATCAATGACCAAAAATACCTGTTTTTACGTCTGTTACATCTACATAGGGTGTCCCTACGACCCAGCAGCTGCTCGCCCAGCACCATTAGTTTCAACATCTCAGCATGAGTCATAGGAGGCCCTTGGGCTCCTGCGTCCTCTCATGGACTATCAGTCTTTAATTTTACACAGCCTGGGAATTTCCTTGTTAAGTAGTAACACTTGAGAGATTATTATTTTGCTCTCAAGCCAGGTATTAGTGCAGTGCTGTCACTGTCTTGGTTTGAAGATGTGAAAATAATCACCAGTGTTTTTAACAGTGTGTTTGTTATAGGGGCTTAGTTTTGTTTAATACAGACAAATATGAACTAACTTTACACTTCAGCATCAAGTCATGATAGATATATTATGCAATGATTCATTATGTCTTTGTTAATATCCTATTTCAAGTGTTAATGGTGAAGTGGAGCTACAGGAGAAAACTGCAGAATTGTGGCTAAACAGACAAGTAAGCTGCTAATATATCAATCTATATGCAAACCAAAAAAATGTTTAAGTTAAATATTTAACTTTTTTGTTGTTATTTTAGGATACTTCGGCTTTAATGTAATCATTATTATTATTATAGCCTTGATATTTTATGTTTTTCTTCCCATGAAAATGATAATTTATTCCATTAACGACAAGTAGCCTGTTATATCTTATTCCTCTGCGCCACAGAGCTCCATTGCTGTCTAAAAAGGATTAAAAACACATAAATTAACCACACTGTTGCACTGGGTGACATGTACCTTCATTACCATGAAAACACACACACACACACACACACACACAGTTACATAAACCATAAGCCGACATAAACCATCTTGCTGCTGTAAATAAGGACTATCTTATTTTGCTTGCTGCACCAAATAATCCTCAATAAATAAACGATTTACTCCTGTTTCAGTAATGTTTGCAAAAAACTACAACTGCTTTAGGAAATAACTGAAACTTTTTAAAAAAAATTTTATCAAACTATGGATGACTTGTTTTCATTTTGAATAAAGCCACAGATAGGTGAAAGGAAATCAGAGAGTATTTAGAGATGAACTGATGTGTTGTTGTATTAGGTCTTTTCATTGGAGAAAAACGCTGAATAATGACAGCGTTATCCTTTAATTCGGTGAAAGTAGAGACAGGAAACATAAGGAGAGAGAGTAGGATGACAAGCCCAGGCCAGGTTTGGACTGATGATGTCTCTGACATACAGTATGAGCATTAAATTAAAATCGGTAAGAATTGAGAGTGCAGTTATGTGCCCAAGGCATCAGTTCATTAAAATACCTGAGGAGGGCACGGAGCACAGCTGGTGAGGTGAATATTGAGAGCAAGTTGAATGCTGTCTTCCGGTAACTATGGCAGTGGGTGGTATTTGTCCATATGTCTTTGAAATCCCCCTCCATGTCCCTTGTCTTTGGAATAAATCTCCCTCTCCGCCACCGCCTGTGGCCAAATCTAATCTGCACTTCCAAGTGGAAACCAGTCATAACGACACAGCCAGTAGGGGGTTATTAAAAATCGAAACAGAGCTAATTAAAGCTAGGGTGAAAGAATCTGAGTTAAGGCTGGTGACCGGGCATACCATAGTAGACAGAGTTGATGTATAAAAGACAAACTGACCTAGACTGGAAGAGGAGGGAGAGAGAGATGTGTTAATCTAGCTGAGAATTGTCTTAAATAACAGAGTATGTATATAAGGAGGTCACCGGGGCACTGCCACTTCCAGAAACATTCACACGCCCTTGTTCTCGCACAAATCTGAGCAGGTAGGATGGACCAGATATAAAACCGACTTAGTGGCTCCGTCGTCTGATCCCAGAGGATCAAAAAAGTCATAAGGATTCAACACATCATCCTGGGTTGTTCTTGACAGGTTGTGACATTTCACAGCACAGACACTGCGGATATAGAGGACTTTTTTTTTTCTTCCCCTTGCTATCACATCCTGACATTAACAAGAAGTGACATGCTTGTTAAGACAATAACAGCAGTCTCCTGAAATCAGTGTTACACCCGCCAGGACAGTAAATTCACTCTGAAGGCAAGCTTTCAACATCAAATAATGGTATATTCCTGTGTGTTTTTGGTTCATGCAAAGCAATTAACCAGGATTTTTAAAATTTTTGAACTCCATACATTTAACACTCAATATTGCCTCTTTGTTTATAATGCTTCAAATGTATCTCCTGATTTGCTATGTAAACTACCAAACCTGGGGAAAAGGGAACACTCTCTTTTCCTCGACGCCTAAATCCAATCAGAAGCATGAAATCACAAAACACCCACAGAAAACTAATGCAACAGATTCCATGTATTTTCTCTCTTTTTTATCTTTATCTTTGATATCTATTTCTATAAGAAACATTCTATTTTGTATTTCCTACCTTCACCTCCTTTGATCACAAACATCAACCATAGAAAACTAATTTAACAGATTCCATGTATATTTTTTATACATGGATATTCTTATTTTAAACATACATTTTCAAAATGCATCATTTTTCCAAGGATCTGTCTGGTTCTTCTTTTGAATTCATTCTGAGCTTTATAAATCTTTAAAACCCCCATGGCCCCACACTCACTCATGTTTCCTGTTTAGACCTCTCCTCAGGGTGTGTACAAACTGTGCTTGATTAGCATCTCCTTTTCTCTCCTGTTAGTTTTTTTTTTTTTATAACTTGCTGAGGCAGAACACATTTATCATTCTTATTATTACATAGAGTTTGGTGGCATCACATAATTCCTGTGTTCACATCATATGGTGATGGATGTAAAGATTCTCATGTTAAAGACTTGTGAGTGTCATTGGACGGTTTTATGATTACAGAGTTGGTTGTGTGATGGTTAAAAATAATGTACAATGACAAAATAACACTATGTCCATTTAAATTTGGTTTAATACATTGAGCAATGGTCTTTGGCTGAAGTGAGCCATCCATGTTTGCTTGGTTTTCAGGTATTCTGTATAACTAAGTGCCAATGATAAAGATATATCAGAGCTTTCAGAAAAGTCTGGGTTTCCCAATCTTAATTACAACCTGGATGTTGACGTGTCTTTTAACGTCCAGTATAAACAGGAAGAATGATTACAGCAAGACAAACCTGTCGTTCATTTGGGCACCTGACTGTTGTTTTAAGACAGACTTGAAAAATTGTGAACCTATCCTTTAATTTTATCTGCTAACGTGTCAGCAAGGTCTATTTTGGTGCTCCTCAACACTCTCAGGTCTAGTGTCTTTCCTGTTCTCTCTCTACCTGGTAAAATGGTAAAATGAGATGCACTTCTGGCACCTTTCTAATCTCTTATCCACACGGTGCAAAACCTTTACATAACAATAAACCACAGCAATAACTAATTTTCAGCTGTCTCTCCCACATACACTTATTGCAAATGATCTGTTCAAAATCTTATCTTTGCTTCAGACTTACATCATAATACAACAATGCTTCAAATGCTACAAATATTACCAAGATCTCTTGTCCTTTACTGACCTACAAAAACTTGACATGCTTTGCATTTTTGTATGACTGACCAAACTCAGTACTTAAGAGCTCTTCAAAGCACACAAAGCTATAATGCAAACTATTGTACTCAGGTAAAAGCATACATTGATTATGAAATCTTTCTATAGGCCCACCTGCAAACATTACAGGGTGTCAATCAAAAGGAAATAGTTGGGAGCAAACTGGCCTTTCCCTCTGAACAAACTTGATGCCCTCGTTAGAGCTCAGGAACTGTCTCGTTAAGCTTGTGACTAATTTATCCAGCACAGTCTCCAACCTACAGCTTCTTTACTCTCAGCTGCAGTCTGTCACTCGCTCATCTTCTGTAGACTGCCCTGATGTTGCGTGCTGCTCTCACATCCCCTGAAATTCAGACATGCACTTGGCTTCAACACAAACACATTCGCTTACTGAGTTATTGATATCCTCGGTCTCCTTTTTCTTAAGGTTTTATGACCTTTTCATTTCTGTAAATCCCTAATGTGATGAAACTTCCTGTCTAGAAATTCAATTAAACACTTCAAACATTCTTCAAAATCACCAGAACAGTGATGATACACCTGCTTAAAATCACTGCCAATAAGTCAGAAATAAAGAATGTGTAAAGCTCAACTTTTTTCTTTGTTTTTAATAGAAAACCAAAGAACAGCGATTAAACAACGCATGTGTGCATACAGTCCCTTTTTTTTTTTTAAATCACTCACTAAAAATAAATGTGCAAGAGAAAAGAAAATACAGCAATCTTATAAATATAGGGCCCCAAAAACACCTCAAAAACATATACCAAATGCACCAAATGTAATGAGATGTTGGGTGAATATATTTGCACAAATATTTTGACAGTAAGTAATATGTCTACCCCATAATCTGAGCCTTTTACTGTGAAGGTCTGGACTTCCTTTCAGGTCATACAACTGCCAGTATAACTAATATACATGCGTTTCACTATTATTGCCTTTTTTTAATTTAAAAACTGTTAGATATTTTCTCTCTTTTTTAATATCTATTTCTATAAAATAAGTCTTGTGTTCATTTTATATTTCTATGTCCTACCTTTATCTCCTTTCATCACAAACATCACAAATGGTTTGACTCTTTATGCTACAACATTTCAGTATACTTACAGGGACCGACGTTCCATTAATGTTTTACTTGGCATTGCAATCATGACGAGGGGAGGACAAACGTTTTGACCTCTAGGAAAAGGGAGGAGTCTGACATTGGCTACCTGTGTGCTGTGCTACTCGAGGACGGAGGAGGGAGGGGGACGCACGCAGCAGTTGGGCCGTCTGACATTTTGCAGCATTGACCTGAAAATGTTCTGCTGCCTCCTTTTGTTCTTCCTGCCATGTCGCGGTGAGTCCACACCGGAGATTGACTTTCGGAGGGAGGTCTGGACTATCAGTTTCCTCTCTTGTTCCTTGATTTTGCACTGCAAGTGGCTCTGAATGGCAAAACCGAGGGATTCTGGGTCCACAGAAGCCCCGTAGACTTCCCAAGTCATCCCTTGTTCATCCCAGACAACATCATGGACGCTCTTTCCTTTCTGTTTCCCTGACTGGTCATCCTCCTCGTCATTTCTCTCTGGTTCCATCTTCTTCTTGTCAGAATTCGTCTGCTTCGTCAGGGCTTTACTTACAGCTTTAGTCTTTTCTTTAGGACTTTCAGCTTTCTTTTTTGTTGAATCTGACTTTGTGTTTGCTGTAGTTACTGTTGGCAGGGCCTCCTTGGGCTTGGTTGTTACAGCAGCCTGAGACAGCGCAGCATTGTTACTGTCAGCAGATCCAGGCTTGGTAGCAACATTTGTCTCTGGGGGTGTTCCTGATTTAAAAGAGGGAGCTCCAGCAGTGGATGTTTTCGCTGCAGATGTCTGAACTGCAGTTTTATTTTGGGAGTTACTTGTCTCTCCCTGCTCCTTGTGATTGCTGTGTTCAATGTTGATTTGATAAACTGGCTGGGTGTTGCATAGAGCTGATCCTGGTTCATTAGGCTTTGCTCCCAGCTTGGTGTCTTGCTGCTGCAACAAAGTTTCTGAGAGAAAAACCTTGCCAGCATTCTGGTTGGGGCACATCTCTGCCTCAACAGTGAGTCTCTCTGACTTGGGATCAGTAGAGGTGTTAAGAGAAGTTACGTTCATCTGTGACGGCCCAATCTGATGGAGGCCCAGACCCCCGTCGACCTGGTACACTACAGCCAGGCTCTGTGCCTCCTCCCTGGGTACCGCACCAGTGCTTGGCCTGCGAGTCACAGGCAACAGACTCGGACTTGTGGACACAGCCTTACTGCACATTTTTGCTACCGCTTGAACCTCCATATCATGAAACTGCTTGACTGGGGTGGATGATAGGGATGAGGTCATGGTTGAAGCTTCCTTGTAGAGCTTCGGCTGCTGCTGCTGCTCCTCAAAGACAGCTGTGTCAGTTTGGCTGTTTACCTCAGCCAACTGCCCATATGTCGGCATGTTTCGTACAGCCTGGGGCAGAGTGGAGGAATCCTTCTGTGAAGATACTGGCTGATGCATATCTGTGGAGACTTGTGATTTCTTTACTAGTTGCAAATCTTTCTCTGGATGTATTGAACTTGAACTCTTATTTGTAGGCTCAGCCTCTGCATCTTGGCTCTTAGCTGGAGGTGAAGTAGAGCTAAGTAGAGCTGCTGTTTCCATACATTGTTTAGGTTTGGGTGACTCTTGCAGAGAGATGGAGCTTAGTGAGCACTTTTGTATATGATCTGGCTCTTTAGATTTCTGTGGTAAAGCAGTGTCCTTGTTTAAAGCAGCTGAGGTACTTTCTTTATTATCCTGTTGGGGTGTCAGCACTTCAGATGCTGCTTGTTTTAAGTCACAAGCGTTGTTAGGATTTTGATTATTTGCAGAGACATGTTTTGTAGTGTCCTCTTGTGCTGTGGCTTTGGCTGAGGATGTTCCACTGCTCACGGCAGGCTTTGCACACTCCTCCTCTGGTGCACTTGGCCCTTTTACTCTGCAGTCATTGGTTGGTGTGTCGACCTTTGACGCTGTAACAGCAGATGACAAACCGGCCTTAAAGATATCCTTTTCATCAGCTGGGCTTAACATTCTCATATTAGCATTAGCATCCCTCTGGTCGACTCCTACCTCACCCACACCTTGGCCTGCGAGAGACAGGTTTGGCATCTGTTGGTCTCCACCTGCCACAAACTCGGATTTTTGCTGGTTTCCATTGGTTGGTGTTTGTATGTCCAACACAGCACTGCTAAGTGGATCGCCTCCCTTAGAAGCTGTTTTTTGGGGAGGTGGGATGGCATTAGCAGGAGCAGCAGTCAGAGATAAGTTATCCTTTTTGTGATCGGTAGATGTGAGGCTGGGTTTTGGACAAACCTGAGAGAGGTTTAGGTTGGGCTCTTTAGCCCAGTTGGCATTCGACTCCTTATTGCCCAGCGTGTCCGCCACATCCAGCTGAGGCACCATCTGGACCGTCACTGTCCTTTTTGGGTTAGTTCCCATGCTGGATTCACTGTTTCAGTCTTTAAATATTTTCGTAATCCAAAGATGAAAACAGAAGCAGAGTGTGATATGAGTCACTTCGTGCAATTTCCTATAGGAGGAAAATAGACATAGACTTAGTTTTTGGAAAAGTGACTGTTCTTTACTAAATTCAGATCTACAAAAACAATCAGATCAGATAATCTTCATGTAAGTTGCATCTTGCATTCCACTTAGTTTTGTTTGAACAAAATGCACTCAGACAATCCTTTTTTAGAAAAAAAACCCCAAATGCCAGATCAATCAATGACCTGTATTTGCCTAATTCAATCACTGCTTTCAATCCAAATTAATTTGAATGCAAGCCTAATCATCAAATAAATCATAACCATAATACTCTTTGTCCAAGTCACTATAATGTGGAGTGCAGGCCTCTGTGTATTTCAAACATGTTTTTCTGTAGTGCAGTAAAGTTTTTATCTGTAAAGTCCTTTAATGTTTGCTTGTGGCTAAAGAAATTAGCAAACTCTCAATTAAAGCAGGATTCAGATAATTCTGGACACGCGTCATCTTTTGATGATAATATCTTATAAATCTCTTTATTAGAGAATTTAAATACATATCAAGCAGTTTGGTCCACCTGTAGCAATAACACAAATATAAGAGTATCTACAGTAGGAGTCATCCTTACAGAGCACACATAAATACTGTGTCAGACTAAAGCAAAATAAAGTTCATAAAACTAAAAAAAAGTAAGCAAAGTGCAGAAAAAGACTTTGACATATGTAGGCTGAAACTGCTTACAGTGGATGTTCCACATTTAGCGGTCCCACCAGTCCAAAATATGTAGAATAATGAGTGTTAAATTATATAAGGAGGTGGCAAGTAAAGGTTATCTGATGAACGCTCACATGTTGCTCACAAAAGGGCTAACCACTGTTATATCAGTTCAATTGAACCTGTGTTACTGTTTTCTGCAATAACATTGTTCATATATAACTCAACAATGAAATTTCTGTCTAACACAATTTTATTCACACACATTTGAGGCAGAACAATGTCAGCTTCATTTCAATTTCAAATAAATAATACTGCCAAACACCAAACATACTGAATGTGTACCCTGAAAACAATCTACTAGTCTTTTAGTGTATCTACCTTTTTTTATCATGACACATTTAGTGAAAAATAAACAGAGCAAAATGTGTCTTTAGATCCTCTTTTGTTTCATAATCAATCTTGTACAAATTCTAAGCAGTAACCTACAGTTTTACAAATGTCTTCTTCATCCCGAGCTTGATGAATGACTCCATCTCAGTCTGTCTCCTAAAAGTGTAAAAGCATCTGGGCCAATCCTGCAAGTAATGTGCCAGCAGCCAGCAGACCAGACATGTGAAATATCTGCTCCTTTGGAGTCAGACAAATGATTTCCACTGTGATCAAGACTTTAATCATACATAACAGCCCATACGTATAATTCATCGGCCCACGGAGAGCACTGGTTAGCCATTTCATTGACATTATTGATGATGAGTTCTATCCTACATACTGTGCTCTGAATATTAAACTCATCTGTTGAATTGTTCTGCTTTCTCTCAACAGCAAGCATCATCACCACAGTGTTCCTCTCTGGCGAGGGAACACATTTGGAGTAGGTTTTGCACTCATCAGGCAATATTTCTGTCTAGAAATAAAGCAACTCTAATTAAAATGTACTTGGTAACCTGAAAACATCTTTTTTTTTTTTTTTTTTTTTTTTGAGTGTGACTAGAATAAAACCAGAATAGTGGGCTACTGTTTTGGGTCATAGGCAGGTGTTGCCCATTCGTGTGTGTTCATCTGCCTGTCTGTTGTCAAAGTGCAAATATTTATGGAAAGCATATCCTGGCTGTAATTAGAAACAATAAATAAAACGCACCGGTGTCTGTGTTTCTTTGCCTGCAGCAGTTTTAGGAGAGTGGATGGATGGAGTGCATGCAGAATGTGAATTCATGCAAAACGGCAAACATAAACATACGTGCGACCAATTCACGCCAATTAAGATCTATGTCATGTACTGTAGCCTACATTTGCAGTCCTGTCCCACCCCAACATCTCAGAGGCCACTGATATTTGCTGATTTGATTTGACCTTGCGGACGAATTCAAACATCTGACACGAAACAAACCTCTAGTGTGATGAAAAGGAGGGAATGGCTTACCTTGAGAGAGAGAGACGCTTTATGTCCCGTACAGTTGGGTGCCGTTTGCGCGTCCGTGTCAGTGAGATGAGGCTAAACCCTAGATATGAATATGGAAAATCAACCCCTGTGTCGGTGACATCAAGCCACGCCTTCTACCAGAATATGGGTCTTTTTTTTTTTTTTTTTTTTTTAGAGGTATCGATCCTCCGCAGCAAAGCGCAAAAAAAATAAAGCGCCCTGGCTGGATGACCGTGCGCAATGAGTCACCGCTGTCCGACCGATGGATGCTTCCTCCGAGGTCTTTATTAGCGTCGCCTTGTGCCAAGAAAAAAGTGGACCCCTCACAAAACGCATCTGTCACCAATTCACGGTGCGTGTGCCATCCCGCACTGAGCTGCTCCGGTGCAGGCAACGTGGTGCAGCGGAGTAAACCAGATGAATGGATGAATGGAGGATGAAGAGGGAGGCAGCTCTGTAATCCACACAGCCGCAGGCATGCATAGGAGGGTCACCTGCACTTGAAATTGATTCACTTTAAATCCTAGAATGAGCCTTTGTCTCCTAAGGCAGACTATAATATCGCAGGAAGATATATGATTTATTTTGTTGTGCCTTTTTTTGTGTATAGTTCAGACAGTGATTGGAGTCTGTGTCTTTTAGGTGGGGGGTGTGTTTCTAAATAGATCCCTTTATATTAGTAACTGCGTTTTGATATGCAGAAAAATGAGGTTATAAGAGGTCTGATGAAGAAATGACCTTTAGAAACAGGCTCGGTGACATGAAGAAGCATGCTGTCATTGCAGCCATTTCAGTTTAGCTCACTTTTTATGTGATATCTGATCTATACAGAGAAGATTCATATTTCTCTCTTTATTATATTGCTTTACAAAATGGTGCAATGTGGACAGAAAGGGTTGCAATTCTCAAATACAGAATGATGAATCATAAATCAATTTGTGTCAGAAAGTCTTGAGATTCTTTAAACTCCACTCATGAAAAATATAAGTTCAAATAAATAAATTCAAATGAAACTATTTTATTACTGAATATTATAACTCAATTGCAGTGGGGTAGTAATATTTCTTGTTTTACTACTGAGAAAAAAAAAAGAAGGGAGCCGTCAAATGCAAAAAATTGAGAGAATTTACTGAGCTGAAATACAGGCACTAAATGGCATGAAGAACACAGAAAAGCTTGGATCAGCAGCTAGTCTGGATTGCAACACGTTTCAAACTTGGCGCTCTTCCTCAGGCAGCATTGCTTTACTACTGCAGAGAAACTGCAGTTTCTTTCTCTGTGGTTACAACTGTTCCAGGTGGACACTGGACACTGTTAGATCAGTGGTTCCAAACCCAGGGATCAAGACATGCCCGAGATGTCGCAAGATGAATCTGATATGGAAGAAGCTGAAAAATCATAAATCTTTTTTAAGGTTATTTTTTGGCCTGTGTTTGATAGACGGTAGAGATACAGACAGGACATGCTGGCATAGAGAGAGAGATGACATGCAACAAAGGTCCCTGAGCATGAATCAAACCAACAGTTATATGGTATGCACTCACCTACTGGATGCCTTTAAAAAAAACATATTTTAGCTGTTTTTACTTGTGAAATATTAATAGTTTGACCCCAACAGGCCTTTAAAATGATTAAAATGAAAATATTCTGAGTGCCTTTAGCTCTCAGACTTGTACAACCTATGACAGGAGCTTTGTAACTAGACAAAGCTTTGTTTAAGGTGTCATAAGGGTTGCTGGTGTAAACTGGTTTGGATGGGGTGGCCACAAAGACACAGTGTCACATTGAGCATGACATTTCAATTACTTGCTCCTGATACAGAACATCAATATCTTACTTGAGCATCATGTTAATCAAACATATAGACTTGCTTCAGATAAAGAATGGCTGAGGCATGCCATTGTGAAAGATAATTAGAGGGACATGTTAATGATCTCAAACCATCATTCTCTGCCATATCAGATAAAGAGCTCTGAAATTAGATCTTGGTTTTATCCTTAGATCTGTGCTGTGTATATACTATGTGTGTTTGATTGAGGCTGTCTTCATCAGAGAAAGGGCAGCATTTGTTGTTTTTTCCCTACTGACAGTCAATGCAATGCGACTTTGGAAAGCTCCCTCCAGAGTCTCAGAGGACAGTAGACCTCTTTATGTCGAGTAAACTGAACTTCATGTGTAAAATCAGTAGTGTACCTATAACCATAACAATGCAGATCAGAAAACAACATGAATCATTTTCATAACAGTCATATTCATTTTGGAAGGCATTTACACAACGTCATCCTGTCAACAGGGACCCAGGATACTGTGTGAGAACACAGTGATGACCTATTTTGTCATTAAATTGGAGGATTTTTAGATTTGGTCAGAAATATTGAATTTACTCATGTCAAAGGAGTCCTGCTTTGGTTTTCTCTTAATTAAGGAATGATGGTTTCCCCCGTAGAGAGTAGAGAGAAACAACAACACAACATTTAAGGCCTCAATTAAATTGCCGTGATCACATCTGATTTTCCATCTCACCTATGGTGCTGGAGGAAAAAAAAGATTTTGTGTCACATCTGTCAATGCTGTTATAAGTGATTTAATATCAGTGTTATTGGCTATTATAGGCTAATCTCTCAAATTGTTATTATAATCCAAGTCAGTGGTCAACAACCCTGCTCCTGGAGAGCTACTGCTCTGTATGTTTTAGGTATCTCCCCACTCTAAAACACCTGATTCTAATCATTAACTCATTATCAAGCCCTTGAAAAAGCTTCAGTTGCCTTATAACAAGTTAATAATTAGAATCAGGCGTGTTAGAGTGGGAAAATACTTAAAACATGCAGGGCAGTAGCTCTCCAGGAGCAGGGTTGGTGATCACTGATCTAAGTTGTTACTTTGGGGATTTGGTTTTCAAATATAGCCTGGGCCTGATCTGAGACAGGAGTTCCTCTTGGAATGCAGTAATTGTATAGGATAGACCTCCTGCCTTTAAAAGCCCAGAGGGACTGATTACTGTAGGTGAGAAGATAGACCGCGACTTAATTACAGTAGAGTGCACGGTCAGATAGGCTGCACTCATTGTTGAAATGCCAGACTTGTGCTTCAGGGTGAAAGTGTGCACCCAGTTTGGAAAAAATGAAACAATTGGTGAGAGGAAATATCATTAAGTGATAAAGATGTGTGGTCTGTCTGCCACCATTTGTGGCTAGACGTTATTATGATGACACAGCAAGTGTACAACTTCACAACTCAGATGTGTCAATTGAGTCATGGCTACTTAATGTTAAATATCAGGAAAATTATATGATTGATCTATATTAATTATAAACAGACTTTGATAACAATTTAAAACACATAGTTATAGTGGGGATCTGGCAGCATCTTGTGGTTGAATTGGGGATGGCAAACACAGGGACATAGTTGTTTTTTGTTGTTTTTTTCATCCAAAAGTTTCATCCAAAACTAAGAGGTACAACAATTGTCATACAAAAACTGTAAAAACAAAACAAAACAAACAAACCTTTGTGGAAGCCAGATGAGTCTTGAGTCTGTTCATTGTTCTTTTAGAGTTAAAATAAAATGTACTTCCTTTAAAGGACCAGTGTGTAAGACAGACTATAATCCCATGAAAATAAGAATCGTTGTGTTTTTGTTACCTTAAAATGAGCCCTTTATATCTACATTGGGAGCGGGTCCTCTTCCACAAAGGCCACCATGTTGCACTGCCATGTTTCTACTAGGGGTGTGCCCGAATACAAATACATTATTTGGCAAAGCACAAATAGTGGGTTTTATACGAATATTTGTTTCATACAAATATTTTAAAAATTATTTGTTGGGGGTGTTCCTCAGAGATAAAGCTGAGCTACTGACACATGCAAAGTGCTCCAAAGGGACTCTCCATAACCTGTTGTTCCCCCTCTCCTTTCCACAAGTTAGATTGTAAAAAATAGGCAATAAATGAAAAATGCAAAGCAATAATTGCCTGTGAAGTTCCTCCCTACATGTTACATGGTGTGCTGTCTATGTGTTATGGGTATATAAATGGGAGTCTGTCTATAATAGAGGTCTGTCTACAAAGAGGCGATGAGTAAAGTTTTAGCTCAGTAATCAGCGCAGTTGTCTATGATCTGGGAGACTCCAGTTCAAAACCTGGTGTGGGGACCTACTTCGTAAGGTAGTTTATTCATGAATTCTTATTGTAACACTTTAATTTTCTAAAATTAAAAGTGCAATAAAAACAAAAACAATATTTTTAAGCCTCTTTCTACTTTTATTTGAATACAAATACAGATACAAATAGTTTTGCTGCCTCAACAAATACAGATACAAATACAAATACTGGGGTATCTGCACATCCCTAATTTCTACAATAGCCCAGAATGGACAAACCATACCTCTACAGAGGGCTTTTTGCTTCGTTTTTTGGAGAGTTTTGCAGCCACCTTAGGTTCTCCTACACGATTGAAAGGGGGAGGTGAGGGACAGGGTATTCAGTATTCAGTTAGTTGCAATCTGCAACCTCACTGCTAGATGCCACTAAATCTTACACACTGGTCCTTTAAAATATTGAAAGTCTTCTTAGATTTATTGTTCTTCACATCTTCAATTAAGGCATTATACTGCTTGAGTTCAACAATACACCGATGAAAGCAGGGTTTGGAGCTGGACCATTTAGATTTATGGGTGTGAAATTTGCTGAGAATAATCAGCAGCTGAATTACAAAGGTAATATTGCTCTTCATCCCACTGAACACAAAACACAACATCACATCAAGCACATCAATCTGTACATTAGAGGGTCCTATTACTACAAATTGGACAGTAGATGGCGCTGCAGCAACATTGACGTCTAGACCGTCATTGACAGGCTGGCATGTGCTATGTTCAAAGACGGCATGTGAATTGCATTAACCATGAAATTATTATTATTGTGTTATTTTCCAAAAGTTTTAAAAGGTTTTTTGACATTTATTGCAATACCTCCAACCACAAAAATCATTTAAATAAATCTATATATAATTATGAATGTTATCCAAAACAACAAATCTCCAGTTTCTTGGGTGAATGTTAATGCTAGCTTAGCAACGGCTGTTAAACCTGAACGCATCACAGCCAGACTGTTGTCAAAGGAAACGTTGCTAACCGTTCACACGGCCGTCGGCTATAGCTTGTATGTGAAGTTAAGTTTGGGTATATTTTTGTTATCAGCGACAATACTAGGGTAAGAATCACAAATTAACATCAGCTTCTTGCTCGTTGTAAATACTATCAAGCACATTAATCCTAGCGACTAAACCTGATGTAGGTTAACAATAGCTACCGTTAGGCGAACACAATGACAACCTGTTGTCTTTACATTGCCCCGGTTAACTGTCATCTGTGAGTTTTAAAGCCGGCTAGTTTGTCAATTGCAATCAGAGGTAACTAACCAGATATCACTTTGCTAACATAAATGTGCAGTAGCGATACTCAACTCACGCTGGATGTAATGTTATCGTTAGCTAAATGGACACGTTTAAGTTAGCCTTAGCTATAATGCTAGCTAACCGCAACACTATTGTTATGGCTGTTTGAATAACTGAGTTCAGTCTAAATGTATCGATTTGGATTTAAATGACCAGCTGATCTTCTCATACACTGATTAATGAATTATATGGTTTTAAAAACACATTATTGTCTCATCTTCGAACAATGGTCATTGTCAAGTACTCTGAATGACACAAACAGCAGTCACAGTAATCCTATTCATAGTGATCAGATCTGTGTGTTTCGTTGGCAGTCGTTACTTAGGTAACGTTACAGGTAAGAAGTATTTGTACTTAACTAGAGTATTTTCGTGTCATGTCTACTCCACAACATGTCAGGGAGAAATATACTTTCTATTCCACTGATAGCTAGCTGCCAGCAGTGGTGGAAAGTACATTTACACAAGTTAGTGTAAGTTACTTAAGTTCAATTTTGATTTACTCCACTACATTTCAGAGGGAAATATTGTACTTTCTACTCCACTACATTTATTTGACAGCTTTAGTTACTTTTCAGATGAAGATTTGATACAATGGATAATATAACAAGCTTTTACAATACAACACATTATTAAAGATGAAACCAGTGGTTTCCAACCTTTTTGGCTTTTGACGTCTTACAAAAAGCAGTGTGTAGTCGGGGTCACATTTCACATGTCTATCAGTTGTTAACAGCTCCACCAAATAGTGATTTTTCCCTATAAACTTCTCACATGGTTTCATTTCAATAAATGTTCAAATGATCCAATATTTCACTAAAAATCAAAGATTACAGATAAAGTCCAAAAGACTAAAACAGATTTCTGTACCAGAACTTTGTTTTTTCTTCTTTCCTCTTCTATTAATCATCTCACGATCACTCAGATTTATCTGGTGGCCCTTTGGAGGGGCCCAACCCCTAGGTTGGGAACCACTGGACTAAACTTGCTAACTGTATATAAAGTAGTTCAAACTACCTCCACCTCCAGCAGCTACAACAGTAACATGCTGCTTACACACTGATGCTTCAGTATTAATAATCTAATGTTGTCATATATAATAATATATCAGTCAGTGGGACGAAATGAGTACTTTTACTTAATTTAAGTACGTTTTGCTGCAAATACTTTTACTGTACTTTTACTTAAAAAGGGTTTTTCATGAAGGACTTTTGCTTGTAAGGAGTATTTTTTCATTGTTGTATTGGTACTTTTACTTAAGTAAAGGATCTAAGTACCTTTTCCACCACTGGAGGTACTTATACTTTACTTGAGTATTTGCGTGTTATGTCTACTACACAAAATTTCAGAGACAAATGTACTTTTTACTCCACTGACAGCTACAGACACCAGTTACTTTGCAGATTAAGATTTTCATACAAAACATATCATCTTCAACTTCTGCCTTCTTATAGATTATAAAACCCCAAAGTGCTGCTATCAATAATAATATTCAATAACAGAGCTGCAGCGATTAATCGATTAGTCAATCAACAGAAAATTGATCAGCAACTATTTTGATAATTTATTAATCATTTCAGTAATTTTTTAAAGCAAAAATGCAGAATTTTCTTTGGTTTCAGCTTTTCAAATGTGACAATGTGCATTTTTTTGTCTTCATTTGACAGTAAACTGGAGACATCAGCGTGGCCTCTAAGAAACTGTGAACACATTTTTTCACTATTTTTACAAATAATCGCTTAATCAAGAAAATAAACTTGAGATTAATTGATAAAGAAAATAATCATTAGCTGCAGCCCTATTCAATAATATGATATATAATAATATATCAGTCTAAAGGGGGCATTCTGCATAATAAGTTCTTTTACTTTTGATACTTAAAGTTCATTTTGATGATCATACTTGTGCACTTTTACGTAAATAAGATTCTTCCACCACTGTCAGCAGCTATTTGTTTCTTATCAGTTTTGTTCTTGAAGACGCAGCTTGTTCATGAGACACTAGAGGTTCAGAGGAATGTTGAAAATACGTGTTAATTGGCTTGTTAGACTTGTTACGTTGTTCTGTTTGAATTTTGTTTTTCTCTGCTCATGTTTGTAGAAATAGAACATGTTTGGGTACATCTGGCAGTACGTCTACACATCCTTCCTGAGATACTGGCTGAAGTGGCTCATCAGGCAGGTTACAGGGAAATGTGAGCTGCAGAGAATCTGCTCTGGATACAAGCCAGGAGCAACCAGGACGACAAAAGCAGGTGAAGTAAATCATCTTGAATATGTCCTATTTTTGCTGCTCACTATATATATTTTTTTCCACTGTTTGTATAAAGTGTTTCATCTGCCTCTTGTGTCCAATTGTAGAATACTCTCTCAAGTCATCAAAAAACAAGGTAAGAAAATCATACCATTGGCAACTGTCAGTTTTATGGCAGGTAAAAGGGATCATTTTGTTTCTAATAGCCAGGACAGTTTCAGTATTAGTTTAAAAGTAGCACTACTACCAGTATTTCTATTATTGTATGTTCAAGTTTCTTTAAATAGCTGTTAAAAGACAAAACATGTTTGCTTTAGTGCAATCAAACATTAAAAATCTTCTGAAAAGTGACAATTTGCTTGTTTTAATCTGTTTTCATATCCTTTCATATCATTGTTTGACATTGATTTGTTTGATTTTTGACTGTAGGTCAGAAAAAGATGTTGGTATTTTATTAGTACCTTAATAAAAAAGAAATTAAAAAATGATTAATTAATTGACAAATTACAAGGGCTCGTCATCATATTGTTGGTCTGTAATCAGTAATGAAGCAAGTCACTAATCAAAATGAAGCAGACATGAGTCTACATATGACTGCTGCATATGGAAAAATCTCTGTCCTGACAGTCTCTGTTAAGGTTTTGGGTCTGCCGGCGGTCTTTAATGGGTGGACCTGAGGTGTCTAACAGAAAGTCAGAACATCATGTAGAGCTTTGAAGACTAACAGGGTTTAAACTACGTGGGCCCACAGAGAAGTGTAAAGGAAACACTTGTTCAGTACCTGTCAGGCTATAGTATGTGTGGACTCTATTAAAGACCCACCCTGTGAACTTCATCAGTCTTTATCTTTCGCTACACTTGCCAGACTCTGATGAAATGACTCTCCTTGTTATTTATGATTATAGCTTGGTAAGCATTTCCCAATCAACAGTCCATATGGTGTAGAAACAGAAGTGCCTGGTCATCTGTTTCATTGTTTCGGAGGCTGACTTTGAAAAGCAATTTTTCCACTGGGGTTGACAGCTTACAGTATATTATATAGCAGCCACTGTGCCAGTTTTCTGCCTGTCTTTACTCTCATTGCTTTCTTCCTCTGTAGGTTTTAAGAGGTGCTTTGGAAACCAGAAAGGATGATTTAGAACAATGTGTGGATCAAATTATGAAAGAGAAGAATGTCAAACCCCAGAAAAGTCCCATGTAAGGTCACTTCTTATCTGTTATTTCGCTGAGTTTGCTTGTCACCTGCAGTTCTTTAATTTTCAAATAATATTCAGTCCTGAGTATTTTTCTGATTTAGTGGTTTAATTATTGGTCCAATCTTCCTTCTTTTCCAGGTTCAAGGAAAGCCTACACATCTGTTTGTTGCAGATAACAGGATACAACAGCCTGTTTATATCTGTGGAAGACTTGAGAAAGGAAATCTTCAGCTCAGAGAACCAAGAACACGAGGCCATGCTGTTGAAGGTGTGTAAAGCAGTGGCTGTAAATGTTATAGCCACATGGTTACTGTTTCATAGAACTATTATATGTCCCAGCATAAATTAGTAAAATAATATGATGTAGAATGTAGTATTTTAATATTGATTTCTAATCTGAAATGTTGTACACTATGTTAGATCACATTAGTCATTGCACCTGTCAGCTGCCAGCTTTAGTACAGCAGCAATAAAGATGCGTAACTCTGGAATGATTTGTACCTTCAGCTTTGGGACCTGTTGATGCCGACAGTCAAACTGGACTCGAGGATCACCAAACAGTGGGGAGACATCGGATTCCAAGGAGATGACCCCAAGACTGACTTCAGAGGAATGGGACTGCTGGGCCTAATCAACCTTGTGTGAGTACCCAATGAATGAGACACATATACAGTATGATAAATTACATGGCTTATACCAGCACAGAAGCAACGTGATCACCATGGATCTAGGATCATGGAAATACCTTTTTAAACATAGCTACATTCACATTAAAGGGCAACAATGAGAAATATGTTATAAAATTTGAAGTTGATGTAAAGCTCGCAAATGTTAGTGGGAAGTATTCTGTAAATGTTTTGTTGTAACGTGTACAGATGCACAGAATTTTTATAATTTAGTTTGTTTTTAAATGGGCTTAAATCTCTTTGGGGCATTCTTATCTCTGCTGCCGTGCGAAAAAGAAGCGTTAAACTAGAATTTAAAAAAGGAGAAAAAAAAAAAACCAAAGCAACAAAAAAGAAGAAATGAGTAGAAAATGCCACAGATACAGAGAGCTGAACAAGCAAGCCACAGAATGATGACCCTCAGACCAGCTTCCCAGCTGTGTGCGTTAATAGGAGGATAAGATACAGTAAAACCAAGCAAAACAAAGGTTATCAGATATATTTTCACTATAATAAATGCATACTCACATTAGTTGCTGTTTCACAGACTCATTGATGAGAGTGAAAGAACCTCCTCCTTTTTTCTGTATTTATGATTTGAACACATAACTAGTACATAACAACACTTAAAAACTGCATTTTGGAAAACCCCATGCTCTCTATGTCTAAAAATTAAACTGGACAAATCCATTGTCAATAATTTATCTGTGTGGAGCCGTCTACATGTTGCTTTTCACCTCACAGTCTCGTAGCCTATAATGTCACATACTGTCGCTTCCCTATGAAATAAAAATCGTGTCAGAATATTGTCTTTACTCTGCTTGATGGAAAAACAGGCTCTGCAGTTATCAGTCCCCCAACTGATTAAACACTGGGGAGCCCAAAGGCTACAAAGCTTAGACAACATAGATGAAATAACAGGTGAGATGTGTGCCTTTGTCAGATCATTAGAGCGTATAGCACTCACACAGATCAACTCTGACTTTATTAAGTCTACAAAAGATAAAAATATGAGGTTTTAGTGACATCTTAGCAATTCAAATAAAAAAATCACCTTAAAAAGTAACAAGTAGCATGTTCATTTTTTTTCTCAATGGTTATGATCACTCCCAGTGAATACAGGTTTACTGGTGAACACTGACCAGTAGTGTAAGTTTAGGATCAGTACTGTAATGTTTTTGTTCTGTCACAGTTTTTTCAGTGAAAACTACACAGAAGAGGCTCGTCAGGTGTTGTCTCATGCAAACCATCCTAAACTAGGGTAAGAGACATTCTGTTGTCAATGTTGTGTCAATAGTTGGATCTTCATAAAAATCAATGCATTATTATTGCTGCAGATCTTTTATTTCCATGTGTACACTTTTGGCACTTCATTCTTATTTTATGTTATATATTCCAGGTATTCATATGCCATAGTTGGGATCAATTTGACAGAAATGGCCTACAGCCTCATGAAGAGTGGTGCTTTGAAACCGCATTTCTACAACACAGTACTCGGCACACCTGAGCTCCAGCACTTTCATCAGCTATACTGTAAGAAAAAATCACATCACTCTTTAATATTTACACCTCTGCCGCACAAATACAAAACACCTTCTTTTAATAGAAAGTGATATAATTAATCCTTAATCCTGCTTGTTTCTCCTCTGACAGGTTACCTGGCGTATGAATTCGATAAATTCTGGGTGGCAGAAGAACCAGAAAGCATCATGGAGTTCAATCAGTACAGAGAAAAATTCCATAACATAGTCAAGACACATCTAGAGGACCCTGATGTGTCCCTCACACTGACTGACCGCACTAAAAACTAACATGATTCAGGAATAATATCCCCCCCGACTTCTCGGTGACCCCCTGATGTTGTTCGATCAGGTAGAAGGAAGCAGTGCTGCTCGTAAAAAACATAAACGAGCTGCTCGAGTCACTCACGTTCCTCAAAAATTGATAAAAGCTGTTATATTTGGTTTTGTGATTCATTAGTCATGCTCGGTTCATGTTGTTACAGTGATACTAAAGGGAAAACTAAAATATAGCACAAATCTACCACCCTATACCTCAAAAGTCAGCCATTCCAGTGGTTAATTGTCCTTCAATAAAGGGGTAATGAGAGCTGTAGTGAGGACGGGTCTGAGTGTTTAAGCACTTTCAGTGAGAAAGCAGCCAAATTGTTGCAGTTTAAAGACAGTTATAGAAAAATGGTGATTAGCCACCATATTTTTAGCTGTCTTGTTTGTATTTATGTAAATGAGGCTCAGGAATTTGATATTTATGTCCAGAGACCATGGATTTAACTTGATGTAAGGAATCATTTCCATTTTCTGACGCTCCGTCGTGGTGCCGTCATCTTAAAATGTGTGCTCAGTTTAATGTTTCCCCCGCTGATGGCATTAATACAATCTGTATTATGTAATATAGGTGATGTCAAAAATGGTTATTTGCCTTTTTTTCAATATATTTGTATGTCTTAAGCCTGATATTGCATTTTCATTACTGGTATTTTTTTTTTTTTTAATGCTGTGATTTGCTTTTGAGGAAGGTATGTAATGACTAACACATCTTGCTCAAACTTAATAAATACACATTTTGATGTTTTAAAATGTGATTCGTGTCCGTGTGTGAGAAGGCGAGTGAAATAAGCAAGCAGGAAGGCTGTAAAACAAGTCAAATATATATTTAGGATTTACATAAACCATTAGTACTTATCATATAAAGGTGCACTTGTTAAGCTGCCTAAAATGTATAACAGGCAGATTTAGATTTACAGGTCTGAAAGTGCAAGCTCAACTTCTCATTATGACAAATTATAAATATAAAAAGGAGAACTATGAGTCTTTTTATACATGAATTCAGCATATTGTTGGATACAAGCGTCCTTTTTCAACAAAGGATTTTGTTCTCTGTCACCAAGACAAGGACAAGAAGAATAAAACGGAAAATATCAGTTGACATTCATGAGGTTTCTTCATTGATGTGCCAACCCGTCAGTGGTTCAGGTTTCTCAGTCAGACTTTGAAACAGGAATCTCAGTTGTTGGTGTCAAACCTCTTCTTGGTGACCATCATGGCTCTCTTGATTTGCTCAAATGAGACGAACATGACGACGTTCCACGATCCCAACCTCAGAAACGAGGGCACAAATCTACAAGAGACAAAGAAACTGATTAGATGTTTGTAGGACAGAATTAAGGCTGGACTTTGCCTGCTGATGTCGGATTGTTTATAGTGATGGAAAGCAACTAAATACGTTTACTCAAATACTTTTTATACTTGAGTATTTCCATTTTCTGCTACTTAGTACCCCGCTACATTTCAGAGGGAAATACTTTTTTCTTCACCACATTTATTTAACAGCTGCACAAAATCTGTTACTTTTCAGGTAAAAATTTACATGAGATAATATATGATAAAATTGTAAATTACACTGCATTGTTTGAGGTTAAACTAGGTTCCCAAACTTTACATGAAATGTAAAGTACAGTGTGTACTTGTGTTTCCTTGTTTCAGATGTCTGAGTTAGCAGTTCCACCAAAGGGATATTTCCCCTTTAAACTCCTCACATGATTTCAAATAAATAAGACCGAAAGAGATAAAACCTCACAACAAAAAGAAAGATTAGAGAAAAATTCTAAAATGTAAATCCAAATTAATGTATCAGAGCTTAGTTTTTTCTTCTTTCCTACACAAATTATTGTCTCACACTTGTAAAGTGTCGATCGATCAAATAATAACAGTAAAATGCTCTGTGGTGGAAGAAGTAGTCAGATCCTTTACTTTAGTAAAAGTACTGATACAATTAAAAGTCCTGCAAGAAAATTCTACTTAAGTAACAGTACATAAGTATTATCAGCTTGATGTTATTATATATGACATCATTAGATTATTTATACTGAAGCATCAGTGTGTAAGCAGCATGTTACTGTTGTAGCTGCTGGAGGTTGAGCTACTTTGAACTACTTTATATACAGTTAGCTAGTGTAGTCCAGCGGTTCCCAACCTAGGGGTCGGGCCCCTTCAAAGGGTCACCAGATAAATCTGAGGGGTCGTGCTGATTTATGGGAGGGGAAACAAGAAAAAAAACAAAGTTCTGATACACAAATCTGTTTTCAGCTTTTGGACTTTGGACAACATTTTTGGGTTGTTTTGTGACATATTGGGTAATTTTCATGTCAGAGAGAGAGAGAGAGAAATTCACCCTTTGTAGAAAGCAGTCGGCCCCTCCTTAGTCATCATGGTCCAGGCGCAGTTGATCGCACTCTTGTACTGGCCCGGTGGTGAGTTCATGTACCTTGTTTTCACCACATCTACCGGGGAAGCGATCACAGTGGTAACAAAGCCGGCACCAAACGCAGACACAAAGTGGCACGGCAGATTATCTGTGGAGAGAGTTGTGGAAAAGATTTATCAACTGATACCTGAAGTGTGAAGCCTTTGTTCTTAGATGTGTTATAATCTGCATGTCAGCAGATTATGTAATCTTGTGAATAGGGCAATATAAATGATTGAGATATGTAAATGTAATATTAATCATTACACCACGTTCTGTACCAGCATGTGTTCTGTTATCTGCTGAGGTGGAGTTGAAGGGGGGGAGAGGAGGGTGTGTGGATTTCTGCCCAATCAGCAGCTGTCTCTCTGGGATGACATTGTTTGTGTGTGTGCGTGTGTGTGTGTGTATGTGTGTGTAGGCTCAGGCACACATGCACGCTCGCTCACCTGACATCAGTTTGTGTCTAAGGATGGCCTCTTTGATCAGATCATATGTGACCAGCTCTGTGCAGTTGACCAGTGCGTTTCTTGTGATGTTGGGTAGTGTACCTGGAAGAAGCCATTTTCATTTAAGAGAAAATATCCAAACTGGTGCTTTACTAGTAGGTTATAAAGCATTTCTGAGTCTTTGTTTAACTGCTGTCATCATGATAATTTATTAAGAGGAATGCTTCTTAAACGGCACCTTTCCAGAGTCCACGTAAGCCCTCATTCTGGAAGATGAGTTTGTAGGCCTGCATAGTTCCATTGTAGCGACGAGCCACGCCATCCAGGTTCATCTGGGCTTGGAACCGAACCTTGACCACATCAGTAGGTTGTGCAAAGGACACTGCCATGGCGCCTGTAGTGCAGCCGGCCAGGATACGAAGCAGTACACCCGGGTCTAGAGAGGGATAGATGAAAACAACCAGTGGTGGAATGTAACTTAATACTGTAATACTGTACTTAAATACAGTTTTATGTATTTTTAGGAGACAGTGCACATTAATCAACATTGACTTTTTAAGAACATCGATATAAATGTGTCTCAACAGCTAATTTGTGCCCGTACTGTCGTCCCAACTCAACTTAAAATTGACAGATAAAACAGAGAGAAAAACAAGGTTTCACAACTCTTTGTCCTAACAATGTTAAACAGTACAAGCAGACAGGTATAAACACTACAAACCAGTTAGAGTTAATCAATAAAAAGATGTCATTCATGAACGCATATCTGACTAGATTTTAACAGTGTCATTTTTTTAGGCACTTAACTCAAGTATTTTCATTTTGTGCCACTTTATACTTAAATTCCACTTTTTTTTTTTTTTTACATTTAAGAGGTAAATATTGTACTTTTTACTCACTACATTTATTTCAGTTATTTTTCAGATCATGATTCTACATGTAAAACACATGATCAGTTTAAAAAATGTATTTATTAACTTGACATGAAATGCTGCCTACATGTTAATGAATCAGTTAGTCTTACAACAAATATATCTGATAAACATAACACTCTGTATGGGTTCATTTTGCATAATTATATGCATAATAATTTTGCCATTTTGCTGCTAATTCTTGTGTACTTTTACTTAGTTAAGATTTCGAATGCAGGACTTTTACTTATAAAGGAGTATTTTTACATTTTGTTATTGATCTTTGTAAAATTCATATTCCACTAGTGGGAAAAGGCACAAAATGTCTTTAACACCTGCCTGAAACTCTTGACCTTATTACACTTAATATTTACTTCATATTATATGTGCTGTGCTTTATTTACTGTACGTATATTGTAATTCTGTTTCTCCATATTGCAATTCTACCACTGCTTCATCTGTCTATACTGCACATACAGCACCTATTACATGTTTGTCTGTCCTGGAAGAGAGATCCCTCCTCCTCCTCCTCCTCCTCCTCCTCCTCTTTCCCAATCCCCCCCCCCCCCCATGTGTTTTTGGGAGTTTTTCCTTGTCCAAATCAAAGGTCTATGGATAGAAGGTGTCGTAAATTGTGCAGATTTTAAAGCCCTCTGAGACAAATTTGTGATTTTGGGCTACATAAGTACAACTGATTGGGGTTGACATTCATCTTTCATCTAAGGATTTTTGTTAATGACAGTAGGACATTTAAATCTATAACCCAGGTATAACCTGATTTGTGAAAGCTCAGTTTATGTGTCGTTAAAAAAAAAAGAAAAGAAAAGAAACCCTGAATGTACTTAAAAAGTAACCACTTACTCTCTTTTCCACCAGTGTAGAAATCTCTGACATTGTCATAGAGGCCAATTCTAATGGAGGCGAAGCACAGTTGTCTCTGCAGCCCGGCTACCAGCCCGTTATACAGAGACCTGGGCCCCTCAGTCCGGATCATGGTGCTGATCGTCCCAAACACTCCTCTGTAGCGGATGTTTTTGGTTGCCTCCATCGCCTTCTCTCCCTGAATCTGGGGTCACAGATAGTACTCAAGGCTAAAACCAGCTTTACAGAACAAAAGTTTAAAAGGTTTTTACTAAATGATGCATCATGAAGCTACAGAAGTGTTAATGAGTGCATTGATTCATGGGGTACTGAGGTGGACTAAGTTGAAAGTCAAGCTACTCATCACACTGTGTTTCTGGAGATGGATGAACAATGATTTCTCTCTGTCTTTGTCAGTTTTGTTGAACCACATACCTGTAGTCTGACTTTGGCTGTGTCCAGAGGAAATGTGACAATATCAGCTATACAAGCTGCAGCTCCAGCACTCGCCATCTTCACCCCCAGTGGAGGGGGAACATCTGAGGGTTTAAGTCCTACCATGTTTTCCTATTTCTGGGGTTACACAGACACACATACAGAATGCATAAATCAGTGTTGAAACCACCATTTGAACATCAACCTCATATAAAAAGCATTCATCTTTATATGGACTACAGTGGTTCAACAGTCAAAGTATAGATTGATCATAAAAAAAAAACATAAAACACACTTACGTTGTTTGTCTAAAATTTAAGATTCCTTTTGATCCTTTGTTGTTTGTGATTCAGGAAGGATTTTGATAGACCAGATTATAATCCATAAAGGGCACCACTCCACAGAAAGGAAAGATGCATCTTTTGCTCTGTACTTATATATTTTCTGGCTGGCGTCTTTATGACATCCACAGAGAGGCGTTACTGTGTACTCCTGTTCTGCCGGGTCAACTCAAAGTCCACCGACTGTCAGAAAGTCAATGTTCAATTTACCCCACAGTGCAGGCACTTTTCAGAAAAACAACAAGTTTTACTTCCCCATTCTGTGACTCTAACTTAAGTATCTTTTCATCAAAATGTTGGTATATTTTGTCCGTAAGCTAATATTAATATTTCATTTTTTTATTTTTCTGCCTTCAAATGTAATCAACACTATATTCATGTTTACATTTGCATTCAGCACAGTGAGTAGAAATGGAAATATCAGCAGATTTTTGTCCTATTCTGTGTCTGTCACCGACTTAATATTATGTAATAATTTACTTCATTAGACCAAAGTGTCTGTGCTTAACAACAGCCATCATAACAATATCAGGCAGGGTCATTGGAGGCTTGTCTTTGCTTTCAGCCAGTGACAGAACAGCTGAACAGGGAAAGCGTTCAAAGCTGATTGGCTAAACGACAGACTTTACAACCACCTCACATCACGTTGCCCTTTCACTTTTGCAGTGGAGTTACTGTATTTTGCAGTATTTGCTCATTTGTTCATATAAAACTAATCATATCATGTTGTTCATTCATGATTTCTTAATAACAGCTGTCACAGCCAGAGACTTTCCACATTTTTGGGAAAAAGGACACTAAAAAAAAGTGCTGGGTGTAAGTTGTGACGTGAGCTGGTGACTGAAGTTCACTGTGGATCAGATAAGGGCTTTGCATCACACAATGTTCGGCCTCTCAGCAGTTTGGCAGTGCTGCTCGGGCCTATTTCATAATACCGTTCCCCATACCGTTACCTACGTAACAGAATGGAAATTATGGAGAAATGTGGTGTGGTCCCACAATACTCAGTTGCCAGGTACAAGTAGCTAAAACTAATGTATTAATGCAATGAATAGGATTTATTACTGGGTGGGTTGTATAAGACTGAATTCGTTTTTGAATAAAGTGCATCATTATAATTAAAAAACAGGATCTAAAGCAAAAAATATGTTGAACAACAGGATGTCAATTATCCTATTTTTCACATCTTTTTTTCATTTACATTTATGTGGTAATTTTCTCCAAAATCTAGTTTTATCATCTACTCTGTCAGAGTTTTAAAGTGTTTAGATAGCTGAGTTTAGATATAGTGTAAAGATTCTGTGGTATAAATTGCTTTTGGAGTTACAGGTTTACAATAAGAGAGATGGACATGCAGATGCTGTCATGTACCATAAAGAGTTTATCATGGTGGCAGGAACTAAAGTAATGTAGTCATGAAACCAAACCTGTCAATGTAGCACAATTAGATGACCTCAGTCACCCCCTATTAATGTTACAAATACTCATTACATCGCCATAACAAAAGCCACATTTGCAAGTTATGGTGCAACCTGACAAGAGTTTCTTCATGAATAACTAATTCTTTCATTTGAGCTGATATTACATTATAATCTGTGGAGGAAAGCAAGCTTGATGATCTTGTGAGCATTTCATCCATCCGGCCCTAAAACACATTGTTTCTGATTGGTTAATCATTGATTGCTTGGCCATGTGTCTAAGAGAGGATGCATCAGCTGAATCTGCAGAACGTACTATTGTGAGTGAGCTCACTGAGCTGTGATTGGTCAACCTGAGCCACAACCCCAGTGTGTTCGGTCTACAGAGAGAGAGAAAGACAGAGAGAGAGAGGCCCTGTAACCAACAGAGATTTAACGCCGTTGTCCCCAGGGCAACACATTACAGCATTATGTCTCACAAACTACTGTCATTTGCTCCTGTTAAAATTTCTCCTGTGTTATTAATATATTTCTGGCCAAAAGAAAATTTAACGAGAGCAGTTGACAGTGTTGTGAATCCTTTGGGAGAAAGAATTCAGTTGCAGTTTTTTGGACTTAAACCAGATAGATGTGATTCCAGTTTTATTGCATCAGTGGTGGAGAAGTATTCTGATCCTTTCCTTGAGTAAAAATAATACTGCTACAATCTAAAAATAATCTGTGTTTGAGTAAGAGTACAAAAGAATTATGGCAAATGCAAATAGTTATATATCAAAAAGTACTTTAAGAATAAAAAGTTAAAAAATACTCATTTTGCAGTAAAATGGCTCCTGTCAGTGTTACACTGTAGGCTTTTTGTTAACAATCAGTTGTCATTAGTCGAGGTGGAGAAAATTTTAACTATTGTTTTATTTCATAAACTGATCGTATGTTTTCTATGTGAAATATTAAAGTCCCCCCCCCGGGTAAAAATGTGTTTTTCTTCTTGTTCCTTGACTTCGATGTTTGAGACTCACTGTGCAGAATGATGCAGTTTGTTTTCATCCGTCTGCTGAAAGTGAAAAGTTTCTCTGTGCTCACTTTCAATCCAAGTTTAAGACGCATGCTTATGAGCAGGATTTGTGACATCACAACTAGTTTGGAGGACCAGTATACAACTTACACAAGTGTGATGTGTAAACTTGAAGCATCCAGTGCACTAACACTGAGAATGGACTTTAGAGTGACGTAAGAGACATCTTGTATCCAACAGTAAAACTTCTGAAATGAAACATATTTGTATATTATTAGATGTTTACATGAGAGAAGCAGTAGATGCCATTTAGAGGTTTTTTTGACAACATAATTACTTTTTTTGTGGAAAAAACATGTTAAGACTATTCATTATTCCAAGGAGAGGATTTAATGTCCTAAAATGTGTCTGAAGGGGATCTTTAATCTTTAATTAATATTTTCTTCTGAAATGCAGATGAGTAGAAGTATAAAGTACTATGAAATGTAAATAGTCAAGTAAAGTTCAAGTACCTCAAACTTAGCATATTACTTGAGTAAATGTACTTTATGTCACCACTGCTGTTTCACAGATGGTCATTGGAACTTAACGTCAGTGCCACAAGGCTAGAAAACTCAATTCTGCCTCCAAAAGTTGTGAATTAAGTTGTTTAATTCACTCTCAGACAGGGCTTTGAAAAGCACTTTTCACACAACATATTGTATCTGAACTACAGTCCAGAACATATTTGTAGTTAAACATTTTGTGGTCTTCAGGCTCTGTGCTTCAGCACATTCAATTTGAGATAAAATAATGGATACTACATTAAAGCGCCAAGTCTCAGCTTTAATTTGAGTAGGTTTATGTCAATACAGACAGAACTGTGTATTGGACTTTTGACACATTGTACTCATTGTTTTATTTCAAAATGAATGTGCTGAAGCTGCCTGAAGAACAAAAAATGTGTAACTGTCCAAATACTTACTGTCTGGACTGTATAAACTGTAAAGCATCAACTGCAAACTGTTATTTTTATCTGCTCGATCATTACTGACTGGGCTAAAAAGCATGTCTTTATGAAATGAGGATTGGAGGCCTGTATGATCGTCCACTAGATGGCAGTAACATTTTGCATAAAGAGGTCGTACAGCAGCTCCCAGTCGGATAAAGTCAATGAAAAAGACTTGAGACGTTGTACTGTGACTGTGCAGTGTTGAATTGGTCATACTGTAATTTTAATTCGATGGAGTGACTCTCAATGCATCAGAATCCAGAGCATAGACAAATGGACATATAAAATAAAAATTATTCACATAAAAACAACTTAAAAAACAGCAATGTAATCATATACAGAGCAAGAAGGTAAAAACATGTTAAAAAAGGCCAACATTTCAGTTTGGAGTGCAGACAACAGCTACGCAAAAGGCAAGCAAATACATATTAGTGGATCACATGATGATGTAAACAAAGAACGAGCAGGCTCTTCATACAACAGCATTTTTTAGTGTAATTATTTTGTAGCACAAACATACTTTCCTTTGAATTCCTGGACCATCAAAAATGCTTTTGCCCATCGTAACAGATGAGAAATGACTTGTTTTGATTCGAGTCAGTGGTTGTGTAATTTTTACGTTTTCCATTATTGTTATAGTTGTTTGTTATTACCAATAATAATTTGAAAAAAATAACTAGAACATTTACAGGGCACATTATTTTGCGGAGTGAATATGTAGAAGGTCATATATTTGTGTGTGAAAAAGGCAAATGTGATTTGCCAAAGTGAAACATCATTTCAAAGTCGTGTGGAGCCAAAAGAACAATTTATACAATAACACCTGAAATTTCACTTTCCTTTTGAAGTTTCACAGCATTGTTTAGTTTTTTTTTTCCCATATTGTCATTTGATCAGAAACTAAAGAAAAAGTATTGATTAGCAGCAAAAAAGGATTTAAAGTAAGGAAGCAATAGTTTGACCAGATATAATTTTAGGTGATCGTACGTAGACTCTTAATATCCCAGTTTGAACCTGTACTGTATCTGTGGACATTTACATCTATAGTCTAAGAGTACTAGAGATTACAATATTAACACCTATGCATAATGTCTTATAAAGTACAGCTACTACATGTACACACTGATTTCATCTGAGCAAACCTTAATATTAATGTGCTGTTTCCTCTTAGCTGGGCAGAATCTAGTGATTGTTATAATAAAAGTCTTTCACATCTGATAAAATACATTGCTAAGAGCAGTTTTTGGTCACATTCATTCAACTATCATACACACACATTTTACATTTACCTTCATCAGCCTCTAAAACCCACTGAGACGTTTTTACACCAATGACTGATAATCATGTTTCCCTTTTAAAACAGCACAAGTCTCTGTGTGAAATCTC
The DNA here is from genome assembly GCF_910596095.1 of Thunnus maccoyii. Classification (NCBI taxonomy): domain Eukaryota; kingdom Metazoa; phylum Chordata; class Actinopteri; order Scombriformes; family Scombridae; genus Thunnus; species Thunnus maccoyii. Next base: position 14,882,226 of record NC_056534.1, on the reverse strand, counting down.
CTTAGAGGCCTCAGCCGGATAGCGAGATCTCATAGTCACTTGATGACAGCAGGGGGCGCCCGACTTTACGCACATTCTTGGCGTTAGTTATACGAGCCGCCACCTCCACTGGCTTCTCAAAGTAATGCACCAGGGCCTGCTCAGTGAGCACAGAGGCCAGGAACTGCTCAAACGTGATGGCCCAGTCTTTATCAATGCTCGTGCTGTGAGGCAGCCCTCGGCTGTGAGGTCCGCTGCCGTGAGGCCGGTTACTTCTTTCACCGTTGGACCCGCTGTCGCTGCGCACCAGCACCGTGTCGTCTGCAATGTCCTCGCACTGCAGCTTCTCATCCAGCTCATGTGAGCCTGCGCTGAGCACCGAGTAAGATGACATTGATGTGTCATCTTTGGTTTCATCATCAGAAATAAGCATGGCGGATGACGTGCCTGTGTCTTTTGGAGACGAGTCCTCCAGCTTGATGTCTTGCATAGGTGGCAGCTGCTCGCAGCCTTCGTCCCCTTTCTCCTCCTCACAGGGGCTCGGCTTGTTCTCCAGACCTGCAGAGACAAAGGCGTCTTCCTGATCCCGCTGCTGGAACACGTCATCAGGGCCCGCTTCCTGTGAGGTTTTGGGATCTCCCATACACATGCTCGGCTCTGATTTGCCTTCCTGGTTGTGGTCCTTTCTACCAGAGGAGAAGAGCTTGCCCACTTCTCCCATTTCCAGCAGCAAACTGGTGACTGTGGCTGTGGCGTGATAGAGCTCCTGTTCCGCCACATCCTCGCTGAACATGCTGTAGAGAGTCTTGCAAAGCTCGATGAACTGACTCTGAAGGAAAAAACATGAGGTCAGTTATACCCCACTGAGTTTCTTCTACACACACTGTATATCAACATTGTATAGAGAGTAAAAGTCTTACCTGATTCAGTTTGGGAAGGTCTTTTGTGTTTTCCAGTTTAGGCTTCGTCTCCTGATTCCACAGTTTCAGGTAATGACGGTAATCAGGAGTGTTCAGTTTCTTCACTGTGATATGTACAAAGATGTGTTATAATATTAACATAAAGGAGTATTTTAATCATAAACTCACATTACATTATGTTGTAATAAAGAGACCAATTTCTTTTCTGATTCCTGCGTTATGATTTAAGAGAAAATCTATTTAAAAATGTAGAAATGATAACATAAATGGCATTTTCACTAGTGAATAAGAACGTGGCCTTTAACATCAGTGTTTTGCATAATAAATAAGGTTCACTCTAAGTGTATGCTTATAGCTTCATTGAGATATACTGTTTACTGTGAGTTGTTCAAAAAGGAGGAATTAAGCCTCTTTTTTTGTTCTTTTTGACCCAACAAAAAACTTGTTTGTTGGTGATCAAGACCAAGGGTAATTTCACGCCTGAACTGTTTGCTCCTTAGATGAGCTCAAACATCTCACTGTTCATCTTAAGCTAATAGGTTTATATAATACACTGCATTACATCTCTATACTCAGGTGTTTATAATATTTTTGTAATAAATGTGACTATGTTGCTTACCTTTTTCAGTCTTGAATGTAACTCTGACAAAGCCATCATCCTTCTCACTTCTGCACTTTGAATCCTGGCCTGAGGAGAGAGGAGGATGACTGAGATCAAACATTTATCAAAATGAACATTTTCTGTAAGAAGACTGTTAGATTTATTCATTTTCAGTAGCTTGACTGAACATTCAGTGCCGATTTGTTCTTAGAAGCATCCTCTATATCTTGAAGACAAACATATTGTATATTATACACTTGGTTCTGCTCTACTTCTCTACACCCCCGACAGTTCACTGTTTACTGCCTAATGTGGTATAACACCATAACATCAGAGCCTCCGAAGTCTCTGATATCACATTTGATCAAATGCAGTTATTTCCATACACTGTAACACATATGATACTTGTTCACAGGTTTAGAGCTGTCAGATTAACAGAGGCATTTGAGGCAGTTTTTCTCTCCTCTGCATATTCCTTCAACATCACAGTAAATGAAAACAAGATACTCCCTGCAAGCTCGAGCCTTACACGCATAATTTAATTTGTATATACATTTGTTTATGTGCATCTGCTTTTAACACTGTCAACATGCACAAAGCAGGCTGCAGGCGATACCTGTGGTTTCAAAACTAATGCAACCACATTGTCCCCCATAAGTCATGTCATGCACTCATAACCACAAAAACAAGCTACTCTCATACAAAGACCATAACGAGCTCAAGTGCTCAGTATTATGAATAGCAACAATTCTGCACCATATTTTATCAGGAGTATGAGCACAACAATTGGCTTGACATGTGGCAGCAACAAAAATTGTAGCTGTGCAGTGTGAGATCTTATTGTCAATAGAAACATGAAGATTATATTCCTGCTATAATCAACATGTCACCTAGTGGAAGTGAATATTTGCTAAAAGCTAATTAAGACGTCCATTTCAAATAAAACACGATCAACTCCTCAGAAAGGAGCTGCATTTCCTGCAAACTGCACATCAAAGCACAACCTATATATATACATATACACACACACACGCACGCACGCACACACACACACACACACACACACACAATCAACTCATATTTACACAAGTGAAGAATATGGTGTCTTGATGTCTTATTGGCTGAAACAGCTTTTCTTGAAATACCCGCACAATCATTTTTAAACAGCATTTCCATGAAGGCCAGTGATTGATGTTGTTATACTCCTGAGAGTGACATAAATAATAAATTATAATAAAGTTAAACTCCTTACCGATGGATGTTTCTGGAGTGATGTCTTCAAAGAAGTACTGAGTGGCTTCAAAGGCAGAGTCAGGCTCTTCCTGTTCATGAGTGAACTCTGATGGAAAAGAATTTGTCCAAATTTAACTTTGCATATGAAAACATCATGTGAACCATTTTTTTGTCATTTAATTTTTCATTTAATCCAACCATATACAACCTTAATACATTTTACAATGACATATGAACATAAAGTTACTTTTGATGGTAACAAAAACCATGTCACCAGGTTGCCAAAATGTTAATGAAAGCCAGGCCACACAACAAACTGAATTTAAAATACAGTGAATAGTTAAAGTTTTGATTAATGCCAGTTATTTCATTTGGAAACATGCTGACAAAGACAAATCCTGAGAAAGTGAATTGCCCAGTGAAGTGAGACTAAAGAATACAAAGTGTTCTCTATTCTCTCTCATTCACAGCCTTCACTCAGCCGTCTCTACCCTCTACAGCTGTTAATCCTGCTCCCCTGGAAGGAAATATATTATGTAACTCCCTAAAGACGAACTTTCAAGGACGAGTGAATTGCATCAATGCACACTCACCAGGTAAAACATGCATCTTGTAGAGGAGCTTCAGCTTCTCAGTGAGGTCGCCATGATACAGAACACCTACAACACACCAGCAGCCTTTAGAGATTGAACACATCTGAACTGCCTCCAACTGTGATACATCATCTTGGGTACAATACTACCATAAATAAAGATCATCACACAAAAAGCATCCACTTATCAAATAAACAGCGAGTATTTACAAGGACACACACACACAACCTTTCTGTACCTACCAAGGCCGTTGATGAACTCCCGGAAATTTATGAGGGCATCTCCGTTTTGATCAAGGAGACGAAAGAAGCGCACGGCCAGGGGGTCTGAGTGGGCTCCGTTGGCCCAGGGGAACAGCAGGTTGAACAGGCCTTTGAACTGTTCCACGTCGATGCGGTACTGCTCCAGGTAGGGCAGGCTGGGGTCATGGCGCTCTGTGGGGTTGCTGCTGCCGCCCCAGTAGCAGCTGGTCAGATGCTCTGCCTGGAGAGAGAGAAAGAGAGAGTCGGGTAGAAACTTTAGGAGATCATATGCAATCAAATCGAAGTATTAAAAACATAACTGTAGAGAAGATGAGGACAAAGCTCTTTGCTGCGTTTGAAGAGGCCAATTTTAAAGATGAGAATGAGGCTTAACCAACAAACGACCAATAATAATCTCAATCAGTATGAACACTGCCACTGATAAAGTGGTAAATTAATCTTTACAGGCCTGCACGCCTGACGCATCGACTTCCTGTCTGTACTTAAAGCTTTAGCGTGGCAGCACGACTGTAAGTGGAAGCTGGAGGTCCACAAATGCTGTCAAAGGGTGAGAAGGTGCTTTTACAAGGTCTCACAACGAGAATATCGAAGCTGTAACTCACCTTGAAGAGCACGAAGAGCTCCTCCAACTCATCAATACTGAAGGCAGTCTCTGTTACAATAGTTCTGACCTGAAACACAATATAAATACATTAAGTAAAACAAACAGAGAATAACTGTATAATAAGTGTGAAGAAGGAGCAGAATATCTAATAATCACTAGAATTCTTTCTTCTTCAATGCTCAAATCTAATTTGACCTGCAGACTAGAGTCTTTTAAAGTGCACAAAAGAGCCAGCAAGAAAATTCTAGTAAATACAGCTGGTAAATCTGACTGTACTTGCTTACTTTTTCAAACCTATTCCAGTATTTATAATAGTAAGTCAGTAGGTTCATACCACATTGCGTTTTGTTGTATCTTCAATAGTCTGGATGACCCTCAGTCTCTGTTTGAAACGCATCTGTTCGATCACATCTGCACGGATGGAGCCAAATTTCTTAAACAAAAAGGAGAGCAAGAAACATTTAGAAACAACAAGGATGACTGGAGACAATAATCAAGATTTATTGAAGAATTACAAAAACATTTACAGTACAGACTGACTGCAAAGAGGAATCCATATGGGCCTCTCAACATGAAAAACATTAAAATGGGATAAACTGAACGCACACTGCATCTTATTGAAAGCTGTGACAACAATAATATAATTGCTTTCTTTAGCAAAAATGTAACAAATAGATGACAAATGTACAGATAACTGGGCAGACAAACAGAAGGACTTGTGGAGTCACATGCTCATAAATCATCAGCACATCTTTAAAGAATATCCAACTAACAGATGTGTACAAAGCTCCATTAGAGGCATTTTTAAACATTTCATATTGGTCTTGTTTTGTTTCTTGAGACAAAACACAGAGGTAGACATTATTAGCCGTCATTACAGTATCACCCAGGTCAAATACCTCATAGGAGCTGCGGACCAGTTTGAAAATGTCGACCTCTGGATGTGGTTCTCCGTTGTCTGTCAGTAAAGAGTGCAGGTGGGGGATGGGAGGCAGGGTGCTGTCCTTATTGGTCACACTGTCCAAGTACCTACAATACACAAACAGTTGGAAGATATGATACCAAAAAAAAATCAGGCCTGTAGGAAGAGTTTGTCACTCAGACTGAGACCAATAAAGACAATCTAAATATCCAAAAACAATGATATCTGATGTTTTTTGCCTCTCCTTACCTGCCCAGTACAGTCATGGCCTCGCCGTCATCCTTACAGCCCAGCAGCTGGTGGATGTTGGCATGCAACACGGACAGCGCCAGCTGGAAGATGACCTTGATGCCGTCGTAGAAGAAGCAATCTACCACCACCACCGCGCTCTCGAACGGCATGACAGACAGGAAGAGGGTGAGGAACCAGGAGAGCGAAATAGTGGAGATGACCCCAAGGTCCTGCATGCAGTCGTATAGCTGGGGAACGTACTCGCGAGCAAGCTCCTCGAACACCCCCTGATCGACTAAAGCTCCTGGGGAAGAGGAGGTGGATGGTAAATGAATAAGATCTTTCGTTCTTTTCCTTTTTTTAAGCAGATAAATGTCTCATTCAGATTAAAATCAATCTTTTTCAAGAGAGACCTTGCCAAGAAGGCAGAAAAAGAGAATCATGGCAAACAGAAAAGTGTCAGACTATGCAAAGGTGCAAAATAAATCAGTTTAAGATGGTCATACAGATATTTGAACTTTTCATCAATTTGAGAGCATCAATTAAACACCCACAATCCCATAACAATATGAAAATACTGACCTACGACTCTTGTGTTGTAGTAGTCGGGTAGCATCCTCTCACAGAGCGCCACCAGCAGCCAAAAAGCCTCCTCTTCTTTGGCATAGAGCAGCAAAACCGATGTCACAATATTCATGGCCTGGGGAGAAGAAAAAAAAAAAAATCCTGTCACGGACTGCCAGTTTTCTGCTAGTTCATGTGGATCAAAACAAGAACGTGTGTAACCTGACAGTATCCAATGTTGGGGTTTCTGAATGCATATGCGGTGAGGACCCTGCGGAGGGCAGCGATGCCCATCTCGTTTTGAAAGGCAGGGTGCTCGGGGAGAGAGCGGTGCAGGTCCCTCTCTATCTCCTCTGTTGCCAGGTTGTATTTGCCCATCGACTTCTCCACCAGGTCTTCGTAGTAACCGGGGTGGGTGGCCATCTCGTTGATCGCCCCTAAAAACACAAAACATTTAAAAGGTGTAAACCAATATTCCAAAAATAGCGATGTACAGTATCTATCACAGGATATATACGAGGATGTCATCACTTCTGTAACTCAAATGTGCAACAAAGTAATTTTCAATAATTTTAATAACTCTACGAAAGCATATGTTTAGATTTAAAAGATCAAGTGGTCATTTAATTCTTTTAGAGATGTTTTCTTCTCTACGTCCAACCCTTATCCAATAAAACTTAATACATAAACGGACAAAATAAGGATTAAGGATTGTACTGGTGAGATTAACTTTAAGATAATATTAGTGGGGTTTTTTCCATCCACTCGACTACATTACATTTACATTATTCCTGTTAACATCTACACACAGTCAGAATACTACATCTGTTATGCTTTCATTCAAAGCTATTCTTACAGTGTGGTAAACTACATGACCCATTTTAGTAAACACAAAACCTTAAACTGATTTTATCTAAGTTTCAATTTTACAATTATGTCATCGTGTATTGCAGTATTTACGTATCATTGTGCACACTGTTATGAAATGCTAGACTCCACCACCTCTCACAAAAGTTGCTTAACAATATTTTTTTTTTTTGGTATCTCTGTTAAAAAAAGAGAGTAGCTGCTGATTTCAAGCTAGCTTTGAGACAGTAATGGTTGTAGCTTAAAAGAGTGAAAAGGCTGAATAAATGTTAAATAAAGTTAAATGACAGAAGGGAAATGTGCAGTAAACAAAGACATTAACAAATGGGCCGTTAGTCAAATGACACTGCTATTTGTTATTTACACACCATAAAGACCTGATAACAAATTCACTGGGTTACATGAGTAACTTCACTCATAAATATTTAAGACAGATATTTTCATAGCAGTCCACGACTTGATTGAGATAACTGTGTTTTACTCACCATTACCAGTAAACATGTTAGTGGGACATGCCCGGGAAGAGAAGCTCACCAAACTGGTTTTTATACTGTTTGGTCTAAATATAGACACTATTAAGGCAACAACTGAGTGTTTCAAATGAGAATGGTATTTTTTTTTTCCTGGAAGATTAGTGTAAAGGAAACTCCTTTCAGAGAGTGCAGGTAAGTGTGACTAAGGTGAACACAATGCAGCTATGACAACAAGCAGACTGTGCCATAAGTAGGTGACAGGGGAGAGAGCGGGGAGCTGTTATTATAACCCAGCTCTCATCAGGTGAGGGTGAGTACAAGCTGCACATGACTGTGCTTGTAAACAGGAAAATCTGGGGCCTGTGCATACCTGAATATGCAGCGTGTTGTTAAAGAACGAGAGTCAAAAGCTACGAGGTTCTCTGTATAGTTGACAGGTAATGGAAACTTTCCAGTTCAGATAATGTTTGATGGATAGGTTTATAATTTTGTATAAAGACACTCGTGAAAAAAAAAAAGATTCACTTCAAGTGAATCTTTAAAACCCCATTTCCTCCAAAAGAAATTCTGTTGTCAGCATGATGATTACAATAGTGGCATTACTGTTGTCAGTAAAATGTATCCTGACATGACCAAGTCTTTTAATTTACTAGTTTAAAACCTATGAAACCAACAGAAATTAATAATGAAAACATGTTTTTAAAAGTAGCCCAAATTGCTTTCTAAAATAATTTGTGCATATAGACACAGTAAGTTCATATTTGAAGTTCAGTATAATATCATAACATTAGAAATATACTGCTTTATCTTAATCTTTATTTTTTTTCTTCAACTCTCCTCTCAGCTCAAACCAGTGGTTTCCAACATGGGAGTCAGGATCCCCTCAAAGAGTATGTTTATTTTTTTAAGACTTTTCTCTAAGGTGTAATTACTTTTTTGTCTTGTCTCAAGGGGTCTTTAAAATGAAACAATCTGAGAAGAAAAAAATGCTCAACAGTTCTTGTCATAAGGGGTACAAGTGGACATTATAAGGGTCCACAAGACAAAATGGTTGGAAACCATTAAACTGTCTGCTGCTTTTTAAGGGTTACAGAGGATGAGAGTAGTGAATGTGATCATTTTATCATTTTAAATAAATGATTTTGCTTATTTCTAAAGGGGGCAGGGAGGTGGTGACATAAGAGCAGCTTTATGCCAGAGGAAAATAATATATCTAACAGTTTGTATGAAATGTTTGAGAGAAACTAAAAAGATGTAACTTCATATCTGAGTATTCATGTCTCACATCAGCTCCTAAAATCCTTATCTTGTTCTTCCATTGTGTATTCCTCCATAGGATTCTGTGGATTAATTACATTTGCATAAAATATGTATCATGTGGTGTTGTTCTTAAGTGCGAGCACGTAGTATACAGGGTGTGGTCCCATTAGGTGCAGTGTAAGGCTGAATCATTTGCAGTGCTGTATGCTCGCTCATGTGTATTTTAGGCCTCACTCACCAGAGAATAGCAGCCAGAGCTCCCCTCTCATGCTCTCAGGAATCCCTTTGAGGACCAGCTCCTTCGTCTTCTCAGTGCGGTACATGCACACCCCCTGTCCAAACTCAGTGAAGTGGTTCTTCCAGGCCTGCTCCTTCAGGAATTCCTTCGCCTGAGCAGAGAAGGAAATAAATTTGTGAGATGCAGTAGCTCATGTAGAATCATCAAAAACCACAACTCTAGCTTCAGTATTTTATTTGCTGCAGCTTAACTTTGAGTGTAAAAAATATACAAATTTAGCCCACACATTGTGAAATTGTGAAACTGGAAATTGCCAGCCTTTAAGCAGAACGGAGCAGAATGTTATTAGTCAAGGCCTTACTACGCACTGTTCCACGCTTGATGAGATTAAATGCTTTTGATTGTTCTTGACAGAGTGTAATTTAACTCACCAGCTTGGGATTGAACTCCTCGGGTGAACGGCGGCGGTACATAGTCATGAGGGCCTGTGTGGCTGTGGGCACACTGCTGTCGTTAAGGTTAAATGTTCGCTCACTCTCTGAACCCAAACTGTGCTGCGGGCTGCTGGAGAGCAGGGATCCATGCTGGGAGTAAACCTAGAGGGTACACATGCCATCTTTAGCCTTTTGGAGCTTTTAAACGGACACTGTCAGCACCACTATGTACAATCTTTCCGATTATTTTCTAGATTTAATATAAAAACCAAGTATTTAAGAAACAAATTCAATTCCTGGGGGATAAACCTGCTGGATAACCATCAGGAACACATCAAACAATTCTTACCTCGTCATCTGAGCTGTTGAGGCTGCCGGTAAGTTCCCTCTCGAGGTAGATCTTGGAGGTGGTCTGCTGCAGGAAGTCGGAGATCCTCTGTACCAGGAAGTCTCGATCCTTCAGGTTAGCAAAAAGGAAAGTCATACGATTCTTGGTACTGATGGAGAGCGGGCTGGGCAGCACGTTGGAGCTGTCTGCCTTCTCCACAATGGTCACCTGGAAGACGTTGGGGAACATTCACAATCTCAGTCTCAGAGGAATCATTTGGAAGAAAGACCACAGTAACCAGCTGTGATGACTATGTTCATTAAGCACTTGTTACATAGAGTGTTAGTTGTTACTAAATATTTACAGGTACCAGGTGTAACTGTTTAGCACTAGCTAGCCAACTAACAAAGCTAGCGTTAGCTTGTTAATATACAACCCATTTGGACTGAAGGTATTTAAAATTACTTTTCACAAAAATAACACAATATACTTCAAGTTACAAAAAATTTGATTAAAATGACCAAGTAAAGTTGGTTAAGTTGCGTTATCCTGCTTGATCTGAATTGCATAAATACTACTAACTCTGAAACATGTATTTCTCCATGTATGCATATAGTATAGGAATAAAAAAAGGAAGTTATGTTACAGCTTGTGACGCTACAGTGACTTCCTGTTTACATAGTTGATTGCTTTTGATTGGATGGCACTACAGATGTCCCCTAGCAACTGTTATACATTATAAAGTCTGACACCCTCTAAGTTTCAAGGTTCAACACGACTGCGTTAATCACAAGTTGAAACTCACTACAATCTTAGAAAGGAGTTTGAACACAAAATAAGTTATGAATTTACAAAGACCCAATCCAGAGCTGTAAAATGGATCGTGATTCAGCCTGACAGCTGCATTATGTGTGTATATGGGTGTGTGCGCCTCTTTATAGATGCAAGTGCTTTATGTCTTCCAGGTATAATAACACTTAAATCTACCATCTTACAAGCTGTTAACAAATAAACATTTAGGCAGAACGACCCACCTCACGTAGGGGGATGATGAGGCTACATAGCGTCTCTTCCTTACTGGTGAAGCAGATGTAGTTGGTGGAAACAAACATCTGTCCCAGGATGTGCATTTTGTTAAAGGGAGTCCACAAGGTGCAGTCTGTGTGACCGTCCAGTTTTTCATCTTTGGGCAGACGGAAGAGCGCCCGGTAACGCTCACTCTTAGCTCTCGCATCCAGATCCCTAAAGGATGCAGAGAGCAAGAATTGTATTAGATGACAGACTTCTGCACAAACATACAAATATATAATGTTACAGCTTGGATTGAGGCTGGAATAGTCAAAATAGTCATCCAGATATTAGCATAATTATAATGTCTATATGGCAAAAAGGTGATGAAAGAAAAGGTAAAAAAAAAACAAAAAAAAAACCTTTCAACAATTTTTCAACAATTAGATCCCAGTGGACGGTTTCCTTTCCAAATGTTATGCAAGATGGATGAGTGTATGAAGATACAGACAAAGAAGTGTTTGTGTAGACACAGTGAAGTGTTTCGCAAGACCAACAATCGCACAACCCCAGATGTAACGCTACACTGCAGGGAAACTAAGTCATGATTACATAAAATGGGTTGAATAAACAAAATTTGAGGCCATTTTTAAGGGCTCACAAAGACCCACCAGAGCTTAAAATCACTGCACCCTTGTGTTTCATAATACATTGGTGTTGTGCTTCTGCACCCAAACTTGCGTCACTGTTTTAGACTTTCAACCCTCTGTCCTGAATTATCTGGATAACCAACCACTATGCTATAACACATTAATGTTCAATCGACCGCATGTCGTAAACATGTATGAACAGCATTTTTTATTGATGAGCATAAGCGTTCCTGCTCTTCATCAGCTCTTACCTCTTGAGTGCTGAAACCTTCTTGGGTGACTTCTTCTTGAGTTTCGGCAGCGAGCGGTCCTGTTCAAAGCCTTTGTTGTCCAGGAGCTGACGCATGGCGATATTCGCCAGCTGCTCCGCCAGCTTGAAGGTCTCATTGATGTTGAGGAAGACGGAGAAGACGTGTTCATTGGAGCGTGTGCTCACCTTGATCACATCAGGCAGCAGGAGCGTGGCGCTCTTCTCCAGCTGGGTGATATCTGCCCAACGCACCACCAGTTTGGCTGACAGGGAAAGAGAGACATTAAGATAGAGATATCAGATATAAGACGTGGTCTAAGGTAGCCATCAAGATATGGTGAGCATGCAAAAATATGGTCATGTGATGCAATTTAAGCCCTCTGGTCTTTATATGCCATTTAAGCATTGAGTAGAGAGGGGTGTGACAGCTTATTTACTATGACTTGTCACAATAGTCTGGATTCTCAAAGACATAGAGCCTTGAAAAAAAGACTTCTCCAGATATTTCCAAGTCAGATAGTATTTTAGTTAAGAAATTAAACAAATGGAGGATAGTTAACTTAATTTAGTCGACTATTCACAGAGGAATACAACACACCATCTAATATCAAGATTACGCAGTACAATAGAAACTAAATATTTGGGTCCATGTCAGAAAGAAATGGGAGACAGAATCAGGCCTGGAGATATCTGAGAAAAAGATTAGAATAATATTTAGTCTAGTTAGACAAAGGCAAACCAAATCTAGCCGTGGTGAGAGATCTGTTGGAAGAACATAATCTGTTTTCTTGTGACTCCAAAGCTGAAATTTAAACAAAACGTTTTCTCACGGACAAAACCAATGCTGTAGGCTGTGTTGTTAAAAAAAATGTCTGATCACTTTCACATTTTGTGGGCTTGTCCTTTGATTTAAGCATATCGTCAAGGATTCCAAACAAATAATAAAAGTATTTGGAATAGAAGTTGATTGCTCTTTTATCAGATTATCCCTAGGCAAAAATCCCAGATAAATTCATGGAACAAGACGAGAGTCTCTTTGAAATTTGCGTGCTACTAACTGAAAAAGGCATCACATTGAAATGGAAATAGCTGCAGACAAACCCCTTAACCAAGAAGGACTCGATTGCAATTGTCAATTATTAAATTTTATGTTGTATCTGACCTTTACCTTAAGACTACGATATAAGCAATAATTAAAATACTGGAAGAAAGATGACCATATACACTTAATGTGCCTATAGGATGTAACCCATTACATACAGTATGTCATTGCAAGATCCTGCAATGACTGTGTTGTCTATGTCAGTCCACTGATTGATATTGCTTGGAAATATCAGTAGAAATAAGGTTGGGGAAAAAAAGAGAAAATATCCAACCTTCTTTTCCTAGTAAGTAGGAGTAGAAGCAGAGGTGGTTGATGCTGAGGTAGAGCCATCCCTGCCGTGGAACTTTGCCCTTCCAGTAGCTGCAGGAGTAATAGTTGACCAGTTTCTCCTCGTCGGGCATCCCAAACAGCTTACGAAATTTAGCGCTGGCCTCCTTGAACTTGTCTGTGTCGTCGTCCTCTTTGACGTCGTGGTTCTTGTTGTACTCTGCAATGATGCCCTGCAGCAAGATGGAAACAGACAAAAGAAGGTAATGAGCTGGGACATGAAAACTAGGACTTAAAGTAAGGAGCAACAGCAGTATTTTGATTGATGTTTTAAGTAAAAACACAGATTTCTAATTCCACATTATTATATTCTATCTATTTACAATTTTTCTATGTAGAAGTTTCTAGTTAATTGGATAATTTGTGTTGATTCATGTATTGTATTTAACTGATTTTTTGTGATGTGTTAGATTTAACATGCAATAATTAAGTTTTAGCCACGTACCAGAGATGGAAATGTCAGTTGATCCACTATTTTGTTCCAGACGGAAATATAACAACAACTATTGAATGGATTGCCATGAAATTCTTTACATAGATTCATGTCACTCTCAGAAAAAATTGTGATTCATACAATACTGACAAAACTAACAACATTCCCATCATCCTTAGCTGTCTTGTGTTTAGTGCTACTTAGCTAATATTAGCATGCTAAATTAAGATGGTGAACATGGTAAACATTACACATGCTTAACATCAGCAGGTATTGTTAGCATGATGTTAGCATTTAGCTTAAAGCACCTCACAAAGCGGCCGTAGACTCTTAGTCTTGTTTCTACATTCTATTAAAACTTTTTTTTCCCTCTATATCTTTCCATCTTTTTGCTTTTTGTCATTTTTTTTTCCAAGTATTAAAATACTTAGTCCTCTTACAGAAGTATCAGTGTTACTCAGCACTGCTCTGATTGGTCCAGTCTACAAGTGGATTGACTCTTGCAGATAACAACAACCTCAGTCAGTGTGTTTATGTCTATATACACTATATTACTTGCTCGCTCTATGGTGTTTACGTGACAATATCTGATGTAGAGCTTTCAATCTGTTGTTTGACCCAGAACTTATAAAAGTATGTAATGTGCTCTATGTTCTGTGAATCTGTGCCCAACAAATAAAAATTCCTTGAACAAACTAATCTTTTAATTGTAGAAGATGGGTAGTTACCTGGACCTTTCCTTTGACAAAGGTGGTAATGTCATTCTCATTTTCAAAGATGGAGAGAGTCTGCAGCAGGTTATGCTCCAGCCACTCCCAGTGCTCTGTGATCTCTTTACGGGAGGTTCCTGCAGAGGAGGGGAAGTCAGAGCACTGAAGGTGTTATGTTTCAGAAATAAGTGGTACTAAACTGTGGTTATGATCACACATTCATTTCTATAACAAATACTATGCAATGATTCAACCTTTTTCTTATGAGAGATAGTTTATATTTTTAAACAATTAAAGAGACCCTGTTTGCCTATTTTAGGTCGGGTTCATGCCAATGATGGCAAAAGAATGAGTTCAACAAAGAGTAAAATGAAATGTGTATCTTCTTTTCCATGTTTAAACAGCAACACTGAAATGACCAATTTGTTATTGTTATCAGTAAGCAGTAAGGTTAAAACAGATTTCTCCGGCCACAGGACAAATTGACTGCTGTAATGGCTGCCACTGTGGACCATTATCCCTCAACACTGCTGCAAACAGCCCTTCAGTGAGTGCACATCTACTGCATTAGCCATGTCTTCAAGACTGCTCCAATCTCCTGCTATCTCTGGGCTGAGGAGAACTGGGAGGGGTGGAGAGGGAGGGGAAGAGGGGAGCCATTGCCATTTCATGTCTTTTGTAGGCCTCCATTTCAGATGGGCAGCACAAATAATATTCATCTCATATTCAACATTTACTGTACACATTACATATATCATCAAAAATAAATTCAACTTTGCCACGGCGTCTTAATAGGGTCCCATCTTAATGACATTTGACAAACTACAACTAATTACAGCCTTCCGTTACTAATACTGTAATCTGATTAAGCATCATCTTGATTTGTTTCTATGCACTCCCAAATGTTGTGGGTTGCATGCTATTGCCCTTGAAATCCCACATACTGTATACTGTATGTAAATATATGTAAATAAAGCATTCAAATGATACTTTACTGAACAACTGTACACGTCCATGTGTAAATGTAACGGAGTTCAGCACACAAACATTATCAGAGTCTGAGGCCAAAATCTGGCTTCCAGTGAAGGCTTTTAACTTATTTATATCTTCAAGGTGCCTCAGATTCTTCTCTCTTGGTTATTTTTCACCAAATGGTTTGTGTAGGACTGAAATTAATAGTCAATTTGCCAATAAGATGTACGTACATTGCGCATGTCTATAGGCTCGTGTCTACTGTCCTAGTTTGTCTTATTCATGTTAATTGTTTTGCACACTGAAGTATGAGAAACACAACTTTGTTCTGCTTTGCACTCCTTGTTGTGTGGTCTTGAATGATAATAAAGCTCACTTTGACTTTAACTTTAAAAGGTGATCAGCAGAAAATGAATAAGCAACATTTTTGATAATCAATTAATTGTTTAAGTCATTTTTAAAGCAAAAGTGTCAAAAATTAACTGGTTCCAGCTTTTTTCTTTGTCTGCATGATAGTAAACTGAATATCTCTGTGTGATTGTTGATGGACATAACAAGCACTTCGAAGATGTCAACTGGGAGCTTTAAGAAAATTTCACCAGTAGACTCAAAATAACTGATAGATGCAGCCCTAGCTCTGTGTTGGAACTGTCAAGGTTGAGGTAATTTTATATCCAGTGTAAAAAAAAACGGATATAACACATCACAGTAACAAAAAAAAAAAAAGAGTGCTGATTCTAATCAGTCTGGTGTGCGGCTCCTAATTTGCATGATTTACTGCCACAGACTGTCTACTAAGCACTCTCACCCATAAAAACAGGAGACCACAAATGTCAGTTTGCATCCACAGATTATGGAGATTACATTATTGTGTGAAAACCAGCAGATGATATGAAATCATAATGAAACCCCATCAAGTGATAAGCGGGCAAATCTCTCTCTCACACACACACACACACACACACACACACACACACACACACACACACAAATATATTTGAGCATCGACTCCGGCACCCTGTATCCTGTAATCCTGCTCTTTAAAACCACCGGGGCATGATGTAATGCTTGGCATTCGGCAGCACACATGGAAAAAGGCAGGATGTTTCAACATCATGTGTTGTGTGCGGTGGCTGGGGGGTGGGGCGTGCAGGGGTGTGAAAACAACAGAGGGGCCTTCCCTGAAATGTACCTGTATCCCTAAATTGTGAGTTTAAGTGTGCATACCATGAGCAATGATCCAGTAAGCTAAAGAGTCAGGAGTCTGGTACAGAATCCTATACGGGGCCATTCGAGCGCTCGAGTCCAGGACAACATCCAGGGTGCCCACCAGCAAACCTGTGAGAGACAAAAATACTTTGATTAAAGACTGAGAAACACAAATAAACTTCAGTCTTTTCACAGAGGCTAAATAAAGAACTTACTGTGTTGTTCCAACTTCAAACTCATTTAAATGAACTTAACTTATAAATTTGGTCAGCTGTGAAACAACAGACCTACAGACAAATGTTCATGGGTATCACCAAAGTCATAAATGGCCTTGTGAGATGCCTAACAAATCAAGTGCTTTAATAGTTTTAGACCATGTTGCTATGCTTAAAAGGAAGGGGAAACCCATGAGGTCTTGTGGTTTAAAATTTGAGCATATAAAAACATCCTGTGGCTTAAATGTCAGTGCTCTGCATTAATGCATTTGTTTACTTGTTAGACTTGCTAAATGTGTGATGGGCTATTTACGACTTCATGTGATTTTGATAATAGAAGCTCAGCAGTAAGAACAGGCAGTGTGAAACTAATTGACAGGTTAATTGGGTGAAAGAGGATGAAAGAACCTGTAAGAAGAAATGTGATTCTGCTGTTTGCCTCACAGAAAAACGGTGCCACAGTGAACGAGGTCATGTATAATGTAATGGAAAAAACTAGTTTATAAAAGATGTGTCTCTGCAGTGTGATACTACCGTAAAGCTTCACTAGAGCTGCATGATATTGACAAAAAGAAAAATGTGTTTATGTTTAGAGCAGGTCAGATTAGATAAAAACAGAATCAGGGTTGCACTTCCTAAATAATTCATCCTTTATAAAAGGTTTTAACTAATAGCTTAATGGTTAATAAATAATTTACTAATGGCTTATTAACCGGTTATGTAATCCGCTGTTAAGAACCACTTTTAGTTCACCAGGCTGTGAAAAGAAAAATCTTTTTGGCTTCTGTTTGTTTTACTCTGGTTCCAGACCTCTGAATCGACACCCACATCTCTGATTTGTTAAGTCTGGCATCGCACCCGCTGATGGCCGTCTCCGCCAGCCGGAGAAACAATCGACCAATCAGAGCTTTGTAGGTGAGATTAGGGAACGTTGACAGCATCTTCCTGCAGAGCCAGCTAGCAAGCAGGCCGCATACAAGAAAAATGGCGACAAGCGTGTCATGCTGTGAGTCCACATACAGAGATAACGACTCTTAAATCAACATGAAAAAAACGTTAACTGCTCCTAGCAGCTGCTGTGTCAAATAAACATGACATTGGTGGGACGGATGCTTCACTTACTGGTAATTGGTTAGTACAAAACAAAACAAAATAATCCTGCTCCCAACAAGAAATCAGTTAGCATGAACACAATGTCAGGCTAAAGTAATCTTCCTCCATCTTTGTCTTTTTAGCTAGCTCCTTGACCCAACAATAGAAAATTTGATCAGTTACATCCTGAAAAAGAGCTACAAAGCATCTGGACCACAGCCCATTTTCATCAGTTTATTAACAGTTACAACAGCAGACTTGATGGGTTATTATACAAATCCTTTATTAATGATTTATTAAAATATTAAATTACTTGACCTTGTTAATGACTTGCCATTTTTCACAACCTAGCAACCCAAACAGTCATGTTCATAGCTTATGACTTGCAAACCTTTTAGAAGGAAGTACATCAATTACTTTCTATTTGGAAACCAGTTAGCAATACTACAATGTTGATACCATTTTCAAAGCAATTGAGCATCCCTGTGCTATAGGCTGTTGATGAGCTCTGCCCTTGTAGCTGTAGCTAATATTCTCCCTGCTTCAGAGTAGCTATAGGTTCAACTGCCATGAGAGAGACAGGTTATTTTTGTTCAGCAGCTCATCAGGGCAAACACAGAGTGAGTCACACAGAGAGAGGAGGAGGGGGAGGAGGGTAGAGAGAAGAAACGAGACAAGTCAGAGAAACTGAAATGTTTTCAGAGTTTTCAGAGGAAAACAAGCAAGACAGAAGTGTTGAAAGAAGTATCTCTGTCTGATTCAGACTCACTGAACTTCCATCACATAGTTTCTGATGTTATTAAAAGACCTTGGACTGGATCCTTTGCTCTAATTGTCTCCCTTCTACTTTTACTTGTCATTATCCTCTCTGCCTTCCTTATATCTATATACCCCCTATTTCCTCTTGTCATACTGAACATATCAGTTCCTCTCACCATTTTGTTCTGATGAATGTTAAAGCAAACAGCATTAAAGCGACTTAGGCCTTGAGGAACAGGTGACTACCATGCTAAATTGTATTGATTGCCTTCCTGTCATGTGTCATGAGAAATACATACAAAAATAAAGAAATAAAATATTAACTTGTATTTGTTACTTAACTGTATCCACAGGGCTAAAAAAATTCAATAAAACAGACTATCAGCTGTAGTTGAGTGGAGTCTAAAACACACCAAAACTAATGAGATAATGCAGTCTGACGCTTGATGAAGTGCCTTTGTGAGAAACAAACAACTTGTTGGTGTGAAGACAACTTCCCCTTTGACAAAAAGAAAAATCACAAGGTTCAGCAGTCATAACAGCACTACAAATAGCCAAAGTGCAACAGTTGCTCACACGTTGACCTCAGAGAGGGCTTATATGCGTTTTCCAGTAAGCTTTGTTTCCCTGTAAGAATGCTTAAGAAAAACAATCTAACAGCCCGCCCTTACAAGCAAAAAACAAGAGTATAGATTGAAAATTCAACCCGCAAAAATAACCTGAAGTTTCCACCATCTAGCAGTTGCAGTAATCGTGACTCGGGGAAATGACACAGATCAGATGATGTCAATATAAAGCTGTCAAATTTCCGTATAAATAGATGTCAGAAAGTGGAATTAGCTGCAGGAGACGACTGTTCACCTCCTGCTTCCAACCACGAGTCGGGACAGCTTTTTAAAAACCGTAACTTCGATTGTCGTGTTGTTTGCTGTTGCCATGATGGAGGTTGTGTAACTTTTAGGAAGTAACTTTAACCCACACCATGTCTCAAGTGATCATTTTAACCCAAACCGTGATCTTTCCCTAAACCTAACCATGTGTTTTTTGTGTCAAAACCTAAACAGTCACTCCATAAAACAGAATTACTTTTTACAATTACTGCCAATAGAGGCAGCATATTAGAAAACGCTCCTACTAGTGATTCTGGAGTTCAGGTACAATCGACCTATGTGGTCGTTTCATTATGAGGATGTGTTGAATCAATGCGAACACGAGTGTCTTCAGTTCTTTCCTGAAGTCTTGCGGTGAAAATTCATGAAAAGCGACGATTTTTCAACTTTCGTTACACTGCATGTAATGAATGGTTCAGCCTACGACATGCACGCTGAGGTTTAACGCAGGAAACTCGGGGGTTGCGCACAAGAAAGGAGACCACGGAGGGTGTAAGACCACTTAACATCCATCCTCTTACCTCCTCGTGTCAAACTTATGTAAGTGGAAACCAAAACAGAGAGTAGGAAAGCTAGTTTTTATTCACATCTGTGTAGATTCAGGTGTTTTTCAAACATTTTTAAAAAAAAAAAATCCATATAAATATGTAGAGAACATTGAGTTGGTTGTTGTTGTTATTCAACAGGCAACCCGTGTGACGGCATGTTCCGACTCACACCTCTGCCTTTTACAGTGATAAATTTCCTTTCACACACACTGATTGAGTGGGTTGCACAGCCAACAAAACAAAGAAACACACAAGGCCAGAAACAAAGCAGCTGTAATGGTAGATGTTCTGTTTATCATCTCTGGGTGGCTGGAAAACTCCTCATAGCGAACAGTCTCCTTCTGAACAGAACAGGCTATAAAAAATCATGTGATGTTTTTGTGCTTCTCTCCACTCAGACACAAAACCACAATAAGCTCCCTATTTTAAGATCAAAACAGATCTTCTTCTCTGTAACATTAGTGTTTTAAACTCAGTGAAAGAACAGGAAACCAAACCAACAGCATGAGAGAAAAGCTACATGTTGTTTTTTCATTTGTTTATTTGTTTGTATCCTCTTTTTGCCAATAAAAATATCTGCTTGGGGGTGGGGTGGTTGCTGGTGGAGGATGTTTGCATTCAGCACACAAAGGACCACAATCTCTCCCAGACTTCTAATCAATACTGTTTCAGATAACAGGAATCCGAGACAAGCCTGGATCATCATCATTATCATCACATGCAAGTTTCAGTGCATCCACATTTGTGATTAAAACTGTTTTCCACCATTTCTCAACACCTCTAAGTCAACCGACATAAAGCACGAGTCATAAAGTTCAAGATAACCGATTAGCTGACAAAGAACAGGGTCAGTATCTTTCTGACATGACACACTTCCAAACATACAGTAATTACCAGTTGGATTGTGAAATACGTTGCACTATGACTCGAATTATTGTGCAATTTTTTTTTTTTTGCTATAAGCACCATTGTGTACAGTTATGCAAAAAGTGACATAGTGGCCTGTTTCTGAGTTTATTTTGATTCTGATGAAAACAGTATTATTCAATTTTCTTCTTCGGTGAAAGACATCAGCAACATATTTATAGATACATTCAGAGTGTGGATTTAAGACTTCCAGCTTCCTCTCTGCACTCACCTACAAAACACCCCAACCGCATGCAAACTCGGTTATAAGAACTGAGCGTGTGAAGTATAAGATAAGACTCAGTGACAGTTAGAAGCTGGTAGACTAGCGGCTTTAACTCTATATGCAAATGACATTAAACGTTCGACTGGGCAGTGCTCTTTGTTAGGTAAAACTGTATCTACATGCAGCGATTGGAAGAATACTGACAGCTGTATTACCATTTTGTGAAAGGAGAACATTCTTAACTGGTATGAACATCATTTAACATCTATATTATCCTTTATAGTCTTAAAAGGAAAACTACAGTTACTCCTCGAGGGCTCCAAAGACGCCTCGGAGATAAATCCTTTATGCGGTTTGTTTAGATAAATGAGGTGAAAGGGAGTTAAGAAGGAACTGATGAGGAGTTAAACACCTTTGAAAACAAAGAATTTATGCAGGATCCAGTTTAACTTGTCAGCCTCAGGGGTTTCTGGGTAATCTGTAACTTGTGGACACCCAGCTTCCATTTATTATTATGCGTTAAAAAGATGAGGGAGGAGCACATCAGATCCTTCACCATTTCCGGAGTATTTCTTACTTTTTCTGTCATAAATTCTACAACTCTGTACTGATGTTTAATGATGCTGCCAGCCTGTAGTGTAGCGATCTGGTGGAGAAAAGCAAAACACACATTTGACATTTTTCACCGAGAACTCGGAGGCTGTCTGCCAGCTCAGGCATTAGAGCTCGAACCCCCAGTTAAACGAAATATGCAGATTTGTGCCTGAGCTGCTGATGTCTTCCCCTGTCTCTGGAAGAAAAGCTTGTGGACAGAGCCAGTGTTGCTGGGCGCTGGGTGCCAACTGGCACACAGTACAAGTCAGCAAGCTCAGCATTTACATAACAATGACATCATCCCCTCGCACCACTTAGCACACTTTGTGTTGCCACAGAAAGAACTCACCAGATAATTTTGAATTATTTATATCACAGAGGATCAAATCACTAATATTATTTCCTAAATTTGTTCCCAAGTCTGTTGTATGTTCAGTCTGGAACCTGCCAAAAAGCTATTGTTTACTTTGTGCCTTTATTAGGCAGACTAGGGTTGGGAAATATGTTGATATAAACCGTAAAACAATAAAAATGTTTATACCATCAGAGATTATGTCGCTACTGTTTTAGTTTTTAGATTTTTGCATTAATGTTATGCAATACCTTGATTTATCATATATTTAAATCTCTGAAGAAACTAAAAACAGACATTTCCATCAGATTTTTTCTCAAATATGTTTGTTGCTTTATCAGTGGTTCCCAACCTGCGGGTCTGGACTTCCACGAGGGCTCACAAGATGAATCTAAAGGTTCGCAGGATAACTATAGGTATGAGAAATAAAAAACAAAATTTTGCAACATAAAGTAATGTCTGTTTTTGGATTTTTCTCTACGTTTTGTTCTTTTCTTGTGAAATACTTGACAGTTTTATCTCATCAGAACTCAAATCAAAGGGACAATCATTCTTCAATCGAACGGCTTCCTATTCATTGACATGCAACCTATGATGAGGGGTCTCAGGAGACATTTTTTAATCAATATATATCAATACTGTAACATAAAATGAATATCATAGAAGATTTTTATCCTTATCAGCCACCTCTAAGTCAGGCTGGTCCTCAACAGCAGAGATTTTACTCTTGTCATAGTTATTGGTGTTAGAGCTCAATGAGCAGTGACACTGACTGACGCACAGTGAGAAAATCTGAGCAGGGAACAGAAACTCAGCTAATCAACACTGATCTCTCAGCGATAGATACATCTTTTTCAGTTCAGCTCTGAATCAAAAGCAATAACAATAATCCTGATTTCTATTGCTATGATTGGTGACATTTGGCTGCTTGTTGAGCACAAATGACTGCACCAGATATAAATGTCATAATCAGGACCTGAACAATGGAGGTTTTCATGTATCAACATTCGTTAATCATCCTCCTTATTTACACAACAGTATCTCATCTGTAAAGCCTGAGGAAGTGTCACACGTTGTAACCAGATCTGCTCAGTTCTGTCTTCAACCAGCTGAATCCAGGTCAAGAAATGAACCAAATTTCAAAAATCGTAAAATAGAAAACAGGACAGTCGGCTGTTAGCTGTGAACCTTAGCCAGTGATTTCCATAACCTGCCCCCCCCCCCCCCCCCCCCCCCCTCCTCCTCCTCCTCCTCCTCCTCCTGCTGCTGCTGCTGCTTGACCCATTTTGGATGCAATAAGCAAGAGAAAGGAGGAGTGAGAGAAGGAAGAAGGGGAATGATTCAGCATGAGCAAGCAAACAGACCATGTCTCTGGCTGGTGGTCAAACACAGTGGATTCACTGTTGTTGAGACTCCACAGACATTAGCAGCTGCACAAGTGACCCTAGTCTGCTATTGTTTTTTTGTTTGTTTGTAATGTTTAAATTGAGATTTTCCTAGCAGATAGGAATAAGTATACTCCAACTGCAAGACACCTCATTTGTCTTGTACTATAATATTTTATGGATGAATTTAGATACGTGATGCACTTTGCACTTTGTTGTTATCACACTTGATTTGGCCTCCTTTATTTCAGGCTGACAAGGATCTGAATACATCAATTATTAGGCCTTAAACAGAGATCTTAACTCTTCTTTACTAACAGGCACATTCAGGTGAAAGGCCACCTGTGACAGCTGATTAGTCACGTGATCCTCACATTACCCGTCCATGTGTTTCCTGATGTCCATCATCATCATCAACAAAACACACTCCACCTGACGTGCTGTCACTCAATCACCTTTTCATCATCGCTTATCTCTGAATTTTAAATAAATATTGTTTGTTGTTCATCCGTGACCACAGAAAGATGGGACTCACCCGCCAGTCCTCCGCCTCCACCTCCGTGGCCCTTTCGTTTCTGGAGGATGAAATATGGATTCGCCCTCTCGGTGATCCATAATGCGCCCGCCAGTAACACATCTTCGGGACTGACCCACATAATTCTCCTGTTTGTTTTAAGGGAACATTGAACACACAGGGTTGCTGACGGCGACCATCAAACTAGTCCGATCTGGATGTGTGTGATTGTGTCCACAAAGGATTATTAAATTATTAAAACCGCCGATGGAGGCCTGATGTTTTCCTGAGCGATCCTCGACCCTTAAAAATATCGTCTAATGATGGATGTCCGAGCCAAAGTAAGAGCGCAAGCAAGTGTGCTACTATAATTAAACCAGCACGGCACGGATCGGACCGAAACGGCCTGCGACAGGCGATATGTGGCAGTCCAAACACTAAATTTCGTGCACACAAACCTCCTTATGCAACAGCAACGTCTCTGTGTGCAGTACAAAGCTTTTAGATAAATGAGTTTGTTGGAGGTTTCCTCGGCAGCTTGGCTCGGTTTGCTTCGCTGCCGCACGGCGCAGTGCTGGATCAGGCTTTGTTGTCCATGCTCCGTGTCAGGTGCGACTCAGTCAGCCTGTGCCGATGTCGGTTGTTTTGCGGAGAAAACCGCGATACAGCCGATCGAGATGAGCTCTAATCTGGTTATACGATCATCCAGCTGCGACGTCTGTCCGTGTAGTGAAGCGTAAAGACGATACTTCTACAGTTTTACACCGCTGCGGTCCTCTCCTCCTCCTCCGCTGCTGCGGTCGGGACGGCACTCGCAACAGCCGACCCTAAATTTTGGAGTGCGTGCGTATTCTCGCCTTTACGGTAAATGTATTGGAACGGCCCAGCGCGAGCTAACAGGAAGTTAGAGACTTTATTCTGTTACATGTCTCATTGTCTAAAGACAAGTGTTGCAGGATGAAACTCTGTCCTGAAAAGAGGCTGTGATATCTTTATTCCACCCGAGCACACCAAATACGATACAATTTATCAAACTGCGTCTTACTTGACGCAAGGATACACAGGTGACTACGTGCGGTTTTCAAATTAAGGTGTTAACACAGGGAGTGTACAGAAATCATTCATTCACATTTATGGAAATTAGATTCATTGGATTATATTCACAGGAAGCATAAAGCATGTTATCCATGTCCCTTTCAAATTATAACATTCCACTAAATTGTGGGGGATGTTGCTTTATTCTTTGATTTTGGGTTGCAAGAAAAAAAAAAACAATCCTGACAATGACTGAACCCTGACTACACACTTACTTTGGACTGGTGGCACAATGTCTTGCCCCTCCTCCAAAACCCCTCCCCATTGGTCCACTGCGTGTCCTCAGACATGATGTCATATGGTTTATATTATTATTACTATTACTATTATTAAGAGCTTTTATTACCTCTCAGTTAGACTATTGTAATTCTTTGTATGTGGGAGTAGAACAATCGTCTCTTCGTTGTCTGCAGTTAGTCTTCTAACTGGTAAAAGAAAGTGTGATCACATAACACCAGTATTGACCTCTCTCCACTGGCTTCCTGTCCGTTTCAGAGTTACTTTTAAGATTTTATTGCTGGCTTTTAAAGTTTTAAATGGACTGGTGTCACCTTATTTAGCAGAACTCCTGCATCATCATATCCCAGTTAAAGCACTGAGATCGACCAACCAGATGCTCCTGGATGTTCCCGAGATCTTTAACTTTAACTTTTAAATACTCTAAAATGATACAATTATTTGATTTTGGGTCAGTGTGTAGTCAGAGTTGTCCTGATCTCAAATATATCAGTCATTGTCAGGATTTTTTCTTTCTTGCAACCCAAAATCAAAGAATGTCCCTCACAATTTAGTGGGATGTTTTAATTTATAAGGGACACAGATAACATGTTTTATGCTTCCTGTGAATATAATCCAAATAATCTAATTCCACTTTATGTGAATGAACGAATTAATGAATTATGTTTACTGTATATACCGTGTGTTAACACCTTATTTTGAAAACCGGACGTAGTCAATTGTGTCCTTGCACTAAGTGAGGCGCAGTTTGATAAATTGTATTGTATCTGGTGTGCTCGGGTAGAATAAATATGTAATAGCCTCTCTTCAGGACAGAGTTTCATACTGCAACACTTGTCTTTAGAACGTTAGACGTGACAGAATAGAGTGGCTGACTTCCTGTCAGCTCGCTCTGGGCCTTTCAACCGCATTAGCCGTAAAGTTGAGAATACGCGCGCATTCCAAATTTAGGGTCGGCTGTTGGGAGCGACTGCTAGCTTGACCGCAGTCCTCCACTGTAGCGCCGCCGCCGCCGCCGCTGCCGCACGCAAAATAGATCACGTCCACTGTCAACCGCGCGACGTCAGCGGGCAGTAGGTGGAGGCGCGTGAGGAAATGATGAATGATTTAATGATTTAAAACCAGAATAAATGCAGGTTATCCACAGCTGTACAGTAGCATTAATCTTGTGCGTTATGTACGGCTGCGCACTCCAAAAATTCAATCGGTTGTTGTTGTTTGCCTATTGATGAGCAGTAATGGAAAGCCTGCCCACGAGTGTCACTCACGTTATAGAATTTTGAGTGACGTAAGTAAACAGGGCAGCTGGAAACTTTGAGGTGCACCATGCTACATTAAAAGATTTCCTGTTTATGTTTTCATTTTCAAACCAGACCAGAGCCAGACCAACCTGCTATAGGGCCAGGGGCTGAAATAAACTGGGTCCTCCACAGAAACCCATCCCCCCCCCAGCACATTTCGTCCACAAACCAACCAGTATTTCGACAGTGGATGGAATACAACCCTGACCCAAGTTTGCTTTATGTCAGTTTAGTTGTAGACAATTAGTCACCAAAACCATTTTAAACCCCACAGTCAAATATTACTCAAACCAACACAACTTAATTTTAAATTCTAGTAGAAATCTGAAGGTTTCCAAAGTAGGGGTGAGCAATATGGGCCATTTTTAGATGGTTTTTACATAAATCTATTAAAGTTTCTTTATTTGTCAGGTATTTAAATGACTGGATTACCTCGACAAAAACACACATTCCAATTAGTGGGTTAAGCTTGGTGTTTGCATTGTATTACATGAAATTAATGTGTATCTATGACATTCCTAATTCACAAATAGGTGGTCCGTTTTTCTGTGTGTGTGTGTGTGTTGGATGTGTGTACACAAATGGATATGTTTGACTATGTACTGTAGATAGAAATGATACATACTGTATATGCACACTATTATTATTTTACTAGTGGTGGTGGTAGTAGAAAGTAGCAGGTTTTATTCTAGTTTTTTTTTTCTCTGCCATCTTCTTAGTATCCAACTTAACATTATGTACATAACGTTGCTTTAAGTGCAAGCTTGTACATATGAGCT
Source organism: Thunnus maccoyii (assembly GCF_910596095.1). NCBI lineage: Eukaryota > Metazoa > Chordata > Actinopteri > Scombriformes > Scombridae > Thunnus > Thunnus maccoyii. The sequence continues at coordinate 14,855,159 of NC_056534.1, read as the reverse complement.
CTTGAGAAAAGCAGCCATAGGGAATGAGGAAAGGTTTCAGTAGGGGACCTTGATTTTTTTGTATGGGGAATTTGAGATGAAGTCCCCCATGCTGGGAATTATTTTCTTTATTTCAATTTTGCTTTCTCCTGCCTCACTCACACAGTACATATATGTATGTCATGGGTTAAGGTTGAACTATATATGAAATAAAATAAAAAATGGTCAGAAAAGGAGTTTCAAATAAGTTGGTTATTGAAAATGTACTATATCACAATATTCATTTTGCAGTATAACATTACATATACTGTGATAGTGAGTTTATCCTTATTGCCCACTATCATTCTGAATATTCAAGATATGTGTGAAAATGTGTATAAAATCATGCTACAATACTATGAGGAAAGAACAAATACTGTCTGAACACAAACACCATAAGAATGTTACACACCTGTGAAAGAGAGTTTTGTTGGGTTTCCTGCCCTTTGTGGTATTTCAAAAACAGGATATAGGAACAGGGGTTGAGGTGCTTTATTCACTGGTTGACTCAGCGCAACTGAAAGGTGACTTCAGGTGGTTGTTTACAAACTTTTCCCTCCGGTAAACCGCATTGAGTCAAGAGGCTGCACGCTTGCAGGACTGCTAGTTCTTTCTCTGTACATGCTCGGTCAACCCTTACAGTTACTCCAGTATGGTTTCCTCTATGGGTTTGCGCATGAATAGATTTCACTGTGGGTGGGTGGGGGGTGACCTGACATAAATATCAACTCTCAATGACCTTATTTAGTATTTAAATAGTTGTATAAATGTCAGCCTGTGGTATTAGTCTGCGCAAAAGATGAAAAATGTGTCTTTCTCCTGCTTCTGTAGGCCTATTTCCTTACAAAATCAACTAGTTTACAGTAATAATTACAACTATAAGCAGGATACAAACTAAAAACTGCATGTATGGATTATGAAGTATAATGGCAACAGAAAAGTCCATTAACACTTTATATAGTCACTTCACAGTAAGAGGGATATGTCCTCCTTTTTGAGAAACTTGTAAACTGGATTTTCTTCTGGTAGCATCCAGTAAAGATTTCTAGCTTTCTGTTCTAGCTAAACGCCAGCTTAAAGTTGGATATAGTAAGGAAAAATATTTTTTGTCTATGAAAAGTTTTCCTTATCAGCCCTCATGTGCTGAGTGTATCTCAGACATTCAGTTCCATTTCTTAGTTCCTGAATCACATCCCCATTCTTTACATGCAGGTTCAGTTCTTCCTTTGAAAAGGGAAGAAGAACACTGCATGTTCGTCTTTTATGGACTTTACTTTCCCTCTCCGCCCAAGAGAAGCAAAAAAAGACAGTTTGTTTAAACACCAAGAAGTGTTGGTTTATTCTTTGCTTTTTGTAGGATCACTCTTTTTAACCTTCCTAAGAAGACAGTTATACGCAATCATGAAAGGAAGATGAGACAGAAACATAGAAATATAAAAGTTAAGGTTCAACTAAGCTGTAACAGTATCTTAAGAGCAGACTAACGATCTACAACAGCTGCATACGATGCAAACGTCTTGGGTGAAGAGACAATAAATAAACGTTCATTGAACGTCCAAATGATCGATTCAGAACTGTCCGTTTTTAATTTCCTGGAACACTGCAGATAAAGAAATGCAGGATTGTTGAGGAGAACATTGTCTGGATCTTAGATATAATAATGCATTAGATAGATTACACCCTTCAAAAAAAAACAAAAAACAGTTCAAAGGCTGTGCATACTGATAAATAATACACTGACTCATTTGCTATCATTTGCCAGCATCAAGCATCAGAACAATGGAGTTGCAGTTTCTGAAGAACATATAATTAAGGCAAAACTAACAAAACTAATTCTGAGGTCATCTCCATGCTGTGACTCATTTTTAACTCGTTTTCATACTGTAAAATAAACCAGCGACCTTTTAGTGTTTCTGTTCTCAAAAAGGGACTTCTGCACTGTGGAATTTCATCTACTGTTCTGTGGAAATGACTGCTGAGGCGTCATGGGAATAAGCATTTATATTTTAAACATTCCCCAATCAAATTCTTCTGCAAGAATTTCCCTTTTTCATTTTCCCATGCTAGGTATGACTACCAGTCTCTGGGTGTGACTGTACTCCTGTATGTTCTCAAACCCACATGCTTTACATCATCATGGGTACTGTAGTGCCATCCTCTGTCCAAATACAGAACTACAGCTTTTCATAAAAATGGTGCGGCAGTATTGTTCATATCTGTCCAACAGAGGGCAACATACTGTTATCATTTCACTTTGCTTACACTCCAAAAGTATGTGTACACTCAAACACGACACCCTTGTGGTTGTTGGACGTGTCATTCCAAAACCACGAGCATTAATACAGAGTTGCCCCCCTTCTGCTGCAGTAGCAGCCTCCACTCTTCTGGGAAGGCTTTCCACAACATTTTGGAACCTGTCCGGCTGCAGGGATTTGCGTTGAGCTATTTCAAGCAGCTCCGTTCATTTATTTGATTTCACTGTTGTTCATGGTTTGGGCTTTGCACACTCCCTTGCTGACGACTTCAAAGGCAGCTCCCTTGTAGGTTGCGACACACTGGCCGTCCGTGCGTAAATCTGGCTGAACCTGCTCCCACACCTTCTTTTTGGGGTTCAGCTCTTTGTCTGGTTCACCTGCAATAAGGAAGTCAGTTTGATACATTAGAACCTCCTCTGTTCTTAAGTAAATATCAACATATGCAGGATTTATGGATCAAGGCCAGATACTATAACTTTTTCTTGGTGTCCTCACATAACCTACTTAAACACCAAAGCTGTGGGTAGTAATATGTTGCTGTAATAGCTTCCAATCTTCTGGAAAGGCTTTTCACAAGATTATGGAAAACTGGCTGCAGGGATTTGCTCCCATTCAGCTGCAGGAGATCAGTGAGGTCGGCGGTGAGGTTTGGCAATAAAGTCTGGCTCACAATTGGCATTCCAAATCATCACAAAGGTGTTTGATGGGATTGAGGAAAGACCTTTTCTTTATGGGTCTTGTTTTGTACACAGGGGGCATTGTCTTTTTTTTAAACAGGAAATGGCTTGTGTGATGTGATGTGTGATGAACACCTGGTGTAAACAGAATAAACTGACGCAAGCAGAGACATGTCATGAACTTGTATCATCCATCTGCACCCGTCTCAGGCTTTGAAAATGTTGCAAAACAAAAAGTTTTGGTCATAGCACTGCCTCCTCTATGCATCCAGGGATGCTCACAATTAGCATAATGGCAGCCCGCCAGTGTACTTTGTCATTTCATGTTGTATTCTGATTGGTTGGTTTGTGGCTTGTAGCAGCAGTTACTTTGACTTGATTGCCATTGATTGACGCTTGCCGCCTTTGGTTGGGTCACAGTGTGATATGGGACCACCATTTCTGATTGACAGATTTCTGTCGCAACTGTCAAGTTTTATCTGGGACAGTCCAAAATCACACAGTGTAAAAGGGCATCAAGGGGCCATGCAAGTGGAATTTTGGAAATTTCAAAGAAAGAAAAAGTTCCTTTAGTAGGCTCAACTCAGCGACAATCATTGACAACGCACTTATTGGTGAGTATCCCTTGTGTCCGGTTAAATGGAAAATGTTGTAACAGTTTTATGCTAATGATTAATCTGTGTTTGGAGGTAGAGTATTCAGGTAATAGTACCTGGAAAGCCCTGGAAAGTGACTCTGTCCCCTGGAGCTGCTCCACTTGGAGGATCAAGGATTTCGACTTTGTCTGGTGAGCTGGCACACATGACCATAGCCTGGGACTCAACTCCTCCAATCTTGACTGGCTTCATGTTGCATAGCAGAACTGCCATGCGGTTCTGCATCTGCATGGGGGACAGAAGATAAAATACATTTTTTTTACAACCAAAATAATAGAGAAGACAAACTAATTATACCCAATTTACATTAAGGAAAAAAATAACCTTCAATTGATGTGGTCAGTTTGGGTACATGAAAAATTCATTATCCAATATGAACAATAAAGCCAATTCTAATCCCTTAATTTAAAATTACTGTCCGAGGGTCTGTGGTTTGTTTGCCTTTTAAATGTGTCGCAAAACAGAAGCCCAGAGGGAGAAGAAGAAATCCAGCATTTCATGAGATGATGTATGCCAGATCTTAGTAAATAGTAATAACAACCCTTGAAGCTCATCCTTTTATGATTACACTGTATATGTTTGTTGTAAGACTCTAAAATCACTCATGTTGTCATTGTTGATTGTTTTGGTGGTAAAGTATTATTACTCTTCATGTTTCATCTCTAGGCAGTGACAATATTTACAGAACAGACTGTTTAACATAGCAATATTTTATGTGTGCTGTAAACACTGTTACTCTCTATTATCAGGGTAGTAGTATTTCTAAACGGTGCCTAATATTTATCCTTCTATAATAGGCAGTTATAGAGTATTTCCATAAAACACATTATGTATTTCCTTCTAGCTTGACAGAAATTAATAACGGCTCATATAAAAAGAAAGTCAAATAAGAATTTCATTTTAGATTTATAGGCGCTTTAGGTCAGGACTCTGTACTGTCAAGTCAAATTTTCCACACTAAACTTTAAAACCGTTTCTTTGTGGGCTTTCCTTTGTGAAAGGGGGTCATCGTCATGTTGAAACAGGAAAGGATCTTCGCCAAACTGTTGCTGCAAAGCTGGAGGCACACAGTTGTCTAAAATTCAGACAGGAAATCTTAATATTACAGCATACAATGATAAATATGTGTTCTGTAACATTAAGATTTATTGTAATTGGAATTAAGGGGCACAAACCAGACAAAAGGCAGCAGTAACAAGAGGGGTCTGCTTTGTATTTCCAGCTGCAGTCACAAAGCACTTATTAAGGCTGTACTACTATATGTCATAACTGTAACACTGTCAGCAGTTTAATAAGCTGATTTCTTATATTTGTCTTTGTGCATAGAGAGGTTGCCCCTTTTCCAAACATTTTCCTAAGGTTTTACAGCTTTTATGGCAAAATCTTACAAGGTTGTGCAGGCATACGTTTCTATTTAAATGATTCACTATATGGCTTTTTTTCCTAGTTTTGGAGTAAGCCCCCTTGTTACATTAAGGGGTATATTACTGCAACAGCATACAATGATATTTTAATCAACAGTGTGCTTCCAACTTTGTGGCAACAGGTGCGGAGAAGGCTTTTTCCTATTTTATCATGTAATTCCCTGTGTACAAAAGAGCCTGCCTGCACGGAGCACTGACCTCAATCCCACTGGACCCCTTTGGGATGAACTGGAATCCTGACAGTGAGTCGGGCCTAAAATCAGAGCTGGAGCTCACTAAAGCTCTGGAGGCTGAATGGGAGAAAATCCTTACAGGCTGGTTCCAAAATTTAATAGAAAGCCTTCCCAAAAGAGAGGAGGCTGTTATAGCAGCATATTAATACTCATGGTCTTGAAATGAGATGGTCAACATTCACATATGGGTGCAATGTTCAGCTGTCCCCATGTTTGGCCGTGTGTACACTGTCTATGTACAGTAATATAAACAGGCTCCCTTATCTCCTTTACATGTACGAAGAGATAAACTCAGAAATACACTCGACCATTAAATTGGTGATTAATTTAGATGAAAATACCACATTTAACTTTGTTTGCTTCAGGAACAAATAAAAAATTAATGAAAAAGCAAAGCGAACAGCAGTTTAGTCAGACACAAGGAACTAATCATTTATAGGTTATTGAAGCTAAATTTGTAAGAAAAGTCTGAGAATGACCAACAAAAAAGTTGAGTCACTTTAAATTGACTTACAAATCCTTATACATACATACATACATACATACATACATACATATATATATATATATATATACACACATATATAAACACACACAAGCATACAACACTGTAGAGCTGAAACAAAAGGAAAATGAATCTGCAACAATTGTGATAGTTGATTAATTGTTTGAGTCAAACATTTGCTTGTACCAACCTCCAAAACGTTTATCAAACATCATTATGGTGTTAGTCGGACAAAACAAGCAATCTGAAGACGCACCTTGGCTTTAAGAAATTGTGGACGGATATTTTTCACATTTTCTAGGGAATATAAGGGAACTGGTTTCTAACAGTAAAGTTGTTTTTTTTTCCATCCCACCTTATAAACACAGTAGCAATACGACACACGTGAAATCAATAAATGTTTATGAACCCGTACACACACATTCTTATAAGCTTGCCAAGTTTAACAATTACAAGTTCTGCAACCTAACTTCTGTTAATTATAAGAGCTGAAACGATTAATCGACTGACAGAAAATTAATCTGCAAATATTTTGATGATCCATTAACTGTCACTTTTCAAGCCATATATTTGCTAGTACCTGCTTCTTAAATATGAGTATTTTCTGCTTTTATTCTTTTTCTATCATTGTTTATGGAACAGATTTGGGTTTTGGACTATTAGTTTGACAAAATAAGCAGTTTGGATATGTCATCTTGGCATCTGGGAAATTGCAATGATCATTGTTCATAATTTTCAGGCAAAACAATCATAAAGATTGTTCATCTAAAATAATTGTTAGCTGAAGTCCTATTAATCATATCTAAAAACCAAATTATTTTCCAGAAACTCCTTAATCCCATTACACAAATGACAAGAGTAATACTGTACCTGGTCTACGGGTACATGCTTGACCAGTTCGCTGACCACCGTCCTTGGAGAAGCCTCTCCAACATCGACCTCCTCCATGTACAGACTGTCAGTCTCTGGAAGCTGCAGGGCTTTGATTATACGTCCAACACGCAGGTCCAGACGAGACACGTCCACTTGGGCTTCATCTTGGCTGACGGCTGCCTGCTTCTTCTCTGCTTTCTCTCTTCCTGGCAAAGAAAGGCTAATGCTGTTATACTTCTCATGTACAGAAACACACTGTGGATTGAGCCTCAACATAATTTGTCATTGTTGCATTTTTTTGCTTTTAATTATGCTCTACGTAAATGAATGTACAATTATTGGGGAAAAATCAATTATTGGGGAGGGGATTGTTGAAGAGAGGCCTCTGTGAGAGTTTTCTATAATACTAGATGTACATATTATATGTAATGCTGCTTCCAACTTTGCATCAACAGTTTTCTTACAGCCTTTTCTGTTTCAACCTGACATTGCCCATGTGTGCACAAAGCAAGGACCATTAGAGACGTTTTTTCTCAGTTTAATGGGGAAGTCCTTGACTTGACTGGCCTGCACAGAGCTCTGACCTCAACTCTAACAGCCAACAGCTTTGATTTGGAATGCCGACTGCGAGCCAGGCCATATTGCCCAAAATCAGTGTCTGACCTCATAAATGCTTTTTTTGGCTGAAGGGAAGCAAATCATCACAACCAGGCTCCAAAATCCTGTGGAAAGCTTTCCCAGAAGAGTGGAGGCAGCATATTAACGCTCATGGTTTTGGAGTGAAACTGAGTTTTCTGTAGATATACAGGAAAGCAAGGAGTGAAAGAAATGTTTGTCTTTCTCCTAGTTTTTCTAGTTATTCTCGCCGTAGCCCATGGTATGGATTCATTTATAGCCATTGGGGGTATCGTGAGGGTACACAGTTGTAATTGTGTCATTTCCGCAACTAACGGTGTCTGATATTTCTGCTTGAACTTGAGTGCAAATTGCTCATCAAAACCTCGTTCATGCTTATGGGAAAATATGAGCACTGCTTGGCAAAATCACCTTGGGAAACCTTGGAAAATGAAACAATTGTGTCCAAAAAGTTAAAACTCAAAAAAAACCCCGAACCACCTTAGATCTTGTGTAGAGCTGAAACAACTAATTGCTTAGCTGAAAAATAATCAAACTATTTTGGTAATCGATTAATCATTTAAGTCATTTTTTCAAGCAAAAATGACAAACATTACATGTTTCCATCTTCTTAAATGTGAAGCTTTGCTGCTTTTCTTTGTCCTATGTGATAATAAATTGAATCTCTTTGGATTTTAAACTGTTGGTCGGACAAAAACAATCTGAAGAAGTCACCTCGGGTTTTAAGAAATCGTGATCACTAGGTGCAGGCCTAGTCTTGTGTAAGTCAGTTTCTCCTTCATATTGTGTTTTCTGTGCCCCATTGTTGTGGTTAAAGCGTGGGTTAAGTTGCATCACAGAGATGACTGAGTGGGGTTATTGGTTAAGGTTGGGTTGAGGTTAAGGTGAGGGGAAACACACATTCTTGGAGAAAAAAAATACTTTAAACACACCACTGGCTATGAAATTTTAATGCCAAGCAGACAATGTGGGCAACTGGCCTAAAAGTCACATGTTCACTGCATGTCAGTAGGTTATGATACCAATAAAGAACAAAATATATCAACAAAGGACGGTTCTGTATATTAGCTCATGTTGTGCCCTGACCCTGGTTTACAGAGAGGCTCTATGTCAAAATCTAATTTTAAGACTACTATTTTTGTTTATAGTATGCTCACATGTTATAGGTTCATACATTTGAGGTCCAGACTACATCAAACTGACAAACAGAAACCTTTGTGTGAGATAATATTATTCCCATATTAGAGTACTGGTTGGTACATTCACAATGCACAGAGGTAGGCTGGGGTTTTTTTTGTCCTGGATCCTCCTGACAGGTTTATACGGCTGTAACAAGCAACATCAAATTAAAAGTCAAGATTAAAAGAACATTCTTGACCTTGACACACACAAAATATGCACACACAGTTGACTGAGTTGATTTGAGATGAGAAAAGACCGGAGCACACTGATGGATTTGCAGCCTTTAATTGTGCAAACGGACCAGTGTTTCACCACTACTGTGTCTTCATCAGAGTCAAAACAGCTAAACTGAGTCGATGTTTCTGGAGTTAAGCTTAGATGTAGATCTTCATATTTTACATGTGCTGATGAAAATTGTGTGTTTCAATCTAAAACTCCAGATCAGATACTGACTGGATCTTGTGGTGAGATTGTTTTTGTCACTCAGTGTCTCCAAAGTGATCTTTCAATTTCAACTTTTAAAATCAACATTAACAAGAATTTTCCTGCCTAGTGTCCATAAAATGCCTCTTTCCTTTGGAAAAGCACGGTGTTGTTGAACTGTCTTGCTGCCAGAAAATAGGGGCAACATTTTAAACAATAGTGTGTTTCCAACTTTGTGACAACAGTTGAGGAAAGACTCTTTCCTGTTTCAACATGTCAAAACCTCTGTGCACAAAACCGGGTCTATAAAAATAACTTCAATTCAATCTCATTAAACACCTTTGTGATGAACTGGAACACTGACTGCGAGCCAGTGACCAAACCTCACCACTGATATTATTAAAGGGCGGGTGCACAATTTTTCAAGTCTGTCTTAAAACAACAGTAAAGTGCCCAAATAAACATTGAAATAGGTTTTTCTTCCTCAAAATCATTCCTCCTGTTCATGCTGACCATTAGATGATCCCTTCGTAATGCACTTACAATGTAAGTGATGGGGGCCAAAATCCACAGTTCTCCTTCTGTGCAAAAATGTATTTAAAAGTTTATCTGAAGCTGATATGAAGCTTCAGCGTCCAAATTAATCAAATCAAGTGGATATCTTTTAACATTACAGTCTTTTTAGTGCCAAAGTCCCTATTTTTGTTACTATTCTTCCACCGCAGCTCAACAGGGAAACACAAAGAGGGAATTTGATGCTAAAAAGTCTGTAAATGTAGCAGATATCCACTGTTATATGATATGACTAACTCTGACTGCTGAAGCCTCATATAAGCTCCAGATAAACTTTTACATGCATTTTTGCACAAAATGTGTGGACACACTGTGAATTTTGGCCCCCCATCATTGAAAATACATTTGAATGGGATCTTTTAATAGCCAGTATGAACAGGAGGAATGATTACAGAGAGGAAAACCTCTTTCAGTGTTTATATGTACACGTGACTTATGTTTTAAGACAGACTTTAAAAACTGTAAACCTGTCCTTTAATAGTCTCGTGGTTGAATGGGAGCAAATTAAGTCCCAAAATCCAGTGGAAAGCCTTTCCAGAGGGGTTGGAGGCTGTTACAGCAGTAACTTGGAGGGGAGAGCACCAAGAAAAAGATGCAAAGCAATCACATAGAGGTGTAACGTTGGTGCATGTCTCAAACTACACCCATATGTGATTGGAGCTCTCATTCCCAAACCATCTGAACCCACCTGCAGGCTTGTTGTACGTGGATACTCGGCCGCGGAAACCCATCTCACGCAGCTCCCGGCGGACGGTCCTGGAGCTGACGTCGGCTCCAGACGCGCTCTGAAACTCGGTAGTGAGAGCATCTACCGAGGGCAAACACTTCTCCACCGCGATCTGCTCCAGCACTTGACGGTCCTCCTCTTTCAGCTTGTGTGGTCGGCCGCTCCGGGGCAGAGCCGTCGTTATTCCTCCGCGTTTCCACTTCAAGATAACGGAGCTCACAGTGGACCGCGGCAGGTTTAACAGGGCTGAAATCTCACGGACCGACTTTTTGCACAGGTGGCATCCTACGACAGTACCACGCTGAAAATCACTGAGCTCCTCGCCGCGACCCATTCTCTCGCATATGTTTGGAGAGGTTGCATCTTCCATCGATCCTTGTGCTCCAATCTTCCTCCTGTTCTTCCTCGTATTTGGTTTCTGGCGGTTTAAACGCTGCCGGGTACATTGCTGCCCTCCACAGGATTTAAAATACATTACTGCAATCACGATACCTGTAGTCTATGTAGGAACACATAACTGCCTTTGCAATCAGCAGAGGTGGAGAATAAATACATTTACTCAAGTACTATACTTAAGTACAATGTTGAGGTACTTGTACTTTACTCGAGTATTTCAATTTTAAGGCTCTTTATACTTCCACTCCACCACATTTCAGAGGGAAATATTGTACTTTCTACTCCACTACATTTATTTGACAGCTTTAGTTACTTTTCAGATGAAGATTTGACACAATGGATAATAAAACAAGCTTTTAAAATACAACACATTGTTAAAAATGAAAGCAGTGTTTTCCAACCTTTTTGGCTTTTGACATCTTACAAAAAGCAGTGTGTAGTTGGGGTCACATTTCAGATGTCTATGAGTTGTTAACAGCTCCACCAAATAGTGATTTTTCCCTCTAAACTTCTCACATGGTTTCATTTCAATAAATGTTCAAATGATCCAATATTTCACCAAAAATCAAAGATTAGAGAAAAAGTCCAAAAACTGAAAACTGATTTGTGTATCTGAATTTTGTTTTTTTCTTCCTTCCTCGCCCATTAATCATTTCATGACACCTCAGATTTATCTGGTGACCCTTTGGAGGGGCCCGACCCCTAGGTAAGGAACCACTGGACTAAACTAGCTAACTGTATATAAAGTAGTTCAAACTAATTCCACCTCCAGCAGCTACAACAGTAACATGCTGCTTACACACGGATGCTTCAGTATTAATAATCTAATGATGTCATATATAATAATATATCAGTCAGAGGAATGAAACGAGTACTTTTACTGCAATACTTTAACTACATTTTGCTGCTGATACTTATGTACTTTTACTGAAATAGGATATTTCATGCAGTCATTTTACCTGTGATGGAGTATTTTTACATTGCTGCATTGGTATTTTTACTTTCAAAAAAGGAACTGAAAACTTCTTCACCCAACATCAGTTCTTTTACTGTTTTAACAGAAAAAGAAAACCTTAGATCTTCATATAGTTTAAAAAAACATGTTGAACTTTCTTTCAAAAACAACATAAAATCATCTGTATAAAACATAGAGGAAATGATCAGTGGTCGAAGAAGTATTCAGATTCATACTGTGGTCTAAAACACTCCATTACAAGTAAAAGTCCTGAATTCAAAAGGTTACTTAAGTAAAAGTATGGTAGTATATCATATAGCATGTGTATCATGTTTTTTAATGGTAATAATAATAATAAACTATTTACATAGCACCTTTCACACAAAGTGCATTACAAATTAATAAACAAAGAAAAGAACAAGGCAAGGCAAGTTTATTTGAATAGCACATTTTCAACAAGGCAAATCAAAGTGTTACATAAAAGGCATCAAGACAGAATGTCAAAACAACACAAGGCAATATAAAAAGACATTTAAATACAATTAAAAATGTTAAATTGGAAATAAAAATAAGCTAAAATAGAATAAGGCAGACAAAACAAAATAAAAGTTACAGTGCAATGTAAGAAATGAATCAAAAACCTTTGTTTTTTTGATTAAATCAAAGGCAGCAGCAAACAGAAAAGTCTTCCGCTGTTAAATGAACTGACAGTTGCAGAAGATCTGCAGTGTTCTGGGAGTTTGTTCCAGATATGTTGAGCATAAACACTGAACGCTGTTTCTCCATGTTTAGTTTTTGCCTCTGAGAACAGGAAGCAGACCTGAGAGGTCTGGATGGTTCATAATGTAGCAGCAGATCATAAATGTATTTTGGCCCTAAACCATTCAGTGCTTTATAATCCAACAGTAGTATTTTAAAATCAATTCTTTGACAGACAGGAAGCCAGTGTAAAGATCTGAGAACTGGAGTGATATGATCCATTTTCTTGGTCTTAGTGAGGACTCAAGCAGCAGCGTTCTGAATCAGCTGCAGCTGTCTGATCAATTTTTTTAGGGAGACCTGTGAAGACAGCATTACAGTAGTTGAGTCTACTGAAGATAAACGCATGGACAAGTTTTTCCAAATTCTGCTGAGACTTAAGTCCTTTAATTGTTGATATATTCTTATGATGATAGTAAGCTGACTCTGTAATTGTCTTAATGTGGCTGCTGAAATTCAGGTCTGAGTCCATGACTACACCATGATTTCTGGCCTGGTTTGTGGTTTTTAACATTATTGATTAAAGCCGAGTGCTAACTTTTAATTGTTCTTCCTTTGCTCCAAAAACAATTACTTCAGTTTTATCTTTCTTAAATTGAAGAAAATTCTGAAACATCCAGTCACTGATTTGTTCAATGCACTTACAGAAGAGGCCCCAGAATGGAGCCTTGGGGAACTCCGCATGTAATTTTTGTCCACTCAGATATGTAATTACCTATAGACACAAAGTAGTCCTTGTCCTTTAAATAGCATTCAAACCAGTTTAGTACTGTGCCAGAAAGTCCCACCCAGTTTCTCAGTTGGTCTAGTAATATGTTGTGGTCAACTGTGTCGAATGCAGCAGAGATCCAGTAATATTAATACTGAAATTCTGCCACTGTCTGTGTTTAAGTGGATGTCACTGAAGACCTTAACAAGAGCAGTCTCAGTGCTGTGGTGTGGTCGAAATCCTTTGGAAGACACCTAAACAATTGTTTAGTCCCAACAAATTGTTCAGTTGTTGACAAACAGCTTTTTCAATGATTTTACTTAAAAACGGGAGGTTTGATATGGGCCTATAGTTCCTCATTAGTGATGTGTCTAGATTGCTCTATTTTCAGAGTGGTTTGATGACTGCAGTTTTCAAGGCCTGTGGGAAGAAACCCAAAAGAAGAGACGTGTGGACACTTTGTAGAAGATCTGAGGCCATGCAATTAAAAACATTTTTGAAAAAGCCGGCAGGCAGAATATCAAGGCAGCAGGAGGAGGATTTCAGATGTTGTATAATGTCCTTCAAGTTTTTGTGGTTGATTGGATTAAATTGTGTCATGCTATTTGAATTGATTTTAAGTGGACACAGGGACAACACGTACCCTGCACCTGATATGGAAGCACTGATTGCTTGTCTAATTTTCTGAATTTTGTCAGTGAAGAAGGCAATAAATTCATCGCAGGCCCTGATGGATAGAAACTCAGGGGCAACTGACACATGTGGGTTTGTTAGCCTGTTGACAGTAGCAAACAAGGCACGTGCATTATTATTGTTTTTGGCGATGATGTCAGAGAACAAGGACTGCAACAGACAATTTAAACAACAGTTCGAATATTAAAATATATTATTTTATGTAAAATCTTCACTGAAAAATAAATAGTAACTATAAGTGGCAAATAAACGTAGTGGAGTAAAATTTACAACAATTTTCTCTGAAATGTAGCAGAGTAGAAATACAACCTAGCGTAAAATGGAAATACTCAAGTAAAGTACAAGTACCTCTTTCTACTGAAGTACAGTACTTGAGTAAATGTACTTAATTGCATTCAACCACTGGAAGTGATCCAAGCAGCTGTAACTTATAAAAATTAATATGAAAAAAATAAAGTTGAATAATTCAAATCATTTTCAAAAGCTGAAAATCAAATATCTACATTTATGTATAAAGAATTAAACTGTTATTACATCGTTGCTACATAAATGTTCCAATTCTTTGTTTTCTATTAAAGTCACATTTAATCATCCCTCTTCTCAGTCAAAATAATGTCAACATGTTTTTAATGTGTTGTTAATAGTTATAAGGAAGGGAAAAAAAGGTATTTGAAAAATATCAGAATTGCTCCTTTTCATCTCAGCTGGCTAGGGTGGGTTAGTGGTGCACTTTTTTCCTGGTGATGTTTCTTAGGTGGCTTGTTCAACAAGCTAAGGTCCAGGACAAGACATGTTCATGTTTGTAAGTAAGATAAGAAGGAGACTTCAGCAGGAAAGCTAATGTGGTTAATGTTGTTGTTCAGTTGAGTCTGTGGCTCTTGTTTTGTGTAGCAGGATGCTATCAGGCTCAGTGTAACCGTCTTCTCCAGCTATGATAACATGCCACTAAGGCTGCAACTAACAATTATTTTCATTTTTGGTATTCTGTCAATTATTTTCTCAAGTAATTGATTCTTGTTTGGTCCATAAAATGTCAGAAAATGGTGAAAAATGTCAATACCTGTCATTTTTCACTATTTTTCTGACATTTTATAGACACAAGAATTAGACCAGAAAATAATGGGTAGATGATAATAATTAATTAAATTAATCTTCCACCAGTCCAGCAGCTCGTTTGAGTTTCTTTTTGTGGGCAAACATGAAGTTTTACTGACAGCTACTTCCCCCTGACCACCTGATAATATCTTTGTTTTTCTTTTTTTTTTTTTTTTTTATAAATGATAAAGTTCTTCCCCACCCCTCATCCCATTCTCTAATACAACTTCTCAATCTAGGCTCTGAGAGGGCCTCAAAGCCTCTTTCAACAGCCCCCGCACTTCCTCTCCAGTAATTTCCATGATATCCAAAAACGTTCTTGCTGCATCAACATCTCTATCCTCTTGGATTTCCTTTCTGCCTCAGCAGCACAGTTAATCACCATGGCCAGGAGAACTTAATCTCGCCTTTACAAAAAACATATTATTATGCTTCCTATCTTATTTGTTCTCCCTTACTTCTTGAATCTTTTCATTCCTAGCTGCTTCCTCCTGGCTTAGCCCTCTCTTGGACCTGATCCTCATGATTTCCATCTCTTTCTTTCTCTTTGAACAGTCTGCGTGCCATGCCTCATGACTCCCCCCACACTGATTACACTTGGGTTCTTTTTCACAGTTTCTGCCGCTGCATTTCTCATCTCCACATTTACCACATATCCCCAAATCATGTCTACACACAAGTGAGCTGTGCCCAAATTTCCAACAACATCTACACTGAATGGGTTTGGCAACAAAAGGCCTTACTGAGTAACTCATATGATCTAAGATTACTTTGTCAGGCAGGATGTCTGATTCCAAATGTGACATAATAAATATTGTTGCACAACTTTCTCTGTCACTCAGCTCTGAGGGGCAGAGCCTCCATGAAGCACCTGCAGAGAGATGCAGTCAGACTGACTCCATGTCTCCTTGCTGCTCAGGTGACCTGGAAATCATTCCTATGGAGGCCTGAATGAGGATACATAGAGGACTGTGGACTGTTCCCATCACTTGCATTGTAAGTGCATCATGAAGGGATCTTCTAATGGTTAGTATGAACAGGAGGAATAATTACAGCAAGAGAAACATGTTTCAATGTTCATTTGGGCTCCTGACTTATTTTAAGACACACTTGAAAAATTGTGAGCACTTCCTTTAACCCCTGCAGACTGACAGCTGATCAGCTGTGCTGTAATCAAGACCACTGAAGTAAAGTCCAAAAAATGAAAAAACAAAAAAAATACTGCCTTTTTCCAGAGAAGGCTCTTTTGATGTTGGTACATATTCAGGTTTCATGATAGGAAACGTGAAGAAAAAAAAGAAAGGTCAGTACCTACACTAGGATAAGCTCCCCAATGCCGGCTGCCCTCACAGCCTCTCCAATGAGAACCTGTAAAGCAGCATCAGCTGCTTCTTGTTTCCTGTCTTTTTTTTGATGCACAGACTGGAGGGAACCAGCATCCACCCAGCTTGGCCTGGTAGGTGAACCTAAGCAGGAGGGACAAAGAGAAAGGCAATCAGAGGAGGATAGAACAGGGTTTCCAAACTAACCTCAAGATCCAAGTTATTTTCAATGACTTTCAGTGTTTTCATTTGAGAAATTCTGGGACTCAAAATAAGTAACAAGTCCAAATAAATCACCACGGAGGTCTCATTTTGTATTCATGATCTTGTCAAGTAAGGAAACCATGGTTATTATAAAATAATTTCCAATGCTTTCTGTAGCCTGTGAAGTGTTACTTCAACAAGAGAAATCAAAATAAATGAGGCAGAAAGGCCAAATACAACAAGAACAGATATTTCCAGGACCAGGGAGACCCTGACAGCAAGATATTTTTATCCAGTGTGTAAATATGTATATGTCTGTGTGTCTGGAGCTGCTCACACACTTAGGCTCATGTGGTGGCCCAGACTGAACCACCAGGCAGATCTCAGCAGCAAAGCCCTGGACTCTGGCATACTGCTGAAGAACCGATACTGCATTGTTGTTAAGGTGGTTGATGAGGTCCCCAACTCTTGCCTCATGGGCTGCTCGCAACTTATCTGCTATAAAAGGGAGCAAAGAGGGGCATGAAGTCCCAGAACCAGCGGCATCACTGTCACTGGAAGAAACCAGGGGCAACTGGGAATCTAACTCCTCACCTTGTTGAACTGCTGTTTCCCATCAGCCATTAATTCTTTGACGGCCACCTCTGCTGCCAGCTGGCGGGCTGCCTTTGTGCTCAGAGCCGAGGCCTCTGCAAACAAACTTTTTCCGACCTTCACCCTGTATATGAACCTAAAAACAAGACAGAGAGAGTGAAAAGGGTTGAAAATGTTTCTGGTTTGAATCTGAGACCAAGCATGATGTCACACTTTGATGAGATACCAGTTGCTGATCTCTCACATTTACATAAAGGAGGAGATGCAACAGTGTGAAAGTGAGAAAAACAAGTTTGTACCTTATCTCCTATCCAGCTGACTGCCTAAAGGGATGGATTAAAAACATAAAGAGCGGTAAGGAGTGGAGGGACACAGACAGTATTGTGTCTTTGTCAGCTGACATTGAACAGAAATAGCTATCAACTCCTTTCCTGAGGAGAAATATACGACCACAGAGGAATCTAAGAATACGGGGTGGGGGTGAACAACATCCAAAAGGACAGATTCAGGAGGGGTTGAAGTATTCAGTACCTTGGGTCATGTGGTGGGCCTACTTGGCCAGTGATGATGAATTCGATGGGGTTCCCGTTGTGCTGGCTGTACTCCATCAGGACAGACACCAGATTTTTCCCACCAGGCAGAGACCGGGACAGTGGCTGGCGAGGTCCCTCCACCATCTCCACCATACAGGGGCCACCTTCAGCTGGCCCCTGATAGACAGCGGAGGATAAAGAAATACAATACATGTTCTCTTTTTTGGCTAACTCAGTCTATAACTTAAAAATCTACTCTAAAAATGTTGGTCTCTATGGTTAAACTTAAGTTTAGAGTACCTGCTCTGGTGAAATAAATGTAGCTCTCCCTGTTAAGGATGTGCAGAGGGCCCAGTATTTGTATTTGTATCTGTATTTGAGGCTGCAAAATTATTTGTATGTGTATTCAAGTAAAAGTGGAAAGAGGTTTAAAAATCCTGTTTTTATTTTTATTACGCTTTTAATTTAGAAAATTAAAGTGTTACAATAAGTACGAAGGAGGTCCCCACACTGGGTCTTGAACTGGAGTCTCCCAGATTATAGATGATTGCACTGATTACTGAGCTAAAACTTACTCATTGTGACCTCTTCCTCTGCCTATTTATACACCCATAACACAGAGACAGCACAGCATGCAACATCCAGAGCAGAACTTCAAAGGTGATTATTGCTTTGCACTTCTCATTTATTGCCTATTTTTTACAACCTGATTTTGTGGAAAGGAGAAGGGGAACAACAGGTTATGGAGAGTCAGTTGGGAGAACTTTGCATGTGTCAGTAGCTCAGCTTTATCTCTGGGGAACACTCCCAACTCCAGGAGTGATGTCCAAATTAGGAAATGTGCGTCATGTAGGAGGTGGATGTGACTCCCCTCATTGAGACCTGCTGATAGACGTAAC
Source organism: Thunnus maccoyii (assembly GCF_910596095.1). Classification (NCBI taxonomy): domain Eukaryota; kingdom Metazoa; phylum Chordata; class Actinopteri; order Scombriformes; family Scombridae; genus Thunnus; species Thunnus maccoyii. The sequence continues at coordinate 14,836,818 of NC_056534.1, read as the reverse complement.
AGCGGAGCAGAGGAGAGAGACTGAGATAGTGATGTAACCGATCTGCGAGCTGGTATTTGACATGTTTTTTTTCTTCTTCCTGAAAACAAATAATTTTTAATATATTTGTATGAAACAAATATTCGTAGAAAACCCCACTATTTGTGCTTTGCCGAATAACGTATTTGTATTTGGGCACACCCCTATTCACATGTAAAGTGCCTGACCAACCCCAGGTGATTGTTTAAGCATACTGTCATTAACCTTGACTGGGCAATCTTTAGATACTGATAGCGGCTTATTTTCACACATTCAAACACACTGGATTTTGAGAGTATATCCATTGGTCCATACTGGCAGTATTTCCTTTGTCCCTGGTGCTCGCACCTCCCTGCATCTCTCTGATGATACTGTGCAGGGTAGCTGCAGCAGCGTCCTTCTTTGCAACTTTTTGACTGGAAGTTTCTGCGACAGGAAAAAGTCTCCTGCTTGCATACAGAATCTGACAGAGGGAGAGAAAATATATAAATGAGACACCGATCTGTCGATAGACGATTCATATAGCAGCTACTGTTTTGCACACAAGCAAAGTAATTTTCATTATTGATTGTAGGCCTCATGTCTTCATTAAGGCGGATTTATTTATCAGAGTTTGAATCAATACATTTGTCAGCAGGTGCTTTACAGAGAATAACAAACATGGGTGGAAAAACAAACAAAAAAGGATACACATTATGAAGTGAAACAACAGACAGCACTTCACAGACTTCAGTCTTGAAGTGCTGTCTGGCTAAACTTTCAACATTTCAGCATGAATACACAGACTATGTTCACAAATGAATTTGCGTTACCCCTTGCATCAATTAAAACTTTACAGATTATGTGACTAAACTTGGGTCATAGAAGGGTCCTGACTGGTTGAGGAGAAGGAAGTCACAGTTCTGGTCCGGATACTGGATATACTCGATAAGAATACATTTTAGAGGTGAACAAATGTAGCCGGAAAATATTAAAAACACACCCTTACTTCAATGTGTTATCTCAGGATCACAACAAAACAAAGTCTCAATATGACTTGCTAGCTTAGTAAGTCAGAATAAATGCATGTACACACGTGAAACTGTTTGCCGCAGCAGCTTTAAGCTGCTATGTTAGCAGGCAGCTATATATCTAGGTCAGTGTTTTTCAATCCTGGTCCTGGGGCAGCCCTGCTCTGCATATTTTAGATGTTTCCCTGTTTCAACACGCCTCACTCAAATGATCAGCTTGTCATCAAGTTCTGCAGAAGCCTGATGACAACCCATTCACAGGGCAGGACCAGGATTTAAAAAAACACTGATTTAAGTCATTACAAATGGCAAAAACATGAAACACAAGTTGTGCCACATTACTAGTCATGTTAAAAGGAGTTAACGTTGTCTGAAGAAAAGATAACTTTGGACTCATTTAAAAACAGTCACAGTGTACTCATCTTGTCCTCAGCTGTTGTGTCTGATGGTGGACAAGCTGTTACAGATGCAGGAGTCATATGACATGCTATGATTTGGCAGCATGGAAGTGGCAGGGCTGAGTATTTGTAGAGGTCGTGATTATGGAACGAGTAGCAGCTGGTGGGGCTCTGCTCTGACTCTAGCATACCTGTCCCCACTCGCACTATCACACACACACACACACACACACACAAGGAGAGAGAGTGAGCGCTGGGAGAGTGGCGGCAGGTTAGGGAGACACAGGATAGGAAGTAGAGGGCGTGGCAGGTAACGTCGCAGGAGCAGATGACACACATGCTTTTTAACTGAGCTTTTAAATAAAACAAACAGGTTTATCAAAGTTGAAAAAACCTGATTCAAATTTATTATAAGTCACAATCATAGACATTCCTACACGTGCATCATGGTACAAGAAAAGGACAGCGGCACTCCTAATCATACAAGTCTTTTATATTACAAAATAGCAATGCTGATATTTCTGCTGGGTATAGTGTGCAATATATTGATACTCCCCCCACCTCACATACACAACAGTACAGATAAAAGATCACAAGAACATTATACAATAAGCAACACGTGGGTCATGTGCCATGTTCAATACTGTAGCCCTCATTCTTAAAAGCTGTACATAAAAAAAGACTTTCTCAAGCCGTTCCCCATCCGCTGGCGGGATAAAGTGCAATATAGGAAGGTTTACACAACCAGAAGAAAACAAATGTGACAAAGAGAACAAAAAGAAATGGATGAAAGCCTTGATTAACTACCTATGATAAAACTATGTTGGGTAACGCTTTATTCTACAGGTGCGTGATTTCTAAATCATTTCTTAATACTTTCTAAGAAGAATTCCTGAATCTACATAATTTGGTACTATAAGCAAAAATAGAGAACATGTTCAAGTGGTACATTCATTTCTATCTGAATGAACTACTAGAGTAACCTAAATAGTTTATAGTAAGTTCACAGGTGTCAGCTGAACATGCAAAAATGTCACATTTGTTTACAAGGCAATTCAATCGTCTTTTTTTGTTCTTCTTATTTATGCACTGTAGCAAACTACAGTACCATGTTTTTTACTGTGACATTATTTATTGGTGGATATGTACTGTAGTGCTTTGCGCATATTAATTATGCTGTGTATTTAATAGGATATATCATTTTAATCAACAACTGAGTTTGTTTTCTGTTGTCCAATGAGCACTGTCCCTGTCAGATAAACTAATAAAATAAATGAATGAATGAATTAAAAAGAAAACAAATACGGAGAAAAAGTTTCCAATAATAAATAATTGTTTACTTGTGTTCAGATTGAGTTTTTTTTAAGGACATTCATATTCTTATAATAGCACCAAATTGCATAGTTCTTTCTTAGAAACACATAAAATAAAGTGTTACCCAGTGTTGCAGGTACAAGTAGAGACAACAATCTATTACTTCATAAGTACATTGAATATCATATATTTTATGTCTTTTGTGTAAATTACCATTGAATTCTATTTATTCCTGTAAGATAGTTCCTATTGAAATGACTGTGTTCAAACACTGTAAACAGGCAAAACTGAGAAGACAACCTTATATCTTGGTCACATTTTTAAGTTGCTCAGTAAAAAGAAGGCCTTAAATAAACTTCACACACAAACACGTCCAATTAGGCAGTACAGCCAGAATCAAGTGATCTGTTTGCTGAAAATTGATGTGCTTTGCGTTATCTTGTCGCTATGGTAACCAAACAAATGGTCAGATGGAGACAAGAGTGTTGGTTATATTTGTGTGTAAGTGTGAGAGGGAGTCAAGATGACAGAAGAAGACCCCAGAATTCAAAGTGTGGACACGAGAGAACGAGGAACAAGATGAAGAGAGCAAGAGAAATCAAAGCTGTTGGGTGTTTCTGGGTTATCGCACGTGCTGTGCCGTCTCATCCATGTGAGCTGTTCTAAAATACAGAGGCTTAAAGGTCCTGAATCTGCATTCATTTCAGGCTGGCAAGAATCAAATCCTTTCTCCACTTTCATATTCAAAAGCTAGAGAGGTAAACAATGCTCGAAAAGCAACAGGCTTTCTATAAAACCAGCTACTACCACCACATTGTCTAACAGATAGTATATGAAAATGTACATTCATTAATGTTTCCGTGCTGCTACCACACATTTCAGTCATGTTACAATTGTAGGTTGCCTGTAGAAGTGGTCAGTGTGTAGTTGAATAAGTGAGGTAATGTGTAAAACTGTTAAGCTTTTCCCTGGGAAATTACTGCAACTGAAGACAGTATTTCACACTGAAACACTGCCGTCAGAACCAAAATATTCTTACTTTAGCTATAAAGCTGCTACAGCCAAGAACAAATTCTCACAACACGCTTAAAGACATAAAAACTACAATGTGGGCACACTGTAATTTGCCACAGCTTCCATGAAACATTGAAACATTTGCCCGTACATTCGATGATCATTCAATGATTGACCCAAACAGAGGAGTTTGGACATGTGCACGTTACATAACCAAGTCCCAGGTGGCTGCAGGACATAATGGAAACAGTGACTGAGAGAAAACCCAGTTAAATTCCACTGGCTTCATCGATCCAGTCAGCGGGTCTGTGCTTTTTTTTTTGGTATGCAAGTCTGCAGGAATGTGAGAGGAGACTGATTCAAATGAGTGTTAGATCCTGCAAGATCACGTTACTGAAAAGGTAATCTAGAGGTGATTGACAGGACTACAATACGATAGTAAAAGGAAACATAAAAGAACTGTAACAGATTATGAATATGAATTAACAGTCAGCATTACTATGGAGGTCTAAGAGTGTGTCCACACAAAGCTAGCTAAATTTGAAAATGCATCTTTATTTATCTGTTGTGGTCTTGACCCAGAGACAGAGCTGCAGCTGCGAGATCCACTTTCTCTGATGTAGATGCTAAGTGTGATAAAATGCTATGTGCTAGCTTAGTTACTTACCATTTTATAGTTAACAGTGCTGCTCTTGCTGGTGGTGATTAAGGTTTGATGATGTTAAATTAAAAACGTACATAAAGTTAAGCAGAAACTAAAATGCTAATCAAAATGAAAGGATTTTTTTGACTCAAACTATTTCCGAAATAACAAATCTGTCGGTCAACTTCACGTTACATTTTCTACATTTGATTTATAGTTGAAAGCTATTAAACTTGTGCGATAACCTTCTTTGTTCTTGGGCTTTTAAGTAAGGTAACTAATCGTTAATCTTCTGCGGGTGCTGCTCGCTTTATAAAAAACAGAAATGGCTTAAATGTCAATATAGCTGATCACACAATAAAGGTGTTGTTATTTACCCGGATTAATGTTTATCAGGTGAATCTGAATCATAAAATTGTGCTTTGATTTCAGCGCAGCAGTGCAGGAATTACTGTTTGCCTGATTAACAGGAAGCATTTATGCTGAACATGTTCTGATTGTTCAGGTGTTTTAATGGGGACAGAGATCTTCTACAAAAAAAACCCTGAAAACAACAGGATGCATGCATTTTCAAAATTAGCAGGCTTAGTGTGGATGTAGTCAAAACCAAACTTCTCAATTCCTCTACAACTGTAAACATGTATGCCCCTTTTTCATTATCTAAAAAAAAAAAAAAAAAAATCAAGCTTTTCATGCCATTTAATACACCATGCTTTGAACATCAAATTCCTGAAATTAAAACCCTGACCATTTCCAACGCATCTCATTTTTTATCCTTTTACACCAAAACGCAGTCACACAATCTTTCAATGGACGTAAGCTATCCAATTCTGTCTCCCTGTATTTTATAGGTTTCATATCATGCACAGATTCTAGTCTGTTTGACAGCCAAGGAAATCAGTGCACATGAAAAGAAAAACGTTAACAATATTACTGATAAGCTTGGCACAGAAGATTTGTTGACATATTTATATTGGCTGGCTTGACAAGTTTGGGTAATCCGTCTACAATATGTACTGTACACTCTGCCAGAATGTGGCAGTGACAACTTGATTTGCCAGCTGTATTTAACAGCAGTGAGTACATACAGTAAATTACCCTCCTGACAGCGGGGCGTGATCACTCGCACGTGCTGTGAAAACTTGTTAATCAGCAGCAGTTTTAAAAGGGCAATGGGTGACATCACTTCAAAATGCTTGTGGCAAGCTACGATTGTCATAGGTGAGGGCAGAAATATTTAGCTTGTGTTTGGTTATTTCCTCTCCACAACAGGAATATATAGTTGGTAAAGTTAAAAAAGAAGATCTCACAAAATAGTGACAGGAACATTTACATATAGAAAGTCATAAATTGTGCATACATATTCCAACTCCGCAATGTCACTTGACCACATGAACTTAAAGAACTAAGCTTTATAATTTCAAGGATAACAAGTCTAAAGTAGGAAAACTGCTGGCGGGAACTGTTAGGGGCTTGGGAAAAAAATCTTCTTTAGGCTCTATACGTGCTATGTATCCATGTCATATCAGTACAGCTTACTTCTAAAATATTTTGGCAGTGATCTTGTACCAAGAAATCAAACCATTTGCACATATATAATTAAACTTTAATCTGGCATTAAGGAGGCCCTGTTATCTCCATCCCCTTATTGTGTCCAGCAGCAGTTTTGGGCTCGCGAAGTGAAGAAACACATATTTTGCCATCTCAGTACTTGGAAGGGCTCAAAAATCGCCGCAGCAGTTACTGTATATAGATTAAAGGATGTGAAACAGATTACGTGGACAAAAATTGGGCCGCCACAATGTGAGAGCTGTGGTTGGCTGTCTGGTTGCCATGTGAGAGCTGTGATTGGCTGTCTGGCCATGGCAGTCAAACCAATTAGATGGTGAAGTGTGACTGCAAGACAATGAGCAAGCAACATGTCCACAGATGCAGGGACAGATCTGTTTTTCAGTCAGTAAAGACAGAAGGGGATGTTTTTATGCTGCTATGGGTCGTATTGCTCATGAGCCCATCTTCTATGAAGTCACTTCCTCCAGCGGCCGAAGACGAGGTGAGTCTTTGGGCACCCTAGTCATGTGGTTCTGCTTCAATCCTCCTTTTCCTGGTGACTTTTTATTTGGCTCCAATTGGCTCAGGATTTGGCCTCATCACATTCCTGCTCCGTGGACAGGTCAACTTCGGACATGCCTACCTCGCCAGTCATGATGAGAGACGTGTCTGATTCACTGCTGAGCGGCAGCTGGTGCTCACCTGAGGGAGTGAGGGAGGTAACTCATTAATATTTAACCAGTCACTGTAGGATCCAAGTTATAATTAGTTAGTTGTCCTTATACCAATGACCTTGAACAGGAAAAACATTCTGTTCTGTTTTCATATTCAATTCAATTCAATCATTCATACTCTCCATTCTGGCCATGAAACAATACACTGTGGGTGATGGGGTCACAAAATTCACAGTCCTTGTTTTGGTAGATAAAATGAAGCTAATTTAATGATTCAGCAGTCTGTGTTATACAAACTAACTGGGTAATTTCTAAAATTACAGATTTTTGTACATTTCTGTATTAAGGGGTTGTTATACTCTGTCAGACGTGCTTGCCTGATGGTTGAATCTCTTCAGAAACCTCCTCCCCCAAACATTTCCGAGGTCGGATTAAGGAGGACCTTTTCTGTGACTTTCCGAAACAGACAATCCAACATTCACATCCACTTCACGCTGAGATTGGGCAGCTGTGCGTGGTGAGAAAGTGGTTACGGTTTTAACTCTCTAGCTCTCTCTTTACATTACTGACATAACCATTTCAGTCACTTTTAACGTGAACAGCCGAGTGCAACACTATGAATGTCTTCCAGGAGAGACTGTTGAAAAACGTGGTGTTATCCCCATATTTTAATGATATCATGTTTCCACCCTCTCTATGACGGCCCGATTTTTCACTCTGCCTTCGAGTGTAAACGTTCAAAATAACTGTAAAAACTTTTGATTTCTGATGTGGTTGGACAGCACGTGGTATGAACCAGTTCTGATCGATCATAAACCAACCCTTACTGCCCCTCTGTCACAGCTCAACAAGTAAACAGTCAGAGGAAACCATAGATGGACTGTGTTTGGCTAAATGAAGGTGTCAGTACAGTATGCTTGAAACCCCAGACAGTCACACCCACTTCATTCAGCAATTGGTCAAGTGTGTGGAGGTCAGAAAGTAAGTAAGCAGGGTTTGAACTTTTCAAGTTCTTTGTTTTTAATTTTTCAAACAATTACTTCTGTCACTTTGAGTGCAATACCATGAATACCTTTGAGGTGAAACTGTCCCGAGGGGTGCACCGTTATCACTGTTGCACCATATTTAAATGATTATCGTGTCTCACCCCTCCTTTGATGGCGGCTTTTCCTCGCCTCCTAACACTTTTGCCTTTTGAACTTGTTCATTTTAAGAATACTGACACCTTTATGCAGCTGAATCCTCACATTAGCTTCAACTAAACTTCATCTTTTACATGAAATGAAGACTGCAGATTTTGTCCTCCATATCATAGATTGGAGTTGTACTAGGAAGAGATCTTTTAACAGCCTTTATGCACAGGAGGAATACTCACAGTGATCAGTAACTCTTTCAATATACATATAAGTATGTTAAGTATAGTCTTAAGAGAAATTTGAACCTGTAATTTATTGTCCATTAGAGTTCTGCCAACCCACAAGAAAGGACTAAGCAAACAACAAGAACTAAGCACATTCCAGCAACAAATCAGGTTTTTTCCAGACCCTGACTGCAGCACACACCCAATAGCTGGCTGACTCTGGGAAGACTGATAGCAGTAATATCATTACCGACAGCGCTCATTATTCAGACTAAAGACGCAATTCAACCGGCATTCCATCACAGCCAACCCACAGCAGCAGAAATCATGCCAGATCTGCCTGTTCATCTCATGCTAACTGCCTGTCAGTGTCACCGTCTCGGTTAGCTCATTAGTGCTGCGACATACGACAGATTGCCTCCAATTTACATTCAAATTAGTCTCGAGAACAATACAAGCTTGTGGTGAGCTGATCTACTGCTTGTCAAACACATAAACGTAAACCTGGCTCTTTGTGCTAGCAGCTGTGGAGTACCTTGTAGAAGAGTACTTGTAAGGCAAAGTGGAAAGTCATTTACCATAATGATCTAGCATTTGCATTTTTAAAAAATGGTTTATTATTAGAAGATAGGTTCACAATTTTTCAAGTCTGTCCTAAAACAATAGTCAGGTGCCCAAGCGAACATTTGCATATGTTTTTCTTGCTGTAATCATTCCTCCTGTTCATACTGAACAAAGCAAACAGTACACCAGCACTCACAGATCAATAGTCTTCTTATTTATTCTGAGCAGAGACGAATGTGTTTCAGCTAGAAGCCATCATCAGCGTAATCAAAACAGCAGAAATGGCAATTTATATAAAAACAGTTGAGGTTCAAATACCAACAGCTGTGTGCGCTGCTACTTTTCACTCTATCCTGTTTGTACTGACCATTAAGAGATCCCTTCATAATGCACTTTAAATGTAAGTGATGGGTGACAAAAAATATATTTAAAAGTTTCTTTAAAGCTAAAATGAGATTTCAGCTGTCCAAATTAGTCAAATCAATTCAATATCTTTCAAAGTTACTGTTTTTTCATGTTAAATTTCCTCTTTTTGTTGTGATCTTTCCACTGCAGCTGAATAGGAAAACTGTCTGTAGAAACACAAAGAGGGATTTTTTTTTTTACAAAAAACACTGTAACTGTGGAATGGTATCCATTTTATTTGAATATCTCAGACAGCTGAAACCTCATATTAACTTCACTTCAGAAAAAACCTAAATACATTTTTGCTCAAAACTAAGACTGTGGATTTTGTCCCCTTCACTTACATTGTCAGCACATTTGGGGGGAGGGGTCTCCTAATGGTCAGTATCAACAGGAGAAATGATTGCCACAAGCAAAACCTGTTTCAATGTTCATACGGGGACCTGACTATTGTTTTAAGAGACTTGAAAAGATTGTGAACCTGCCCTTTAAGTAAATTCTGGACTTATTTAGCTTCCAAGTAGTGCAAAATCACATGAAATAATATGGAAGAGGTACACATGATATCGTAGCTTAAACTTATTACTTTGGGTTATAAAATTAAAAGAAGAGGTGATACAAGTGTAACCAAAAACAAGTGTCTCCATAAAAATAAAATAAAAACAAGCAAATCAAACTCATCTTAACTGAACTCAACAAACTTAGGATGCAAGCTCACGTGCACACAGCTACACGGACATCCTCTCATTTCTTTCTCTTCTCTGAAACCAACAACTCTCCCCCTTAAATAGGCCCTCCAATCTCTGCTTTATGTGTTCTGTGGGAATATAAATTTGATTCTTGTATTAAATCTGCCTGCAGCTAGGGGTAAGTTTTGCCAGTTTTACTGTAGTTAAATGTTTCGAGTTGTTTCATTATGTAAAAGGGTTTAAGCTAACCAAGTGAGTGATTTAGTTTCTATTCTGTATTATTTCCTGTACACCCACATGTGTACACAGTCTAAAATAAAGATTAATTGCTAGAGTTACATGTATATTCATGTGCATTCTTATCAATGATCCACAGCAAATGCGATATAACTAACCCGCCACTCTAGATGAAAATAAGAAGCCCACACAATAATAATCTTTTGAGTAAAAATACAATATTCTACTCCAAGCTCTGTCTTGGACAATTATTTTGGCTTTGGAGGATAAGTGGCCCAAAAACACACACGTGAGCATGTGCATGAACTCACAGACATTAACACAAACTAAGTGCTGATAGCTTGCAGGTGTAATAGTTGTTAGTTAAAGCAAACAGCCCTTAGGTGTTTGTATAAAGTAGAACATATTTTAATGCACTACTGAGTACTCTGTTCTCTTTTAACTTTTAGCTTGTGACTTTCTGGGAAAGGAGGACTATTCTTTCCCTCCTGCATTGCCCAAGAGGATTTGAAGTGGGGAGCACTGACCAGGTGGCCACTGGCCTGGTTTAAGCCTCAGAATAAAACATTCAACCCTGAAAGCAGAATAAAACCAGAACAAGCTTGCTGTTAGAAAACTAGTTTCCTCTGGCAAAGACACGTTTCTTTTTGCATAATTTTAGTGTCTGAAACAGTAGAGATAGACATCAGAGAGCATGTGGTGCTCATTTTGACTGAATTAAGATTGAACATCCCAACTTCCAAATTTAGCTGTTTGTCAGAAATCCCTCCTCACTGCCTGCTGTCATTTTATTAACTGTATTTTAAATATATGACGTCTGGACTTACTGCTGGCGATCATGCGGCTTTCCCCTGCCTGAGCTTCTGTGTCTGCATCAGGATGGAGCAGCTGCAGGCCTATCACCCTTCCGGCTGGATCCAGCACCACCGAGCTCTCGTTCACTGTGATTTCACTGGCGCCGCTGATGGGGTTGGTGGGTTGACCCCCGACAGTTGCCTCGTAGTCTGGAGGATTCTCATCGGAGCAGTCTGCGTTGAGCTGGATGAACACACCACACACATCATTTCTATGTTTTGCACTTGAGAGTGAGATTAGATATTTATATATGTGGGTATGAGTTTGCAAAAATAAGTCAAAAGGAACTTACTGGGATTCCTAAAGCTTTGAGGATGTTCATTTTACACATGGGACACGTCCGGTGGTCCTGTAGCCACGGGTCTACGCAGTGCTTGTGGAAGACATGCCTGACCAAAGAAGACGGCAGAAAACAAATGATTCATTTTGAACACAAATAATCATGATGTTACAATGCAGAGAAAAATGAAAGATCTAGCATGTACATCATGTAGTATGTACATGCAGTTTTTTCCTACTTATGTACATCAGTGATCAATCAAGCAAGCCTTACCTGCATGGTAATATCCTTACAACATCATTCGGCTTATAACCTTCAATGCACACTGCACAGTTGTCGAAGTCTGACTCCGTCTCCTACAACACAAAGCAAAAGCAAGAAAGAATTAAAAGATTAAAGTAAATCTATGTTAAAATTATTATTTTCATGAATTCATGTATATTTTGGATCTTACTGTGTAGCTAAACATACTTTATGTTACTTTAAATTAACATAACATATACTGTTTTTAGTGTGGGGCACATTCACCTTGTCTCCCTTCTTAATGGTGCGTACTTGAAGCTTGCTGATGGCCTTTTTGGCAGCGTCTCCCAAACGTCTCTGCAAAACATTAAAAAAAAATCTTACTTTATTACTGACAGTCAGTTTTTAACAGTGGCCAAACGCCAGCCAATGACACAGCAGTATGCAGGTATCTCACTGATCCATCAATATAAAGCTGACAAGTTGAAATACTTTCCTCTTTGCTGGATCGCATCACAAACCCAAATGTTCATGTGAATGCATCAGTGTGTTTGTGTCGTTTTGTCACTTTTCCCTGTATACACTATAATGTAAGGTAAAAACGTGCTACATAAATAAAATAATCTTGCCCTGCCCTCCTTCTTCACATTTGTTTTATCGGAAATTAATAGAGAGCTTACATCACCTACAGTGGCCTGAGTGAATAGATGAGAGAGGAAAACACCACCACTGAACCACAGTTAGAAAACCAGTGAACCAATGACAGACCGACCACTTCCTCTTAATACAAAGTGACTTTAAAAACAAGAAATCAGGTCATTAGACAAAGTATCCAACTTCAACTACTGATGGTTTTAAAAATGCTGCCAGGATAGGAGAAGTGGCTGCTTTGGCAGTATATACAATAATGAGCTTGAAAATGTGTTCTTTAAAGTATTGATTTGCTGGTAACTTACAGAGTGCCACTTTGAGATTGTGTATGTGCCCATAAAGTCCTGACAGAGACAATAAACTGGGCAAATATACTATAACGTGTGTGAATACAGGGGAGATTTGTGTATTTGTGCATTCTCAGGACTGAGAGTTTTACAGTAGTTATCTATCAAACAAACTGTAATGCTGTAAACGTTCAAAGTCTGTTTCACTTTACTTGGCTGCCTTTGGAAATAAATTGAAAGCAGATTTGCTGCTATGGGAGAATTCTTTGTCCAACATAAATCAAGATAATTCAAAGTGAAAATACAAACAATGGTTGTCATGGCACCAGCGCCTATTATAACAGGCATGGTGATGTATTATCATTACGGACGTCACAAGAACGTCACAGTCGGCCATTCATAATAAAATAAGATGGCGAGAGCGAGTATTTGCACTGTCGGCTCAAAGGGCCAGAAGCTGAGCTGGTTGATGGTTCACTGGTTTGCCATGTCTCTGTTCGGCCAGATGTCAGACTAATTCTGGCTTTTCCTTAAAGCCTTACAGGGCCGACACCAGATGGAAAAAAGACATGGATCAATGTTAAGACCACAGCACCACTGCACTGTCAGTATCCCCTGTAGACAGATATAAATCAGCACAAACAGTTAAACAACGAGCATACAGTCATACCTGGTTTCGGTCTCGGGCATTAGCGTAGCGGAATCTCTGGATATAGTAGAAGACAAGCCAGGCGAGGGAGATGATCATAAGAACGATGAAGGAGATGGAGACAAACACTACCGACGTTCTGCTCACATACTTCTGCAGGTTGCGGGTTCCTATAGTGACGTGCAACATGACCACGATGTGCTGATCCAGCAAGGCCACGATCTCCCGACCTTTAGGCTCTGGGATCATGATGGCCACAACATCACCTGTACCTGGAGATACGACACAGACAGCAGCAGTTTAGACATTTAGTGGATGAACCAGGACTGTTGCTGAGTTGTGTGTGTGTGAATTTGGGAGTTTTAATCACCCAAAGAGCAGTTTAAACACTACAATTACACACAAATTAACACATGGTGGATCTTGAAGGCTGATTTTGATATTTTTAGACTAACCATCTTCAAATATGTGTTTTTTGAGACAAAAAACATCAAATTAAATAAAAAATATAATAAAGGAATATAATATTCCTGCCCCCAGATTGATATCCTGTGCGGAAAAAACTTTGAAACAGCACCTCAAGGGAAATGCAATTCACAGAAAATATATATTATATCAATTACCAATTAAATTATTGAATAAAAAAGAGCGCCTGATGTCTTGTTTTGCCCCAACCAACAGTCCACAACTTAAAGATATTAAGTTTACTATCATAGAAACCAGAAAATATTCACATTTGAGAAGCTGGAACCAGAGAATTTGGACATTTTTCTTAAAATAATGACTCCAAATGATTAACTGATATCAAAATAGTTGGTGATTAATTTAATAGTTGGCAACTAATCAATTAATCGACTAATCTTTGCAGTTTTAGGGCAAACACTTCTAACAATGCAAATCTATTTGCCATCAAAAGTTAACTAAACTTACAATATCCTTACCAAACTAATGTCAAAATATGCTATTTATGCATATTGTCTTAGTTCTTTTATAATTACAGGAATATGCAAGTACATTTAGAAATCGTATCTTTTTTTTTTTTTTTTTTTTTTTACAGAGAAAGTAGTCATCATCCAGCATCACATCACATCCCTGGTGTATTCAGTATGTAATGAATTGTGCTTTAAACCACAGCAGGTGTGAAAACTGGTTCAAACTTGGGTTTATAGGAGGAAACTTGGGCAGGTTGCCGGGAGCTTAGGCAAGAAAGACCAACTAAAGCCTCACTCTCAATGTCAGAGGCCTCCTGCCAGGAGCCATCTGTTGCTTTGCTTGACGGACACAATGAAGGCTTTCTGCATTACAGAGTCACCAGGCATCTATCACCTCCTGCCTCTGAAGGACGACCAGGGGGAATGCCAAATTTATATGATTTGTAGGGGTTACTAGCACTATAGAAAAACTCCCATCAGGGATTTAACAAATACATAAAATATATACTTCTCTGAATATGCTTCTTCTCACACTCTTAGCTAATGCCTCTCAACGGTTCAGTCTCCTAATGTGAGATAAAAAAAAAAATTTTGTGCGCTGCTTCTTGAGCTAAAACGCATCAAGCGTGTTATGAAAACAAATAGGCTGCAAATTTATTGCTGCTAGAACATATGTACCTTTTGAGAGAGTTTTAAAAAACCTCCTGAACTTTTTACACTGTGACATAATGCTCACAAAAATAAATAATGTTTACCAATCATAGGGCACAATAGGAAAGTAAAGATGGCTCAGTATTAAGAGAAGATAAAATATGGTGAACATTATTGATCTAATGCATCATTATCACGGATACTGTATGTCGATAGACACTGAATTTGCAGCACAAGAATGCCAAAAATGTGTTTTGAGATCATTTATTGTTGGTATTTCATAGTTTGCCTACCAGAGAACTCTTAAAAGTTTATTTTTCAGCTGTAAAATGTTTTGTAAGTATATATATTTCACATTTAAGGGACCCTTATCAAATATTTTTGTTAATGTGGTGGGTGATTTTGTTATTGGATTTTAAAGGCCCTGATGAATCATTTTCTCAATCAGCTTCTTACTTTGAGTGACGGCTTCCTACTTGAACACACATTTTTCTGCTGCAGTGAGAACAGTTTTGGTTATTATACATAGAGATTTCTGTCTGTGCTTCTCTCACTGGTTTGAAGTGGGTGGGACTCAGGTAAAAAAAACAAAACAAAAAAAACCCAATTCATGTCACACACACATCCAAACACAATCAAAATGTAGCTACATTTTTTGCAGGGTTGTTTGCTTATGTTGCCAGAATTGTCAATCAAATGCTAGTCAAACTAAGTGTGAATGTTGCATATTTAATTATGAATATTAAATGTTACAGAGAAATACTTAAATATATAAAATATTTAAAACAAAGGTGCTCGGAGCTTTAAAATTGGCTTCTTTCTCAAAAATTCAGTATCACTCAAGCTTCACTGCACAGTTTATTTGAAGTCAACTCAATAGTTTCTAGACACAATAATAAGTCTCTACTCTCAGATGTAAAGCTCTAGGTTGATATTTCCAGGAACTGCATCAACAGCCTGAGCCACAGTTACATCATATTCCCTCTGCTGCCTGTTTATGGCTCCGGCTGCACGGCTGTCACAGAGGCTCCCTGCGGTGCTTCACTCTCTCTATCAGTCACCGTAAACAGCGGCTTTATTCAATCTGCCATCATCAACAGCTTCTCCTGTGCAGCCTGCCAGATTTACAGCGCTGTGACAAATCCTCATGCCCTGAACGGAGTTATTTTAACATCATACTCTGAGGTGATACTGTCACCGAAACACTGAGACAGTGTTTTGTGTTTTCCCGAGGAGCTACACTCTTTACGCCCGACACATTTGGTACATTTTCAGGATGTAGCTGCAATGCATTCCTGCTGTCATGCTCATAAATCCCTTTATGTAATCTGCACAGCTGCTACATTTTATATGACCATGGTCTAGTAGTCAGACCAAAATTATGTCTTTTAAACTGTTTTATTGTCATGCTTATGCAAGGATTAGCATAGGCAGCTGAGCTTCTTGACCATAAATAAAAAAATAAATATTTAAATTCTTCCATAAATACAGTTCAAGAATATGGCTGTACTTTTAATTTAAGTGTATTTGGACAAAAGCAGGATTCTTGAAGACATTTTTAAGTTGACAGTTTGTTATGGTATGGTAAAGAACGCTTCATGTGTACCATCCTCTGCAAAAACAGCCAGATCCAACAAAGGTTTATCCTTGTTTGATGAAGGCTTCTAACTCAAACTGTGTGCATGGTAGAG
The DNA here is from genome assembly GCF_910596095.1 of Thunnus maccoyii. NCBI lineage: Eukaryota > Metazoa > Chordata > Actinopteri > Scombriformes > Scombridae > Thunnus > Thunnus maccoyii. The sequence continues at coordinate 14,820,702 of NC_056534.1, read as the reverse complement.
CTTTTAAAGCAAACCATGCTACAAACAATGAAAGAGAAAACAAAAGCTTGTGTTTGGACAGCAAACAGATGGTAATATGCTGCTGAACACCATGGTGTATACAGACTTGCCTGTCTCTTTGGTATGAAAATTCAAATAAGGTAAGCATTTGGTCGGAAGATGGTTTCACAGTTTTTAAAATCATTTTCTCAGCAGATGCAAAAATATCTTCCCCGACAATCCATATGAATGCTGACAAGACTCCCTGACAACATAAATGTGTGCATGTCAACTGTTTTGTAAGCCTCTTTTTCTGTGTGTTTAACCTCAGATACACACACTCCTCCTGACCATATGGTGTGAAGGGAAATCACTGTAATGCAACAACTGCCTTTATAAATACAAGATAAAGCCACAACATCTAATGTCAAAAGGCAAATAATTTCAAGAATTAAACCCTTGCGCCCAAACTCTGCAGACTTCTAAAAAATTGGCCATGTATGGCCAGCTTCAGTGGAAATAAGGAAAGGCATAATAAGGCATGTAAGATTTCCCTAAGCCTTGACTCTTATCTCCTTCTTCTGTTCACTGTGACGCAGTCAGAGTGGACAAAAATAGCTGCCTCTAAAACAGGAGGGCAATGTCTGAGACTGAGGCTGAACTTGTTAAAAGATCCCTGGTTTCAGACCCACTAGGCCACAATTTGGGGCAAAAAAGAAATAAATACTAAACGGGTAAATTTAGTGTATACCAGCCTGTTCTGTGCTGTGAACTTGATTTATTTAGCAGTCTAGCTTCAGAGTGGGTTAACACTCAAGCACAGATTACCACAGAATTAACTGGTGACCTGTTTATTAACAACCATGTACTACCCTGAATTTGACAGTTATACAAAGTAGGCAACACTGCAGCTTAATCATGCAAAAATATTATACAAAGCTCCAGAGTCTTTGAGTAATTGATTAATTCATTTTATACAACTCAACCTAAAAGGGCCTCAAAGTCTGAAAGTCCCTCCAGGCCGACATGTTGGGATAAAGTTTGCTTTTTCAGAATGGGTCAACACACATTATCTGAGGTCTGACACTGTTCAGCTTTGATAGGAAAGGGTTAAATTAAGACAGGGCTGAGAGGTTTGTGGCTCTGGCAACTGTGGATTTTACAGCCCAGCTGTGTTGGCTCTGGACAGAGAAGAAGTGCTCCATTCTTTACTTGACAGCCTTACATTCAGTCTAAACATTAAGACCGTTCCCTTTGTCACTGCACTCTGTCAGACTGCGTTACCTTCCTCCTCTCTAACAGCGCTGTCATCACACCTCTCCTGGCTGTCTTCTCTGTCTCATAAAGCATCTCGGTTTATATTTATGTCACGGCTGGAAGCAGGGCAGGTCTTTGAAATAGCTTGGCGCTGTTCATCTTTTGCTGCTGCAAGTAACCCAGCGATGTGCACTGGAGATGTTGTTTGATACAGAGGAACAGAGGAATAATGTATGTTCAGTGGACAAATATTGCAGATATCAATGAGGACATGTTGGCAGACTCTTTATTTGAATGAAATAGCAAAACATGAATGGAAAAATATTCCATAACAAGTGAAAGTCCTGCGATCCATCTAGGCCAGTCATTAATGGATCCAGCCCTAAAGTTCTACAAGTTTTTTTTTTTTTTTATTTAACCAGGTGATTAATCCCAGGTATACTACACAAAAAAACAACAGAATACTATGAAAATGGTACTTTAAACTTTGCTGTGAAATGTCTGTCATTGAATCTGAGCTGCAGAGGCTTTACATAGAATTAAATGATCTGCTTATCTTGACAAGCGCCTGTGATAAAGCACAAATGGACGTCTCTTCTGAACAGCTTCTGGGTGAAAACAAGTCACAGTCACTTGACTTTTCTGTCATCAGGTGTTGTTTGCTTTTTGTTTGAACATCTGTTTCTGTGCAGATCCTTTTGTCAAACAGCAGTCAGGCATTGTGCTGTTGTCCAGCACAGGCGTGTTGGTCAGCCACACCTTTATGAAAACTAGCAACATGCTGAGGACACATTTCCAATGGAAATCCTAGTTAAATGTAAAAAAAGGCTTGACTCAACGCTACTGTACGGTAGAAGGTCTAAAAGTAAAAGATAACTTTATGTCTTACAAGTAATACATTGTTTTAGTTAAAAAATAGAAATGAGACTATTAAACTAAAAAAATATTTTAAAGTTTTGAATAAAAAGGTTAATCCTAATTCTTGGACACCGATAAATTTATAAGAAAATGCAAGGTAGTGCATCTATGATAACCTGCTGTTATGCAATGCAGAAGCAGCATTCAAACATAAAGAGCACATAAACGAGAACTGATTGTCTACGAGCTCCAGGAACAGCAAACCAAAAGAAAAATTCTCAATGAAGATCAATAAGGCATCACATCATTCATAAAAACACAAGTAGGGTTTGTGGAAAATAGTTATTTTTCCTCAACACCTTTTTCCTCCTTGCAATGGAGATGTGAGTGTTTACACAGTCAGTGTATCCTTCTATCTCAACAGCCCCTATAATTCATTCAGGAATCTTCTCTGCGACTTAATGCTATCTCTTTGAAAAGCCTTTCGTTAAAGTAAACCCCCCTCTGTCTTTGTCTAAGATGAACTTTAAATAGGATTTCTACATTTAGCAAGTAAATTTGGGCTGTAGTTTTGTTTATGATTTGCATATTTTTATGTACTAGTCAAGACATCAAAAAGTTGTCATAAACAGGTAGTAGGCAACGTACTGTTCTCGATGCTACTTAAACAGCAAGCGCTTGTCTAATTATATATGCAGCAGCCTGCACTGCCTCTGGTAAACAAGTGGGGAATGTGACTCTGCTGAAAAGAACCTGATAGTCTGGAGTTTGTGTTTTTAAGGACGTTTTGCATGGATTTGTTAAAGGCGTGTTGAGTGTGCTGTTTATACACTGTTTATTTACATGTTTTGTCTCTGAAATGGGTGTTTTCAGCAGCAGATTGATAAGCGCCGTTGTTGTTCCTCAGCTTTGTCTTGAGGATTTACCTGCGAGTCTGCAGCCTGTGCTTGTCCACAACATTTTAAATTGTGTGTTTATCTACTGCCACTGGTTCCTTTCTTGACTCATGAAATAATATTTGTGAAGGAGACGTGTGAGATTGTAAAGGGAGACTCTCGTCTTCACAGAGACTATCCTCAACAAATTGATATACATGCTGGCCATTTGTGTGTTTCTTGGCACATCATGAAAAGTATTTCAATGTTCACATATATACACAACTATTTTACAAAACAATATAATGAGTAGCCATTAATGCTTTTAAAAGTAATTTCCCCATAATGTTGGAACAGTTAAGTAATTTGTGCTCATCTTCTTCAATGATTGAGAACTTTAGGAAACAGTTTATTGCTTTTAGAGCTGCAACAATTAGTCGATTAATTGATTAGTCAATCAACAGAAAATTAATCTGCAACTAGTCTGGCAATTAACTTATCGTTTTAGTCATTTTTTAAGCAAAAAAGCCAACAATTTGCTGTTTGCAGCTTCTCAGATGTGATTATCTGAAGCTTTTCTTGGTCATACATGATAGTAAACTGAGTATCTTTGGATTTTGGACTGTTGATCAAACAAAATAAGACATCTGAAGACGTAAACATGAACTTTCTGGGCAATTTTCACTATTTTCTGGCGTTTTATAGGCAAAACTATTAATCGATGGTGAAAATAATCATCTCTTGCCGTCCTATTTGCTTTGTAATTAATCATTACAGGAATATAGTTGCAGTGTGTTGGACAACTGCACAGTTAAAACAGGCAAACTCCACCAGTGAAAACTAGACACATGGAAGAACTGCAATAAAATGAAAAATAATACCAGTTACCAGTAATGTTACTGGTAACTTGGAAAATTGACATTGACAAACTTCAGCAAGACCAACAGCAAATCCTGCAGCCAGTTTGCTACTTCAGCAGATCTCTAGCAGCGGATATCAGTCCATTTGCTCGGGGAGTCAGTGCACTGCAAGTCATCTACTCTACCAATTGATTATTTTGCTGATTACACGCTGAAGAAGAGCTCTGGGGCTTCAGCTTGGGGATGAAAACCATTAATCTTGGCCAGAGGTGCTCAACACTTAAGAAGCAAGTAATTAGTGACACTTGTTCTCAGACCTCCACGATACTAGACACCTGTAGTAGGAGGATGCTTGCTGCAAGAGTAAACGGTTTTGATAAATGTCAGGACAGGAATAAAGACTGTAAAAAGAGGACTTGCCTTGCATGTTGACAGGCTGTTTCTTACCTGGATGGGGCATTGTTATGGTGTCGTTGGCACCGCTGGAGCCCACATTGTATATAAGAACTGCAGAGGCGTTGAGGTTTGCAGCGTTACGGATCTTCTCTCTGTACGTACAATTCCCCGCAGCCACTAACGCCACCCAGGCGGTGTTGGGAGAGACAGCGGGGAACCGGACAGCCGGGTCGCACACCTGTCTGTCCTGCAAGAGGGACGGAACCAGGACCAGTCCTCTGGCTTCCTTCTTGGGAGAGTGCTCACCATACCGACCGCACTCGGTTTTCTCTGTTTTGACCTCCGAGGTAACGGGGTCCAGATAGGTGATGTTGACGAAAGCCGTGTACCACTCCTCCTTCTCTGCAACCGTGAAGTCCAGGCACAGCAAGTGCACGAAACAGAACGACAGCAGCCACGTCGAGAGAGCCAGACTGCGGCAAGCACGGATGAGGGACGGTGCCATTGTGCGGGTTGGCTCGGGGATGGATGACGAGCTCCGGGTCTCCTCCTCACTGGAGAGCTCGCTCCTTTCTCGTTAAAGGAGGTTCACTTTAAAAAAAATGCATTCACCTCATTAACGTCACGTCACAAGTCAGAGACAGATACCGACGCTTCAAACAAGGTGCCCAAAAGAGTTTGTGCACTACGTGCCGAAGTCCACTACACACCACCACCTGCAGGAAGAGAAGACTGGCCAGTGTTGTTGTTCACCGTCAGCTGTTTCCAGTCGGCGCTCAGGATTGGCTCACCGCTCATCGACACGTGACCTGGGCGTGGGCAAAGGTGCCAGTGACGCCCCATGGCACGTGGAGCAGCTGTCATAAATCACGTAAATCCAAATAAATAAATATATAAATCGTGTAAACCAGTGCCTCAGACTAACATAAAAAAATAACAATGAAAATTGAAGTCACACACACACACACACACACACACACACACACACACACACACAAAACAATAATATTCACGTGAACTTTACAGTTTTTACATGCATTTTTAAAGCATTTTGTTTATTATAATATACGATATGTGTAATAAAACTGTAGGATTTTTTCTTTGTTTCTTTGTGCGTCAGAAGCAAGAAAGAAATAGATTTTATTGGGTAAATTGGCCGACATGGACGCTGGGGTGTGTCACTGGAATAATTATGGACTTTGACAATGTTTAATTATAGTTTGTTAATAAACTGCTACATTTCAAAAAGCCATTATGAATCATGGATTAAATCTGTATGTAAATGATGCGTTAATAAACAAACTCAAACTAAAATAATAATAAAAAGATTGTTACATCCGTGAGATAAAATTTCTACTGCTGTCTTCTGTCTTATTTTTTAGTTAATCCGTTCATTTTAAAAAATCACTTTTTGAAAGGCTTCATTTTGACTTTTTCGTACTCCACCATATTGTACATTGTACATTTTTTGTGTGTACATGTATTTTGTCTTTTCCATTTTGACTTCATGACAAATCTGATGAATTTGTGTGCAGTGTTTTTTGTTTGCAGCATTTTTTTAAAAATTTATGTACAGTGAAATGAGTTGTCCAAACCACTGTCAGTAATAGTGCTCAGATATGGGGACAAATGTGTAGTTATTAATAGATACAATAGATACACTCACAATTGTTACGTTTAAGAAAACATTTATAGACTAAAATTAGGATGAAATCCTCAGCACGGAGGGCATTTCCCTCCTTGCTAAATTTCCATTAAATGACCTTTCCTGGGGTGAACAAATCAAACCATTTATTAATGATTTGAGAAAGTAATATCCTGTTATTTATATAAAGAGGAAGACTGTTTGGGTTGCTAGGTTGTGAGAGAACGTTTAATTAGTGGGTCTGCCTGCAGGAGAGGCTCTTTCTCTTTATCTACTCAATTTATTAATGAGGTATTAACATTTATAGCTTACTTGTAACTAGAGAACATAGAAACCTAAAAGGTATTTTATTTAGGTATCATTACCAATCTATAAACAAGGTAAAACAAAGTAAATAATTAATTAATTATAAAAGGACAAGTCTGTCTTAAAAAAACAGTCAGGTAAATGAACAGATGAACAGTGAAATAGGTTTTTCTTGCCATAATCATTCCTCCTGTTCATACTGGCCATTAGAAGATCCCTTCGTAATGCACTTACAATGTAAGTGATGAGGGCCAAAAATAAAACAAGCCTCCTTCTGTGCAAAAATATATTTAAAAGTTTATCTGAAGCTAATATGAAGCTTCAGCTGACCAAATGAGTCAAATCAAGTAGATATCTTTGTTACATGTTACAGTCTTTTTAGTGCCAAAGTTCCTCTTTTTGTTACTATTCTTCCACCGCAGCTCAACATGGAAACACAAAGAGGGAACTGGATACTAGAAAGACTGTAAATGTGGCAGATATCCACTTAATATGACTGACTCGGACTGCTGAGGCCTCATATAAGGCCTTAAGATGCTTAAAATGAACTTTTGAATGCATTTTGCACAAAATGACTGTGTGGACACACTGTGGCTTTTGAACCCCATCACTTACATTGAAATGGGATCTTTTGATAGCCAGTATGAACAGGAGGGATGATTACAGCGAGGAAAACCTCTTTCAGTGTTCATTTGGGGAGCTGACTGTTGTTTTAAGACAGACTTAAAATCCTACATTGTGAACCCATCCTTTAACAAAATATTATCTGACAATAAAATTTGAGTAAATCTTATTGTGGAGTTGTATCCTGGACACCGACATCTAAAATTTGTATAGTTTTGACTTTGGGGAGACCCGGGCGTGCAAAAAAGTCTCGATGATAGCAAAGTTTTTGTATTTAGGAAACACGGAAATCAAAAATAGGAACCGTTGCCTTGGCTGTATGTTTCAAGTCGAACAGATTTGCAGGACGGACCTAGGAGCAATAGCAGTGCTGATCATTTCGGTAAAAAAAATCGTTAATCAGACTTGTAATTTTCAATGACACTTGCATGTAACATTAAGGAGCATTAATGTAGCTGCTAGACAAGCTAAATGTTACATTTTAAACGGCGATAATTAACGTTAACTGATTTTATTTACCACGTGACTGTTCCTGTCAGCTAATAACTGCCGCTGGCTTGAGCAGCTAGCCAACATTAACAAAACGCCTTATAAACATTTATTTGTGCTGTATGTTGGGCCTCAAGTCGTCACATGTGTTAGCGATCCGTCTTATTGATTAGATTTGTGTATTTAATGATGTCAAAAGTGTTCGCTTGTTCATTGATAAACTAGCCACGTATCCACCACAGCAGTTTGTGTCGGTTGTCCTGCAGGTAGCCTGAGGAAAAGCCAGCCGTCAGCTGTGTGAACATCAACCTGTTGAACCAGAAATGCCCAAAAAGAAAACAGGAGCCCGGAAAAAGGCCGAGAGTCGTAAGGAGCGAGAGAAACAGAGTCGAGCCAACCGGGAACATGTTGAAGTGGCCAAACACCCCTGCAACTCCAACATGGTATAAACATAAGTACTCAGATCCTTCACTTTAGTAAAAGTACCAATACAGCAATGTAAAAGTACTCCATTACAAGTCCTGCATGAAAAAGCCTATTTAAGTAAAAGTACATAAGTTTTAGCAGAAAAATGTAGTTAAAGTATTGCAGTAAAAGTACTCATTTCGTCCCTCTGACTGATATATTATTATATGTGACATCATTATATTATTATTACTGAAGCATCAGTGTGTAAGCAGCATGTTACTGCTGGGGTAGTGAGATGATAAATGGGAGAAGAAAGAAGAAAAATCAAAGTTCTGATACACAAATCTGTTTTCAGTTTTTGGACTTTTTCCCTAATCTTTGATTTTTAGTGAAATATTGGATCACTTGAACATTTATTGAAATGAAACCATGTGAGAAGTTTAGAGGGAAAAATCACTATTTGGTGGAGCTGTTAACAACTCATAGACATGTGAAATGTGACCCCAACTACACACTGCTTTTTGCAAGACATCAAAAGCCAAAAAGATTGGAAACCACTGGTGTCATCTTTAACAATGTGTTGTATTTTAAAAGCTTGTTATATTATCCATTGTGTCAAATCTTCATCTGAAAAGTAACTAAAGCTGTCAAATAAATGTAGTGGAGCAGAAAGTACAATATTTCCCTCTGAAATGTAGTGGAGTCGAAGTATAAAGTAGCATAAAATGGAAATACTCAAGTCAAGTACAAGTACTTCAAAATTGTACATTACTTGTGTAAATGTACCTTGTTACTTTCCACCACTGGTATGTAGCTACTGTAGCTAATACATAATGGAAATGTTTTAAGTATCACAAGTACTGTTATTTCTTACATTCTTACTTTGTTGTGTTCTGTTTTGTAGGAATGTGACAAATGTCAGAGGTAAGTGCATTTATTGCTTCATACAACATATATTCAGGTATAATTACACTGCACAGAGTGAGCTCTCTGAAAGTAATAACAAAAAAATGGAGGCTGAAGGAAACCCAAGCACAGATAAATGGAAAGAATTAATCAAGCAGATTAAAAACATGGAAAAAATTGCTTATAATATCTGGGGTAATATTGAATGTTTCGAAACAAGACGGGATAATTTGGCTAAACTATATAAAGTGAAAACATGGAGGCAATGGATTTATGAATACATTTATTGGTAGATGGGTGCATGTGTATTAATGTGATGATATGATGTAGATATGTGTGCCTACACTGAGTTCTGTGTGTGTCTGTATAGATATGTATATGTAAATACACATAGTATGTCTCGCCTGTCTTTTCTGATTCATAGATGCTGTCTGGCTTTACTGTATCGACAAAACTTTTTTTTTTTTTTTTAAGTTTTTCTCTTCCTTCTATTACTAGAACTATTATTATTTTGATTTATTATTTTTTCCTTCATGAATCACAATTATAATATTATTGATGATGATTAGTTATCACTATTGCACATAAACCAATTGAAACAGGATTATTTGGGGGCTGTGAACTCAAATAATGTCTCATTTAAGTATTAAAAAAAAACAAGTGGACTGGTCAACAAGTTAAAGGGAAACTTTGCTATTTTTCAACCTGCATCCTACTTTCCCATCTTTTTGTGTCTAAGTGACTAATGAGGACAACAATTTTTGAAACTAGTCCCGCCCCGTCAATGTACGTCCACTAAAAGTGTTTGTTTTTTTGCCACTGACAGGCTCAGATTGTCTTGCTCAAAGAGAAGTCTCATTCTGAAATCTCGTGAGAGTTGAGCTGTTGAAATCAGCTAAATATTCAGTCATGACTTCAAAAATCTTTTAGACAACACTAAGCTATGCTTTCTGTACTCCAACACAACAAACTCCTCCTGGTCCTCTTCTTTCCAACTCTGTCATGGCTTTAATTGCAAGTGCCCCGTCAGATTACATTTCAGCCCATTTCGCAGCTCAATACTGGACCAATGTCTAAAATTGTTGTCCTCATTAATCACTTTCCCTTTAACACATAAATATTTCTCTTTGTAATGCCCCCCTGGTAGAAAACAGAAGAACAGAGCTTTCTGCTACTTCTGCAACTCGGTGCAGAAGCTGCCTGTCTGCGCTCAGTGTGGTGAGTAAACTGTAGTGAAACATGGTGGGTTCCTATCTGTCAGTCACAAACTACACAGTGGGTTTATCAATAGGGGCACTCCGCAATTTAGTACTGTACTTCCATAAAGTTGTGAGAGACAGATTTTAAAAAGAATGGTCAAGATATCCTGACATTTAGTTCCTAGCACATGCTCCTACACTTCCCATAATGCACCAGTATCTTTTGTTAGACCCTCCCCATCAGGTAAAGACCTGTGTCTCTCAAACTCCACACCTCTAGTTTGCAAAGCAGTCTTCCTATAAAAAATGTCAAGTACAAGCCAATAATAAGTAAGTTAATCTTTTGTGTAAGTTTGCACCTTTAATGTGCAGAATACAAAGAAAATATTGCACTTTGACACTTGGCAGACAGCAGTGTGTGCCATGTATGTACTGGAAAAATGTTTACTATCAGCACAATTTGAAATATACTATAATCACATCAGAATTTACACATAGTATCCTTAAAATAGGTTGACACCGTATTAAACTATGACATTTTAAATTTGTTTGTTTTGTAAGGCAAAACCAAGTGCATGAAGTCATCAGATTGTGTCATCAAACATCCTGGGATCCACAGCACTGGGATGGCCATGGTGGTAAGTTAGCAACATTTTTAACTGATATAATGTCATTGCAAGAATGCCTCTTCTGTCAAACCTAAATGGAGAAATCTGGTTGTGGCAGCAACGCCAGAGAAGATACAGTTTAATATAAATAAATATTGGGAGTATTGGGAAAAAACAATATATTTTTTAGTGTGTTTAGTTTAGTCTGTGAACTACAGGTCCTATCGTACATATTTGGTTGATTAAGTGTGCAGTGGCATAAGATACAATGAGAAGACATCAAAAGAGTGATATTGCAAAAACAGCACTGGGCACAAATATTCATAGTAACATGGATACTATTGTTCAGTATTGCAACCTATTGTCACTCTGTGTTGCAATACTGTACAAGTGCAATCTGGGTCTAATAATTAAGGCCACAATAATGACTATCAGTAATGTGGAAGCAGCACACTGTCCATGTAGTATGTAATCATGCTAATAATAGTGTGGCAGAATAATACTGTTAAACTTCCTGAAGTGCCTGTGGCTAATAATAGTCCAGTGTTCAGTGTGTAACTATGTACTGCCATATGCTGCCTTCATAATTCAGCATAAATTACAAAGGATGTTGCAGGGTTTAAAATGACCATTAAGTTATTTTTTGTTTAAAGGATAAGTTCACAATTTTTAAGTCTGTCTCAAAACAATGTTCAGGTGCCCGTATGTACGTTGAAACAAGTTTAAAGAGGGAATTTTAAACTAAAAAGACTGAAACTGTGGAAGGTGTACTTTAATGGAGCCTTTCTAATCTTCTGACCACTCAAAGCACTTTACACTACATGCCATCATTCACCCATTCACACACACATTCATACACTGATGGCAGAGGCTGCCATGCAAGGTGCCAACCTGCTCATCAGGAGGGGAACCTAACGTGTTTGAGGTTCAGTATCTTGTCCAAGGACACTTCGACATGCGGACTGGAGGAGCTGGGCATTGAACCGCCAATCTTCCAATTAGAGGACGACCCGCTCTACCTCCTGAGCCACAGCCGCCTGGCTATTTGACAAAGCCTCATTATTATCTTCAGATAAACTTGTAAAATATATTTTTGCACAAAACTAGGACTGTGGATTTTGTCACCCATCATTTATATTGTAAGTGCATTTGAAAGGGGATCTTCTAATGGTCAGTGTGAACAGGAGAAATGATCACAGCAAGCAAAACCTCTTTCATTGTACATATAGGCGCCTAACTATCGTTTTAAGACGTGGGAAACTGGTTTCAGAAAGAAGCAAACTTTGATTTTTGTCAGTATAATTATCTTCTTTACCACAAGGGAGCAGTGTGTGACTTCTGTGAAGCTTGGGTGTGCCATGGCAGGAAATGTTTGAGCACTCATGCCTGTGCGTGTCCTCTGACTGATGCAGACTGCATTGAGTGTGAACGTGGTGTCTGGGATCATGGTAAGAACCCCCCCCCCCCAAATGAAATCCATTAGGTCACATCAGTTTCACATAAGACATCAATGCTGGCTTCTTTTTTTTAACTTCTTGAATAGGAGGGCGTATTTTCCGCTGTTCCTTCTGTCAGAACTTCTTGTGTGAGGATGATCAGTTTGAACACCAGGCAAGCTGCCAAGTCCTTCAGGCAGAAACATTCAAATGTGAGTCATTTAGTTTTCCTTTCACCCTGTCATTCCTAAGCTTTTTGTGGTTAATAGAATAAGTGTATCTTGTATGTTCTAGACAGTAATATCTAGGGTATGTGTGCAGGAGAGAGGATATGATTGTTCACACTTTGTTTAGCCTTTGTTCACATTCCATTTCAGGTGTTTCCTGTAACAGATTGGGGCAACACTCTTGCCTGCGCTGTAAGGTGAGGAAACATCTGTATTTACCTTAGAAAACGCAGTGATTGTGTCAAACTAAGATGCATATCTGCACTTCATGCTGTACTAAGCATGTTTCTCTGTGAACCACACCCATCTTATCAGCTCAAATCACAAATTGTTTGTATTGCAAATATTCAGATGCATCCAACCGCATCCTGCCTTTGGTTTGCTTTTGCTTTTAGTTTGCTTATAACAGGAAATAATCCCACCATGCAGGAAATGTAAAAACCCCAAAGACACAAATGCAGATATAAACACACACACACACACAGTGACTAATCATAAACATTAGTAATAATAGAAAACATTTACATAGCACTTTTCACACCATAGAAAAAGGAATTGCACAATAAAAGAAACAATACACATAGAAAGAATCCACCTCAGCAAAAGCGAAACCTCCACGGCTGATTCAATTAAATGTGCCCACATGTAGAGTAACTGGTGTCTATAATTATTCATCCTTCTGTGTAAAAATGCTTTGCAAATATTTTAAATACTAAAATGAGGTTTCAAAGGTCTTCGTCCGATGCTGCTGCTGTTTTGTCCAGACAAAAAAAGAAGAAGAAAAAACCCTGCATGTGATTACGAGGACGTATCGCCACAGCTCAGCAAAGAAACTGTTTGGGAAAACACAAAGAGGGAATTTTTAATTAAAAACAGACTAGTTTAGAAGATACCTACTTCAGCTGAAATTTAGTGTACATTTTTGCTTGGAACAAGGACTGTGGACTTAACCCAACATCTTCTAAAGTTGACTCATGTTAGAGATGTGTTACTGGATTTCATTCTCGTATTTCAAACCAAAATTAAAACAAGATATCAATATTATGCGTGTGCAGTTAACATTAACATTTGATCATTTCAACCTTATCTGATTATGTCCTTTCAGGCCTGTTACTGTGATGACCACGCCAAGAGTAAGGTCTTCAAACAGGAGAAAGGCAAAGCGCCACCGTGCCCCAAGTGTGGCCACGAGACCCAGGAGACCAAAGACCTCAGCATGTCCAGTGAGTCTTGCACTAACCATTGAATCAACCATGAAAGTTGTATGTTTTAGTAAAACTGCTGTTTGGAGGAAGTTACATAAGACTCGACTTCTCTCCTGAATCACTGACGACATTTTACAACGAAAGTGAAACAGTGTGAAAACAAGAAATTAACCTATTTCCAAGAAAGAGAGTCTGAATGATTTCCTCAGAAAGTTGTTCATCTACTGTCGGAACTTTAACTGCATGGCTACTTTGAATAACCAAAGTGTACTGTCTTGATTTATTTTAGGAGAAAATTCACTCATGAAGTCCTCCGTGGGGTTATCACAGAGCTCTTGGTCATGTGATAACACTGACATTCTCTTGAGATAACATTAGTCAAACAGAAGCTCTGCTCTGTCTCGAAGAGCTTTGCTGAAAATCTACTGATGAATCTGATATCTCAGGTTACTCATAGAGCTTTACAATAATGCTAGACAAAAAAAGCAAAATTACAATTTGAATATATAAGTATGAAAGTTCGAAGAGATTGTTTTTATTCTTCCTGGATTGAGCTGCTGCATTCAGCCTCAGCAGACTGACTGACTCTCACTTGTTCAATGTACCAAACGTCCCATCATCCCAATCAATAATATGTTGAAATATCTCCTTTTAATTTAACTGAATAACTAATTAAGAATGCTTAAACAGTCATTATAACAACCATCATAGCAACCATCAGTAACTGACACCCGTGGACACTTACTGGAAATCCACATCGAAAGCGACACCTGAGAAGCACGTACACACGTCTGCCTGCAGTCCATCCAATCCACACCAACTCCATCGTCCACTCAGCTGTTGGTCTCTTCAGAACCAGCTGTCCTGTCAGCCCCTGAGGACAGCAGCAGCTCACTGACATGAGCAGTTTACTTGATAGAAATAGCTTTACAGTAGAGCTGCAGCAATTAATCGATGAGTCGCAACTGTTTTGATAATCGGTTAAGCGTTTTGAGTCATTTTTTAAGAAAAAATGCTAAAATTCTCATATTCCAGCTTCTGAAATGTGAACATTTTCTGGTTTCTTTAGTCTTCTATGATAATAAACTAAATATCTTTGGATTGTGGACTTCTGGTCAGGACAAAACAAGACTTTTTAGGTTGTGTCTTGGGCTTTGGGAAACGGTGATCGACATTTTTATGGACCAAAAGACCAATCGATTACTCGAGAAAATAATGAACAGATTAATTGATAATAATCATCAGTTGCAGCCCTACTTTACAGTAGGCTCTATGAGGCATATACAGAAAGAAAGTAGTGTTGTTATTATTTATTGACTTTTTAATTTTATTTCACCTGTTATCATAGCAGGCAGGTGAAATCTATCTAAAGTAAAACCGAAAAGATCATTGCGAAACTTGGGACTTCGTCAGTCATTACAGATACTGTCAATAAGTAACATAGATAAACATATAAACAGTAGGAGAGTTGTGTGACTATGATATCTGGCAGCAAGTAACAAATGGTTGTCCTTGGAGTAATGTGTGAAAAAAAAAACAACAAAAAAACCGTGGGGATTCCTGTGGTGATGAGCAATAACACTGAAGTGTATTTTTTCCATGAGCCAGAAGAGCGACGTCAAAAACACCTCAAGCAATGCTTCCTGTGTGAATTGGCTATTACAATAAACCTTTTAACTAATATTGAAATAAAATTAAAACTACAGTTGGTGTTCACACTAATATGATTTCCATGATTCATAAGACTTTTATATGCTGCGACTGGTTAATGTTCACTGTGCTGTATGAGATCACCATCCCAGTAAATTAATCCAGAGCTCGTGTCACATCTGTGCACATCTGTGTGTTTTCTGCAGCTCGCACGTTGAAGTTTGGCCGCCAGGCCGGTGCCGACGACGACGATTATTACTGTGATGGAGCGTCAGGGTATGATTCCTACTGGAAGAATCTAGCGTCCGGAAGCAGGGACCAAGAAGACGACTACGGCGAGGATGACGACTATGAGGAAGATGAGGATGACGAGGATGATGATGACGAGGAGGAAGAGGAAGAGGAGGAAGAGGGCGAAGAGGAAACGGCTGCTGATTCCCTGGCTGGTCTCAAATTGGATGGGACTGCTGCCTGAAATGGGACAAAGACTGGGGATCCTCAGTGGATGTTCACAAGTCAGGAATGAATAAGGACTTGAATGTAAACTGAGAATTCCCATAGTTCTTTCAAATCCTGTTTATTCATTTCAGTGTTAAATATTCAAATGTTAACTTTGATCTAAACACATCATTGCCTAAATAAAATACTCTAAAACTAGCAAAACTTTGATTTTACATCAAAAACTATCTGATTGGAGATCAAGGAAACAAGACATCATTGATCAAACTTC